>NC_071087.1:38568264-39172355 GCF_027358695.1 Spea bombifrons | reverse complement strand
TGTATTTTTGTACTATTCGCAGCCCTACGTAAAACAGTAAACCCCGTGTCATGTTAAGTTTACTTATTTTATTAAGAAAGCTGAACATCACAGTGGAAGTTAAAAGAGGTCATGTGTATAGTATTAAAATGACATTGCTTTTGTTTCTATAGCCCATTCAGACTGGTATTTAGAACAACCAAACTTCTTTATCTAAAAAGACAACTCATGAGAGTTATAAATGGAACAACATGAACAAATTACATTTAATGTCACATAAGAAAATTCGGTAAATGTTTGTTACATGTGCATGGAAGAGAGAGGTCTTACATTATTATGTCATGTTTAATAATACTATATAGGCAATAATAGCTTATAATATAACAAACAGCAAAACTGTATTACTAACCCTAGCTGTTTGAAAGGGAATATTTATGTAAATACATTTCATACATATGATATAACAAATATTATGTTGGGGCAACTTATCACCCTTGTTTTCCTGATATTTGTTTCCCATTAGCAGAAATTATCTATTATATGTTTCTGCTGTTGGTTTTATTAGTTGCCAAAACCAAAAATCTACTTTTATTGGCATTCATGTATGGATAAAGTCAAACTATTTTTATTTATTACCATAAGCCAGAGATGTGAGTGGGTTACAAAAAAAAAAAAAAAATTCACTGAAAGGTTGGATTCTTTCTGATGTTCTTTTAGACAATGGCAATATTGTTACACAATATACTCCCCATCTCTTTTTTTCAGCTTTTTTTTGCTGTTGCCTTCAATGATAAATAACAATATGAACTGCACAGTAAAAAAAAAAACAAAAAAAAAAACATATATATATATATATATATATACATTTTTAATATGTACTGAGTGCCCTTTACAATTTTTTTAACTCAAACACTCATTTTGTCAGTAATTTGAGAAATACATTGGTTTAAGTGTTCAGCCTTTAGTATTTGCTACTGCAGCACCATGTCATATACTTTACATGGCAACCTACATTGGGGTAAATTCCACAGAGGAACAGGAACCATTCTGGTTGTAAGTGGAGGGATTTTTTTGTTGACTAACCACACGGCCTTCATTAGAACGGACATTCAGCTAAAGAGTCAGGACCGTAATACTGCTTGACTGGCAGTTGAGACACATGCACATATTTCTTCTTAGTAATGTAACACTAAGTTGTATGATCTTATCCCAGGTTATGTGGTCAGTGTGATATTCTTTTATCAACCGGCCTGGAGTGGAACACCAAGCAACTTCCCAATGGTAAATTGCCCAAGAACCCACCATTAAGGATATTCATATGACTAACTAAATAATGTAGCATGGCGTCCTCTTATGATGTATAGTCCTCCCATACAGGACAGCTCTTGAGCAGTGATAGATAAAGCAACCATATGTATACAATGTATTTAACCTTCTCATTCTTCTTCCCCTTCTTGTAGATTCAAGCATGTCAGATATAATATACACTACCTGTGCAGCCTCTGGCATGTGTGATAGAGGACCAGTTCATGCAGTCAACGCTAATTCATAAATTAGCACCCCATCATATCCCCCATATATCTTCCACCCTCTGGCACTAGACCATGACTATTTGTTCTGACATTTCACTTTTCAAGAAATAAGCTCTCCTTTGTTCTGAGAAATAGTGTAACCTTAAAATAATCTGTCAGGCCAGGAAGCTGTCATTTAATATCAATTCAGCACTAAGCTAATTCTAAATCCAGTAAGTTGTTAGTATCAAATTAAGTTTACAACTGAATGCAGACACCAGTGATTCTATATGCATTATATATGATGATAATGGGTCCAGACAGTGGTAGTGGTATGGTCTAAACACCAAATCTTAGGTTATGTACAAAAAATACTAAGTCAAAAAAATTATGTGTGCCCTGTTTTTACAGAACATCTCAGACCTTTCATTAGTTGACCTCAGTTCAACCAGAAAGCTCTTAATGGGGCTTATCTCAGGGAAAATATCTTTTCTGCAAATAACTTGTAAGAACAAAGATTTTGGGATGTCTTTTAGGTAAGAAAATAAAATAAAACCCCAAGATATTGTTTTTTGTCTTGTTTACATTTTCTAGATTGTCAAACAGATATATGGCAGTGAAAACGTGTTCATTTACTATAATGGACACATATTCAAGTCCTGTATGCTAACATTTAAGTCATCAATATCTCAGAATATTCAAATAAACGTTATAGGAGCTCGGGATTTAAACACTGTATAAAAGATCGCTCTAGGTATCTCACGGACAAAATATTAATTTTAAGCTAAAGATTTAAGCACATAAAAACAACACAGAAATGTTTAAGAAGCACTTTTAGTATTTATGACCGAGGCACGGTTTTATAAGATTAAACAAATTTAGTAATTAAACCACACGAGGAATGATGCTGATTAAGTTATAAGGATGTTGTCTTCAGCAGAGTAGGAGGAACAGACTCAGCTGGACTTTCCTGTATTTCTATAATCAGTAGGTAGTAACATAAAGCTGTTGATGCTCTATGGAAACCTCGGTCCTTTAAAAAGCCAATTATAGATCTTGTGTAGCTATTTTATTTAAGATTTTTGCCTGGGTAAGGCGTGAGTTACAGAAAAATGTAGGACAAGCTTTGTTATTAGGTTATGGGCGCCATTGGAGGAATATTCATGGCATCAGAGGACAAAACCAGTTTCTACTTCCCTAAATACATTTTATGGGGGCACTAGGCGTTTTGATTAACTACCCTTTTATGAGTAATAAGAAAAACAAATAACACTTTTCCATGGATCAAAAGTTGAGACAGATGATTATTTACTCTCTGGTGCCCCACATATCATCTCCTCCAGGCATAAACAGAAAGTAACAAATATGTATTATACTTTATTTTTTCCCTCTCCCATGGTTATATTTGAGTATGTATTCCACGGGGAACTGCATTGTAGCTATTTCATTTAGTTACAAATACAAGACAATTATTTAGCCGTAAAAAGCAATAAAAAACAAATAATAGAGAGCAGTGGATTATTTGTCACATTAAAATCCTTCTCTCTAGAGATTATTAATAAGACTCGAGTAATTAAAGCCTTTTGTAAAGCTAAAATACATAAATTGCCTACAGCTCTCAATCTTTTTAAGTACAGAATAGAGCAATTTAATACTACATGCTTTCTGGAAATAATCTAATCCAATCTAAACATTCATATAAGTCAATGATTATGTACTATTTCCATATTTCTAACTTTACATGAGAGTCATGTAAGTTGTCGCAATTTGAAATAATTTAATTGTGTCAAACATCTGTGTACAACCATGTATGTTTCATTAAAACATGTTTCATTAATACAACATGAAGTTATGCTGACTCACAATAAGTAATCAATATCTTCTATCACCATAGTAGGATAATACACTATATGGACAAAAGTACTGGGACTTTTATAACATTGCATTCTATATACATAGACATTAATATATAATTGTTCTGCCTTTTCCAGCTATAATAGCTTCCACTCTAAGGCTTTCCACAAGATTTTGGAGAGTTTCTGTGGGAATTTTTGCCCATTCATCCAGTAGAGCATTTGTGAGGTCAGGCACTGATGTTGGATGAGAAGGCCTGGCGCAATCTCCATTCCAGTTCATCCCAAAGTTGTTTGATGGGGTTGAGATCAGGGTTCTGCGCGGGTCAGTCAAGTTCGTACAGAGATAAAGGGAGTTGAAGAATGACATGGGAAAACATTACGTGGTAAAATTGTAGTGTAAATTAGCCAAAAAGAGTAGGAGATGTCTGCTTTGTTTTTATGTGGCAGAAAGTACACAAGACAAGCCACTGCAATAAACTACGCAGTTAACTTTAAATGTAGTTTTTAAATTTTTCAGGGGAGATTTCTAAATTATGAAAATGTAATTAAATATTCTTTATCCTGCAGAGTCTCACTTTGAGCCCAAACTTGTTTTAGAACACTGTACAATGTAATACTAACAATATTTGACACTATCAAAATAAAAAACACAATTCAGTTAGAGTGCTAATTTATAAATGCTGTCGCACAGGTCCAGACTGGGGATGACTTTGTGGCCCTGGCACTTTAATGCCAGCAGTCGCCATATGCAATAGATAGGGCCCACAGCTGGATACACAAAGCCACACGTCACATGTTTATAGTAGTCGCAGATGGGGTAAGTATGGGGCATGTGTGCCAAATAGATGTTGAATCATCTAACCCTGTGGGTGTTGGTTGAATATTTACTTGATAAATATTAGTTGCTATGTAAAAGTAAACAGTATTTTAAAACATAGGTTTAGTTTTTTAAAGTTTTACTTTCGCTATACCAGTGTATCTTTCTAAGTTTCGGCAAGTATCCCCTGTAGGAGCTAACAATACAATCTTAACCTCCTAAATTAAACAGAAAAAAACCGATTGCAAAATCAGAAGTACAGCATGTGATCGTCAGTAATGTATATAGTGTCTAATACTGTGAACAGAATGATTGGCTCTGAAACGGTTAAAGAAACCCAGGTAGTTTCCTACATTGGCACACACCCCTCACTACGTCACAGCACTCACAACTCACAATGTATACTAAGGAGCAATCCTAGAGACGCGCTGTCAACATACAAGTTTGCGTATAAGAAAAGTCCTCGCCTCGGTAAAAGGATCAATAAGCGATATGTGACTATGGTTACTGACTTTATAGTTTCATGTTTCTTTATTGTAGAATAAGATATTTTACTGTATCAGATTCAAAGCTATACTCCTGCTTGCATTTTCCATCTTAGCAGATTGTTTAGTGGTTTCCAGCGTTATATTAACTAGAAAAATTCAAATATTCTGGCAACTCGGTGGTCCTCAAGATTGGAATCGGACAACACTTACAGTACGCGGTAAAGGACCTTACATTGGGTGTAAGATCAGCATATGACATAGAGCATATTAATTCATGTATGCATATACGTATGGATGGATGTATATTTTTATTTATTTAAGTGCTAACAGATTTACTTAGTGCTTTAAAGTTTACAGTATAATAAAAGGGGGTACACTAAGTGCAGCTATCCAGATTAACCATATGTCAGAAACATATTCACTTTTTAGCAGCCTGGTGTACTTTATTGCCCAAAAAACACAAAAACGATTTAAACATGCACATTTTCCTTCCCTGAAATAAAAATACCCTTAATCCAAGCAGATACTCCCATATTATTTTATCATATATACTCACCGAATAGTGAAAGGATGCCGCAAGCTGTCCAGACAGTTAGAGACATTCCTACGCTCCCTGTATTCTGCAGAATTCCTTTGGGGGCGATGAAGATTCCAGCTCCGATAATGGTCCCAATTATTATTGAAATGCCTCGTAACAAAGTTACTTTTTTTTTTAGAACCACTTTTTCTCTTCTGTCAGGCGGTTTATAGTCATTTGAGTTCAGCATGCCCTGTGATTCCCTTGGAAGGTAACTGCCTTTGGATACCAAAGACACATCAGCAGAGGGTTTTTTATACATGATAAGAAGCAAAGCAATAGAAATGGTCTTCTCCGTAAAAAAAAAAGAAGTGCCGTGCAAATGTTCCTAGACTTCTTTCTGTAAAGTCCTTAGGAGTGTACTGAGCGATAAACTCTTCCCGTTTAAAACTTTCACATGAATTTCTCCTGCCTGCTGTTCCCTGCTTCTTCTTGAACACCTGTTCTTTCACGTTGCTGTGCTGCCCTATCGTTAGAGACCAGCTCAACTTCCGCAAGGGTCTGATCTTTAGTAGAGCATTTAAGATTTTGTCACACCAGGTTACTGCTGCCGAATGATGATGCAAATTCCCCAGGTTTGCATCAGCCACACAAGAATCATTCCTATTACTCAGCAAAACTCTTTGATGAGGCAGCCTGTTGCACAAGCAAAACATGATCTTCTTATACACAATCAGGGGGAGTAACAGGAACTCCTGTTGTTTTAAGAAGATCATTGTGACTTGCAAAATATGTAGAGAACAAAGGCTATTCACTAATTTTGAGTTAACGTCTGCTTTGCATTACTTCATTAACTCTAAAGGTATTTGTTAGAAATTGCTGCTGTTTGAAATATGAGTTACCCCCCAAAAATCCTATTTTATACAAAGTGTAAAATTAAATTACAAATCTCTGGAGAGATGCTTTAAACATTAACAAATACACCGTTTATTTATTCATTAAAACATTAAGCACGCAGAGTTTATTCAGTAATACTGTTATATTCTAGACTCCAGGAAATTGTTCTATTAAGTTAGCAGAAATGAATACTACCAAATGCATACCTGGTGTTACACTATAAGCAGTTGTGTGAATATATATGAATATGGACACGTGTATGCGGGTGTATGGGTGTACATGTGTGTAGATATGCATATGTAGGTATGTATGTGTATGTGTGTATATATATATCTATATCATGGTTTCTGTTAATACTAGTTAAATCAAGATGCATGGGAGGTGGCCGGGAATGATAAATATTTGGGAAACCTTTTGTCTTAGTTTAGATAACACTGATATGCGTGATGAAGGGTGTGTGGAAGAAAGACAGGTTTTCGCATGAAATAGATTGTCATGTCAATAATCAGGTCAGGATATCTTTGGGTTTTACTGCCCCATGATTGTAAAGACCCCAGAGTGTGGTGTTGGCCAAAGGGAATAACTTCAAAGGGTAACTACGGCAACCACAGGGTCCAATCAGGGATCTCCCATTAGAATCAGTTGGGACCCACTAGTATATCAAGGGACAGGTAGTGAAAGTAGAGAGGAGAGAAGGAGGAGAGAAAGTAAAGAGACAAAGGAACATCACTAACCTGGAGCTCTCAGGGAACGTAACTATGAACATGCATGTTTGAATATTGTAAATAGGAACTTATATATATGTATTTGTTGTAAGTCTGTCAATTAATGTGGGGATTATTGTTATTGTACTGTTATTTGTATTGTTATATCATAGCCGCATTGTGGATTCTTTGATATCCTGTTGTTGTTTCCAAAATATTCTGTTGCATTCTGGAAGAAGCGAAAGTTTTCAGTTCAAACCTTAAAAGTTAGAAGAGATAGAACAGGGATTGTTTAACTTAATAAGCCAGTGGGTGGGTTTATCGGTGCATATTTCATAAGTGTATCCATATACCCATTCACCTGGATAAGTGTAGTTATTGTAGCTAGAAGACACATTAGCCTTCAGGAGATATATCCGAATACATATTGTGATTTCATTGATATGTGTTTGGATATATCTGTTGTTGGATCATTTGTAATCTTAAACACATAACACATTCATAAGTCTTTTAGATGGTATGCTGTAGATAAAGCATTAATCCATCTGATTGATATTTTAATAACACAATTCCCTGGTTCCCTCAAAAGAAAACTTAACACTGGGAACTCTCCAGGTTTTGCCTGGAGACTCTGGGAGAAGCGCCACTTCTCCAGGTCAACACTAAAATCTTATGGGTCGCGTGAGCAGAGTCCTGACAAGTCCCACTCCCTGCCCATTTCCCCTTTAAATGGGGGTATTTCCCCTGACGTTAGTAGGAACACCTACTGATGTCGGCCGGCAGTCCTGGCCACATCCCGCATGGTTAGGCTCCCGGTAGCCGGAGCACACATGTTCCCAGGTATGACCATCTATCAGTGTAAAGTTGCCATATATCAGGGTATAGTTACCACCCTTGATGTTATGTGATGTCAGCACACTCAAGAAGCAAAGTCAGGAGAGAAAGAGATAAATCTCAAAAGGCTTCTTAAATAATGTTTTCCTACACCCATCCCTTAAATACTCAGACCTGTCCTTTAATGTAATGTCCAGTTCCAGGTGACAGGGATAGGGCTTAAACCGGTTTGTTTACCGTGCGGCGTTTTGTTGTATTATGATTGACCACCTCCCGTTAGCCTTGGGGCGTAATTCCTGAATTGGGCCTACAAATCCTTACAGTAGTACAGTTACACTACCAGCAAGGCCTCATATTTTTCTAAAGCGCAAGATAAATCTGAAAATGAATCTTGCAGAAATAATTGTAGGTTTCCAGTTACCATCCCGCACCAAGAAAACAAAATACATAGTTGGCTGCTTGCCTCAATGTCATGTGGCTGGCGTGCAAATGGTGAATGGTTGCTTTGCCATTTGCAGTATTAGATTTCAGTTTGTTTTGGATACACATGACATTTATGTATGTTTCAACACATTTTAAATGACAATGTACCTTTGGAAAAACATATATTCACCTAGATCAAAACCTAGTGAATGTTTTTGCTGATAAAACCACGTTGACGTGTGCTTAAAAGTGATGACATCTTTCCATTTGAGTTGGTCAATGTTTTCAGACTACATTTCAAAACAGTTTTCTTTATGTTTGAACTGTGTCTCTGTGTTTTCACAGGTGTTTCAATCACTATGTAAAGTTAAGGTTGCTTTAGGCCACGTCCCATCCCACTATTCATACAAAACTATCTAGGTTCTGCAACTGTTAATGTTTCTTGGCATGAGTCTCATTCACCCTAAGAATCATGGGAACTGTAGTTGAGAAATATTTGAGAGCTAACTTGGTTGGCCACCATGTGGCAGCATCATAGGATATACTACTAATAGGACTAATAGTTTGCCACTGGTAAACTGTAGGCCTTCGTTTCACGCAGCCACTGTATCAGTGATCAGGCATGCTTCGCTTATTGTCGCTTTTGTTTTCTATAAATTAAAAATATGTATTCATACTAAAATTGTTAAAGAAAAACTAAAATTCATCTGTGTTTTAAGTTTCCAATTTCCCCTGTACTGAATTACAAATTTTTAAAAATTGAAAATTTGATACAAATTTTTATTTGTTTATTTTATGCTTATAATCACCGATTTCTGTATTTATATGAAAATGTCACAGAATGCACTAGATAGTAGATGGTCATGAGAAGCAACCTTTTCCCTTAACAGACTTAAGTTAAGTTAAAAACACATATAGGCAGCAGAAAGGATTTCAAAGTTAGAAAGAAACTATCGCTATTAGTTTTCTTCTTTTTTTGAAAACTCTTCTGCTGTATTTTTTTTACCCTCTCTACAACATGCCATATAATTTACCGCTATATATATCTAAACATTAGAGAAGCATTTAGAAGTTAAATTGTGTAAACAGCTCTGTAACCATAGCTCTTAATACAAAAGTGCTCTTCTTTGAAATGTTGAGATGTGTAGGAGTCATATTATTAAGCAGGCTGGGAACTTCCCTGCAACGCTACCCTAAAGGTCTCCCTATCGTCTTTAGTACGAGACTTTGGAGTAGGTGGAGGCAGACAGATGCCTGGCTAATTGCTAGGTATATTGGTGGAATGGAGTTAACGCTGGAATTATAATTGTACAGCACAATATGTCTCTGCCTACATTATTAAATTTCATCATAGCAATGCAAGCTCAATTTATTGGTAAACCTTACCTTTTAGGTGTCCACAAAACATGTAACACCCCCATCAAAAACTCAACCATATACAAAATGACCTGAGGCCTCCTTTAGATTGTCTCCCTGGTCATCAGGTTTTGATTTATTGCTCCACCATCATTCTGTTTAGTTTCTAGATTTTTGCAGTAGTTGTGAGCCAGCCACAAAAAACCTTACATGTGTACCTTTTATTTCTCTGCACACACGTAACTTCTTTAACTGTAGTTTTATGTTACTCTGTGCTGTGCTTTCCAGTTTAATCCCTTAAGATCATAAAGGGTTGCCAGATGCTTTCAAATACAGGGAACAGGTTGAGTCAGTCCAACTCTACAAACTTTTCTGTGTGAACAAGATTTAATGATGTCACTCAATAGCCCCTGATCTTTGAAGAGTCATTTACCTTGAAAACATTCATAGAGCTGAGATTTATTTCAAAATATCAACCCCTTGTACCCTGAAGTGCAATAGCACTGTACAAGCTCCTAGCGAGGGGAAGTAAAAGCCGCAGTACCAATAAATAATATTGATTTAAACTTAGGTTAATCATCTCCTTCAGCTCAGCATAGCTTGCGGAAACAAGCTGCCAGTTTCTACTAAAAGCACATCCAAATGCTGAAAATGAATACAATGGAATATCAATATATATATATATATATATATATATATATATATATATATAGATCCTTCATTCACTGTCATAAACATAATTATTTTTCCAACATATACACTATATTATATTTAAAATGTTGCTTGTGGGATGTGAAAACTGAATATGTTAAATAAAAGCAATTGTATAAGTTCTTGATGTCCTTGGGCTGTTACATCAATTCACAATGTTATTTTAAGTCATTTAATGATTCCGACATCATTCTTCAACTTGCCCTTATGAGTATCTTGAGTGCAGGTTCATCAATTAAAATTGCAAGTATTAAAAATAATTATACTGGTATTTCCCTTTGTTACATACTTAGTCGGATTGTATCCTGATCTTAATGATAATAATTGATCTTTAAAGTTGTGGGGGACTTTAAGCCAAGTTGTTTAAAGTTCTTAGAGAGAACTACTGTGCTTTTAAGGGGTATTAGTGGGAAATCTTTAAAAAATTACAGTGCTCAATAATACACTTTTAAAGGAAAAAAAAAACACGTATTATTATTAGCAATTAATATTTTGCCAAATTAGGTTTGCCAAACATGAATTAAACAGGACCAGCTTAGTCCTTCTTGCTTGAGAAACTTCATAATGAATAGTGAATTGAGGGAGTTGAAAACACAACTTTAAATTTGATTTAAGCCATCTCATGATAGTGGGACAAACTTGGCAAATTTGCTTTATTACATTGGAGAAATGATTCTGTATTTTTGGAAGCCATTAATATCGTTACATACAATGCAGTCAAATTGTATCACCACTATTTTGGAGACCAAAAAGATGAAATAAAAAGGCAATTCAAATATATATATATATTTATACTCGATATACCTCATATCTCGTTGGTTCTGTAAATTTGGTGGAGCCATGTCATAATTGCCATGTTGATTATTACTGCAGGTAGAAATTAAAATACTGCTGCACTGATTGTATAAAGAGAATGATCATTTGCTAGGTATGCTGTGTTCTGAAAGTTGCAAGGACTGATAATTATATGAAAACACTTTTCTTTCATTCAACGTAGAAGCCAGCATATAATTAAATTCATCAGTGTCGCTGTAGATATGATTGTAAACTTTCACAGAGGAAAACATTTTTTCAAAATAAGATACACAACTAGTTTTTTATAAAAGCTGCAATTTTGATTCCATTTGTTCGGTATGAACTTTTTTGACTTCATCTTTCTTTTCGAAAAATACATCCAAATTATTTTGCCAGTCAGTTTAACTACACGTCAGCAATGTCCAGTTTTGTACACAAGCCCCATGAGATTGTCACCATAGTCAATTTTCCAGTAACCAGGACAAGGGTAACAGACCTACATTAAAGCACACTTCTAGGTGCATGTTTACTTATTTCATACACATGATACATTTTTCCACCATATTGCAATAAATTGAGTAAAAATAAATAAATAAAAAATTATTTGTTTTTACATGTGAGCAACTAAATTCTTATTTCGCCAAATAAACTACACTATATATATATTGTACAAACTGCAAAAGGCTACAAAAATGCCAGTTCTCAAATTAACTGTTTGGTATCTAGAGCTCCAGGCTACAGATATTTTTAGATACTTTTAAAACATAAAGACAAGATAGTGTTCACTGGAATTGTACAGCATTGTTAATGCTGTAAGTAAAAATAATACTGCTGTGCAGCAAATGTTCTCATTTGGCCTCTTGGTAGGTTCATTTGGCTATTCTTGTCCCCCGGCCTGAAAACTGCCAGCCTGCCCCTGGCATAAGGTAGCTATATTTTTATCCATTAAGTAATTATTTTAGTAGTAGCGAAACTCCAATATATTAGGATATGGATCCACTGGGACCCACATAAATATTATAGGCGACATTAGATGCCCCAGTCCTATCATAAACAATATAACAGTAAATAAACGGACATATGTGGGTATGGTGTATTTGTACTGGAAGTACCGGGTGCTGCCAGCCTTTTGATCCTGTAGAGGTGGGTTGATGTGTTTCCGTTCTTTTTTCTTTAATATGCCCAGTGTTAGTCGTGGATACTCATTCTCCAGAAGTGTTTTCAAGATAAATATTATTAGGAAAGCCTAAAGAATATCAATGTTTGCTCGGGGGAGAAAAGAAGGTTATATGACAATTACAATTGTATACCACATACTGTACATATAGGTTATAGCCTACAATTGAAGGGTCAGACTTTACATGACAGATGGGCAGCAGATTCCAGAGTGCTATTACAATAGTGGACAGTGAAAATTCACAATTCAGAATATTCAATTTGATAATAAATCTACTGCACGCTAATACATTCTGGCTCGGAACTAAGAGAGGGCTCTGCTCCTGCAAGCTTACAATACATTAGGCAAGGAAGCTTTACTTTTCTAAAAGTTTGAAAAGCCTCTCAAAAGAATTGGTAGAGGTTAATATAGTGAGGAAATTTAAACATGAAGAGGATAAGAATGGCACACATCTGAAATGGAACACAAGATCACTGGGTACTTGATGGGCCAAATGGTTCATTTATGTTCATACAATGGTTTTATCTGGCTCCATTCTTGCACATTGTGCAGCTCCATTGTCTGTGTGCCTCATTGCAAAACTGCGCAGAGCAACTGTGGTTCATGCTGACACCTCCATGATCTTTAAATTTTAGGATGACCTCTATTTTGTATAAAGCATCTTTACATTCACTAACAAAATAAAAATACCCTTTAACTATTGTAAATACTTGACTGGATTTGAATCAAATGACACTAAATGCTAAAGAAATCCCTTGACTGAAAACAATGTTTTCATTCAGAATTGGATTAAAGATTTATAGATTAAGGATTACAAGCCTTTTGTATGCAATATGATAATTCTCACAACAATGTAATCATTTACACAACAAAAAATATTAAATTAAAAGATCTTTATTAAAGCAAGTACAAGCAATCTAGTAAAATTAACCGGTTTAGACAGTTGCATGACAGCTATTACAAGAAAGTCGGATACACAAAATGTATAAGTTATTAGACTTGTGCATTGGATTTGTACAAATTTGTTTTTTTTAAGAAAATTGACTGTTTTGTACATTTGTAAGAATCCCTGAAAATGAGGGTAATCTCTGTCTAAACTAATGATAACGAACTGCAAAACTTCGAAGATTTTGTTTAATTAATTTGTTTGCCTGCTATGGATAATTCATCCCTCTAACACATTTTGAGGAACGGTTGCCAGTAATTACAAGATGTTGCTTTGTCTGGGGTCATACAACCTTAAACAAGCTATGATTAGCATTTTGGGCAGAATTCCCAGAAAGTGTGGATAGGGTTCAAAGTGGGTACATGTGTTAAGCATTCAGGTGCTGCTTATTAAGTATTAGCCAATGTAAACTCCACAGGAAACAATCAAGGGCAGGGTGCAAAAGATTACCGACAGCAAAAAGACAAAAAGGCTATAGTTAACCATTGCAATACTTGATTTATACTGAAAATCCTAACTAACCTCAGATTACAGAGGTGGCACAGGTAGGCTATTTGAGGAGCAGAGGTGGCACAGGCAGCCTGCTTAAGGAGCAGAAGTGGCACAGGCAGGCACTTTACGGGGCAGAAGTGGCATAGGTAGGCTGTTTAATGGCTCAGTATTAAGTGATGGCAGTTATGCTATACCACAGTCAATGTCTGGCACAGTATGTAGTGATGGCAGTTATGATATATTACTGTCAATGTCTGGCTCAGTATACAGGGATAGCAGTTTTGCTGTACCAACGATAATGTCTGTCTTAGAATATAGTGATTGCAGTTGTGCTGTACTATAGTCAATGTCTGGCTCAGTATAAAGTGATGGCACTTATATCATCATAGACGTAAATCATAGACAGGTTTGTCAAGAAATCAGCTGAACTCAGCTTTTTATTTCTTCTGTAAATTATACAGTGAAGGAAAAAATTATTTGATCTCTTGCTGATTTTGTGTGTTTGCCCACTGACAAAGACATGATCAGTCTATAATTTTAATGGTAGGTTTATTTGAACAGTGACAGACAGAATAAAAACAAAAAAAATCAAAAATAAATTGATTTATATAAAATTATATATATCATGTCTTTGTCAGTGGACAAAGATACAAAATCAGCAGGGGATCAAATGATTTTTTCCTTCACTGTATATATATATATATATATATATATATATATATATATATATATGTTAGTAGAAGCATTATTAAACACTCATCTACAGACACATCTTTTTTTCCCTATATATATAACACGCACACTTGGGAATAACATTTCATAAACATATATGTATTTACAATAAATGTGTTTACTTCAGAGAATAAAGATACATATCATAACACGAAAAAATGGCTAAAATAATTTAATTGCTTCCAGCTTGATATGAAAGTTAGAACGCAAATTGTACGTAGGAAGAATGAAACTCAATACTATCTGCAACAAGTGGATAAGTAAACATGGACTGTTTGCTTTTCATGTATTATTTAAGCTTTTACCTCCTGCGATAGTACAGCAGTGGTTTAGTAACCATGAGCACAGAGCAAATATACTAGACTGAACTGTACTATTCTGTAGCTTGTAGACTAAGGGAACTGAGCATGTCTCACTACTGTTTGCACCCAACATTAACTTTAAGACCCCAACAAACAAACAATCTCAAACAGGCATGTAGACTACCTATACACACACACACATACACCGCTCATGCATTGTCTATATACACACATATACACTGCCCATACACACACACGCCTGCCCATAAACACACATATACAATGCCCAGGTACATACATATATATCGCCCTTACACATGAAACAGTGCCTCCAGGTTAAATGTGTGTTACAGGGAATCGTTCTATTCTTTTAGGCCCAAACCTGTAATAGTATGAATAGACATACACACATATACACTACCCTTGCACAATATACACTTGTCTGCCCACGCACACATATATACACTACCCATACATGCGCATATACACTGCTCATACACTACCCATACACACACACTTATGCCTGCCCATACACACACATATTCACAGCACGTATACACACATATATACTGTCCTTACACATGAAACAGTGCTCCAGGTTAAATGTTTGTTACAAGGAATCATTTGATTCATTTTAGGCCCAAAACAATAATAGTATGAATAGACACATGCCTACCCATACACACACATATACTCTACCCATGTGCACACATACATTTCCCAAAACAGTAATAGTATGGATAGACTATTAAAATACACACAAATACACTGCCCTTACACACACACACACACACACACACACACACACACACACACACACACATATATATATATATATATATATATATATATCTTACCTTTCTCCCATTGCCTCCGCCTCTCTTTCTTTCTACCTCTGCCCCCTTCTCGCCATTTATTACCTTTCTCCCTTTGCTTTCTTCTTCTTTATGCTCTCAGCAACAATTAGAGCCCACAGTTTTAGGGCGGTCTGAAGCAGATATCTTCAATGAAACTAACCAAACATCTTCAATTTTGCTGTTTTATTATTGAATATAGCTGGAAATAGTCTTGATATGTTCATGTTACTGTTAATTTTGTATATTCTTGATTATTTTTTTTTGGCTAATTTTGTATTTATTCCACATTGTAATTGTGCTACAAAATCAGCTGGTAATCTATAAATAAAACATGATAGATAGATAGATAGATAGATAGATAGATAGATAGATAGATAGATGATAGATAGATAGATTGTTTTTCTATTTTTCGTTACCAACAGTAAACTTTAATTTTAATTGTTAATCACCGTAACTAATTGATCAAAGCTTAGAAGCTTCACACTATGACTTTTTAAGGAAAAAATAGACGGTGTAATAAATAACACAGAGCCAGGCATGATAATTAAAACATGTTTTTTATTATAGTAATTTGCCTTACAGAAAGCACAAGTTGTGATTAAGCTTGGTGATTATCAAGTACGCAGTAAACCTATTATTTGTGGTGACTGAAGGTGTTCTTTGTTACAAAATTCTTGCTGAGATGACAAAACCTGAGAATAACTTGGACATAGAAAAAAATGATTCTAAACTTGTTCCTGCTAGTTATTACCATCTGCGTAGAATTCTGCCGTTTTCTACAAGTTATAACAAGTACATAAGTCAGCATCATAAAAATGTCTCTCCTTATTTTCTACAACAAACCCTACAGTCATTCATACTTTATTTCTGTCTTTAATGTTTCACATTGCATCAGTCTGAATGGTTATATAGTATTCAAAACTGTAAAGAGTATGTGCATGCATTTTTTAGTTTGTCAAATTTATATCTTTACGACCCTTTTGTGCCTTTACTATCCAATAAAATGCAATAAACAGGACAAGCAGTCATAAGCTAAGTCATAATTTGATTGCTTAACAGATTCACTAATTTCCCATCATCATAAAATGTAAAAAAAAAGTCTTATTTTCTAGAAATTTCTTAGACTTTAACCATAGCAAAAAATATTATTTATTCTACAGGCCCATATATGCTACTTTATAAAAAAAAAACTAACAAGTCATAAAACTTTGTAGTAGATCTGAAAAAAAGTTATTTGAGTAAAGAGAGAAAAGAAACATTTATTAACATAAACCGCTGCCATTAAACTTTCAAGCATAAACAAGCATGAGCTGTTTTGTAACATTTAACACTGTTGTGAATGGTTTCTCCCAGCGATACTCAAACAAGTTCTCATGGATCAGTAACATTTAAGGATTTCATGGTTACCATACTATGATGAAATGACAATATCCATGGATGTGGACCACTGGTGGCCCTGGAGGGCTAAGACAAGCCATTACCTTCTTCTTCAAATACAAAAAAAAGGATAATGTCCTATTATAGTTTGTTGTATTTTGTCTCCTTATTAGCAATAGTCATCTTTATCACCATGGTAATGTTGTATGCAGGATTAGATTACATTCACATTAGAAACAGACAGCTCAATATATGTATTGTAGTTTCCCTTTAAAGGTGCTGTTCCATTTAGACAAATCATCAATTGAACTCTCTAGTATGCTACACAAATAAACCTTAGCAGAACTGTCATTTAAAATAAAAAAGCAACACAGAAATCCTTAAGAAGCTGTGTCAATGGTTATGGCAACAACCTATCCATGCCTGGAAAACTAACTCATTTCTGGGAATGTTTTTGATATTCAGCTGGTAATTTCAGCCAAATAAGTGGAACGCCATCTTTAATGTAAGCAAATCAAAAATATATCAACCACCTATTAAGATACATTTGCAATATGATTTTTTTTTTAAAAAAAAACAGTCCTCTCAAGCCAAATGAAATGAAAAGCCTGGAAACAATATGTTCTATTACTCCTAATACTATCCTACAAATGATTCACTTGCAACATAAGGGGTTTAGTACTGAACAAAATAAGGCATCAGTAGTATTAATATCACATACATGGGGGAACTTGAAAAAAACACAAAAAAGCAAAAAAATTGGTATATGGATACACAAAAACATTTATATATATTTATACACATATGTATGTGTTGCTTGCATCTCTGTAATATCATAATTTAATGACAATATGGCTATTGTATCTGCTTAGGATCAAACTGGGATGAGTTGTCATATAGAACAATTGGGTTTATTTTACCACGTGTGCTTGTATTGTCCATTCAAATACAAAAAATATAGACTACATATGGGGCCCAACAGCAGAGGTTTGTCCAGGGCCCCAATCACTCTATCTTCAGGTGTAAACCAATCAGGGCCGGCCCTATAATGGGGCAGACTGGGGCAATTGCCCCAGGCGGCACTTTAGAAGGGGCGGCACTTTGCCGCCCCAAGCGCTTTTTTATTTTTTTTTTTGAAGCGGAGGAGAGAGAGGGGCACCGAGTGGTTTTCGCTTACCCGCTCGGCGCCCCTCTCTCTCTCTTCTGCGGCGAGTGTCCCTGTTCGGTCCCGGTGCCGGCTTGTAATGCAGAGCGCCGGAAGTGACGTCAATTTCCGGCGCTCAGCATTACAAGCCGGCACCGTGGCAGAGCGGGGAGACTCGCCGCAGGACTCTTTAAAGGTAAGCACCGGGGGGGGGCGTCGGTGAAGTTTTGAAATGCCGCCCCCCCCCCGGCGTCGGCGGGGGGGGCGGCATTTTAAACTTCGCCCCAGGCGGCGTTAAGTCTTCGGCCGGCCCTGAAACCAATAGTAATACCCAAGAATAGGACGTCATATGCCAACCCTTTTTGTTACAACTACAGAGTAGCCTTACAAAGGGAAAGGGAGAATGATGTTCTTTTCTCTGATAAATCCTAGGAAGGTCCTTCAGACACACTGAAAGTTATACAAAGTGTTGGTTGAAGTACATTGTTGATAGCTATTAATGTTGGATATAAATATTCTTGTCCAAAAAATAAATGAATATGGGGAGGCTGAAAATATAAAAGGGTTACAAATAGCATTCTCATTAAAAAAATCGATCGGGTCAGTGCTTTTATGAAACCAACTTACAAATATACGTTCGTTGGATTTTATGAGGCGATCCTTCCCAAGCAACTGTAAATTATGCCATAATTTACAATGTAACTTACATTTTTCAGGTGAATAAAGCTTTCCATTTTTAAGACACACCTCAATAGATTTGTTTAAAATTGTTTTCATGAAGAGCAAGAACAAGGACTCTGCACTGTATAAGTTTTGTGGTATACAAATGAGAATGTCAGTGTAAGTCATAAAGACAATTCTGTTACCACCAAACACCAAGCTCAAGAATGAGATTTTGGTTATGCATTCCCTCATCCCAAATATACACAAATATTCAAGCAAAAATTTTCAGATCACATCCTCAGGTCATATTTGGTAATACACATTTCATAAGTGTAACACAGATTTACAGCCTTTTTATTCTATGATCTATTTTACCACATTCAGCTTTATATACTTCACACAACATAATCATTTTGTAAAAGTGCACATACTGGAAACACAACAAACATGTCTGATGTTGCTCTCTTCCAGATTCAAAGGTCATGTCTAGGTGCTCATTCTCCTGAACCCTTCTGTTGCCTTTGACACGTTCATCATGATTCACTGTCCTTTTTGGGATATCACGTATCGGTACATTATCGTTTGGATCACATCATATCAACAGGAATTCTCTGTAGCTTTCTCTGGAGGGACGTCGCTACATATTACAGTTTCTATTCAGTCCTTGGCTCTCTGTTTTTCACTCTTTATACCATCTATATGAAGATACCTAATTGCCATCTCATAATCTCTCCCCATCTCTTCTCTCCTCCATGACCAAATGTTTTTTTCTCATACACACCCCTGTATGCAGAAAGGTTTTTACAGCAGGTAAAAATGGGAAGATTAGATGAGCTAAATTATTCAGATCTGCCACAGTATCTACATTAATTGTTCATAACCATTAGCAGCACCACTATCCCCCATACCAAGCCGTGTGTCACAGGGGCATTTTTCATGCTATCATCTCATTCATCAACCACATTCATTAATTCAGAATGACATGCTCGTTACATCTAAAAATGGTTGACTACATCTACCCCTTTATTACTTATGATGTGTTTTCTTGACTTCTATGACACCCTAGGTTGATATTTCCCTTTTTCAACTATCTCAATCTATGCAAAATGCAGCTGCTGGGTTAGCACATTTGTTGGTCCACTTTGTAAAGCCCCCCGCTGACTTATCACATTTTATATCACAGTTCTAACCAACAAAGCACTCATGATAAAATATTCTCCTATATGGCCTTTGTTCTGTAATCTTAGTCTGCTGGTTTTCTCTTCCCTTATCACACCTTTACTTTACATTTACAAGACTTACTCCCCCAACCTTAGTTGTCCCAAAGACAGTGGTGTATTTACTAGTGGTGCTGCCCAGGACATTGTCCCCCAACTGCCACCCCAATCCGCAGAGGTAATTCTCTTCTTGTGCAGCACAACCTCTTTATGTAGAGCTTGGATGGTCCATAAGATATAGTATTAATAATACATTTGGACAACAAAGCTACAGGTAAGATTATGAAACCATTACAGACAAATTATAGAACAATCGATAACAAGAAAGCTAGCCATGCCTTTAGCAGTACAGCAAAGTAAAGTTATTTCAAGAGTTTGTAAACAAGTATTTGATTTCTTCAAGAAAAGGAAACATTTTAACCTTTGTGTAGCAGGGAGCAGGGGTGACAGCAGACCATGGATACATGAATGCAGAGAGTTTCCAAAAGTATTGGCGGCATTGATGCAAAAGTTGCTTTTTGCTACTCTTTAAATCCCAGGACATTTCCTTTGAGGTCAGCTTGAAGTTCTGACCACCAGCTGATGGACAATATGAGTATCATTGTTAGGTCAAAATAACAAAATGAAGAATGTATTAAAGGAATAGAGGCTTCATGTTATTTTAACTCAATAGCAAAAATAAACTGCAAAACAAAGACATAAAAACAAGAACGGTATTGATAAATAAATAATTACAGTTTGGCCTGGATTGATGAGATAATATAATATAAAAAACTAAACAAAATGATAATTGCATGGTTAACATAAATTACACATTTATAAAATATATTCAGTGTAAACATATTTAGTAAAACATTTGTGTAGAATAAATGTAAGAGCATAAATTATGTGGCGACACCTGGTGGAGCGAATATGTTAGTGCATTAATGGTAATTGAAGTGGATCTTTAAAGCAGTGGTACCGCTACAAACTTAGAGGGGTCACACTGAAGAAAAATCCTCTAATAAAAAAAAAAACCTATTGTGGGGGGAAAAAACCCTGGTAAAGTTGTTAGAATGTGTCAGGGAAGAGGGGTAATTTGAAAACATAAAAGTCTAATGGATGCATATTTTTTGCCTCCGATATAAATTGATATACTCACTGACTTGATAAATAACATATGATGAGCAAAACCATTTATGAGAATTTACTCTCAATCCCCTCTACCAGACCCCCACAAAAACAAAGCAAAAAAGATGTGGAAGAAGATATAGAGGTGGAAGTGGTCGGCAGAAGTGGAAGTGATCGGTAGAAGCTGAAGTGATCGGTAAAGATTGTTGGGAATCAATTAGAGAGCAGAAGAGAAAGAGTGGACAAGAATGAGTGTGCAAGAGAGTTAAAATATGAGAAAGTTGAATGAGAGTAAGTTTGGGCACCCAATTTGGTTCACAAGCACAAAATGCCCCCGCCTTTTCTGCCAAAGTGAATGGGCACGGAACAAAATCTATCGCTCGAAAACAAAAGGGTGGAAAACAAACTGAAAAATTGCTCATAATCGTATTTGGCCCATCTGCACATGTTTAATCAAGTAATATTTTGTCTCGTTCAATGTTTTTGCTGAGATCATATAATTATTATGTGACACAGGACACACACTGATAGGATGTATAAACCTAAAAGAAAGCCTCTGGAAAATGTAACCTTCAGTGGCAAGAAAATGACAGATCTGCAAGGATTAGTTCCTGTATAAATGCGCAGTATTTGTACTTATGAGCTCTAATGCTTAACTATCCTAAATATATAGCTAGCAAGCAGGGCCTACTTTACTTAACGTATAGGTTTGTATTAGTCCGTCAATTCTAGTTTTCATTCACGATCTCTACACAGTAAAAGGTTTTACCAACTCCCTTGTCCAAACCAATTTTACCAGTTGACTGACAATATACAACAACATATTCTCTCTCTCTAAATTCCACGTAAGCATTAGCATCAATCTGGAGGAAAAAGTGTGATCAATCTTTAAAAAAAATATATTTTTTGATAATCTGTTTTAGTAATGTTACAGTACATCGTGGTCAAGCTTTGTAACAGCTCTTGTACATGACATATCAGAAGAAAAATCAATAACATATTACAGTGCTCTGTCAGAATGTGGCAGATCTAAAATAATAAGAATACAAGTAATACAGAAAATACAAGTCTATATAGCCCCATGTTGTGAATGTGGCAATGCAAAAAGTGCTCAGCAGCTGTTGTTCAACTGAAAATCAATATTGGTTGTAATAAAAGATTGCTCTACTCCAAAAGCTTAAAAAAGACAAAACAATCCTTTTCAATAAATAGCCTTTGCCATTCCACGATCATAGCACTGCTGACATTTAAAAAAAGCAACTATTTGGTGTATTGTAAAAAAAAAAACAAAAAAAAAAACCATAATGGATCTCACACACGCTAACAATAAGAAACCAGACATCAAAGTCAAATAAAACAGTTTCACGTGGATATCTGTTTAATATTCCATTTTCCATTACTATTTGATAAAGCTCCAATAATACAATTCTTACACATTTTTTAATCTTCACTGAATTAAAGCACACAGAACAGCGAAATGATTATATTCTTAACCTGATATTGGATAGTTCATTGGTTATGATGATCTGATTACATTGCTACATTGCTGGAGTTTGTGACTCTATTTTAATCCAGATAGTCAAGATCCATTCAACGATTTGAAATGAAGCTGACGTTGATGCTTTATTTGGTAGAGGAAAAATGGCAAATCTATACAGGACAAAGTTATGAGAAACTGGATAGTTTGCTTCCCACGTACCTATAATTATCAATTTAAACAAACAACAAATATTATACAATGAGAATTATAACTAGCTTTTTTTATTTCAACCTTAAATCACAAGCAACAATTACTTGCATATTGTAATATTGCATATGTATGTTCCAACCAATCACATAGCAGTATTCATGTGATTTGTATATAACATATGTACCGTAATTGCTCCTCAAATGTTCTGAAAAATACCCCTTCGTCATATATAGAGGTCTGACTGCAAGACTAAGATTTAGATCTCCTGCAGAGCTGCAGTGGACCTGGATCCTCCTCTCTGGCAGCCAGTGGACGTCTGCACGATGCGCACTTCAGCCGGGGCTTCTATGACAGAGTGCCAGCATGACATGACCTTCCGGTGCCCCACCATAGAAGCCCCGGCGGAAGTACCGGCCAGCAGCGGCAGAGGTTGTCTATGCGCATAGTGCAGACGTTCACCGGCTGCCAGAGAGGATCTCCCGCAGCACTGAAGGAGACCTAGAACGTGAACGTCTGCATGATGCACATAGACAACCTCTGCTGCTATCCGATCATTAATATTTACTAATAAAACTTTTTTCCTATAGGGTTATTCTTGCTTTTTTTTTTCTAAATTACTATTTACATTTTGGGGGGTCATCTTATAATCGAGCAAATACAGTAGTTTCAGTTGTGGCAGTGGGGATTTGGTAGTCTCTACAGTATGTGAGCAATAGTTATTTCCACATCTCTGCTGTTTTCAACCTGTAATAAACCTACAACAGTTTACCCACAACTGGCACCTGAGCTTTATTGGTACATACGTCTCATTAGCATAACACCAAAATATTACAGATATAGTGGTATTGTTGTACAAAACAAAGAAACTATACAAGCCCATAAAGAGTATCCAAGAATTAAATATATTTGTGATCACATTTTACACATTTACATTCCATAAAATTCAATATTTGTAAATCCGTAAACAGCTTTAAGTTTATTGGATTGATAGTAAGGAAATTACATAAAGGGTTCTTGGCAAATGTAAGTGTCTTTAAAGTTTTGCGACTGTTACAATTATTTATCATCTTAAAGTGACACTTTAGTGACCCAGAGAGGGCCCTGCATGGCTGGACTGGCGAGGCCAGGGAAACCCTAGCCTTTAAGGCCAGCTTGTTTTAATGCTCACATAGTATGCAACTTGGCATATCCAGGTGGCAGACGCTCACTACAGCACCCGATATGAGGCGCCGACGGCCAGCAGCATTTGCCAGGTATGCCAGATGGCCAGTCCCGGTCTGGGCCCTTGAACGATGAATGTACATGAAGAAATGTTTTAAGTACTTTTCACGGCCTTCCCTGGCATACTAGAGTGTCCCTGAAACATGATGAATAATGCAGTATGCAGATCCCCCCGATGCTGTTCCAAGCAAGGACACCCCAAAAAATAAAAGGGGCTTATTAGCTATGATATGCATTTTTTCTATATTATGGCATTTTGTGTTTCTCTTAACTGGCTAGCATATATAGACTTAGCAATACCTAATGTTGTTTTTTTCTTTAAGTTGTTGGGCTTCATGGTTTCCATAGTAACATCCTTCATAAACCTGTTTTTTCACAAAAGGAAATAAATAGTTGTTTAATCCTTGTTGACCTTGTTGTTTGAAATATACACATTTAGTGCATGTTTTTTTCCACATTAAGATGTAAATGTATGTAAATATTTCTAGTTACACATATATATATATATATATATATGCTGTATATACAGTAGACTTGGGCGCCGGCCAACTCTTTGTGTTTGTCTTCGTGTTCGTCTTCGTCGGGGAAGGTTCAGTTCGAGCGAATATTCGTGTACATTCTTCGTGTTCTTCCTTAGGTTTTTTGCCGTTTTTTGTAGAAGGGGTTAATACAGGGTTAACACGGTACGTACTAAGCAGCTTTGGCTTCAGGATTTTAAATGTCCGTACGAGGAATGGCTTCAGGATTTTAAATGTCCGTACGAGGAACTTAATTGGTTCCCTGCAGGGGCCTCTTCTGCCATCAACCAATGAAGTACACCTGTACATCATTGGTTGAAGGTAGACGAGCCCCCTGCTGGAGACCAATAGAGTCGCTCGTACAGACTTTTAAAATCCTGGTGCAGTAACTTGGCCGGGAGAGACCACTGGTATGAACGACCGATAAAGACACTTGTACGGACCTTTAACTGTTGGAGCAGGGAGACCATGGTCTCCCCAGGTCAAGTCAGGAGTTAAAAAGGCTGAGCAAGTGAGCCTATTGGTCGCCTGCAGAAGCCTCCTCTGGCATCAACCAATTGGCCGGGAGATGATTGAGATTTAGGTGATTGAGACTTAGGTCCCTGGCTATCACTTCTCTCTGTAAATGTCCCTTAACCACATCTTATTCCTAAACCTAAATTATATTCCACAGATAAGCCTAGTATTTTTTATTACATTTTAGTAGTAATAAATCAGAACTACCATAGTCAATGTCATTCTGATATATATATCAAACATTCCATTATGTTAAAACTCCCCGTTACCTAATATATCAGTGATACAGTTACTTAAGAAAAATTGTATATATTGCATATTATATGCATAGCAGCTTACTTATATAAGGTTAAATAATGTGGTCAAATCTTGTTATAAAACCGCATCACATTTTCTCCTGGAATTAATAGAATATAATTTTTTTTGTATTTTTACAGCAAAGTGGAAAATATTTACTCAACTTAAAAGAACTTAAAAGTAGGTATGCCTCCATTAATAAAATGTGTGGTTCATATTTGCATAAAGAGCTCCAAGAATAACTAGCACTTTTTCTGCTTGCTAAAATTTGGAACTCTTAAAAAAGAATTCAGCATTCTCCTTGCATACAAACATTTCATTTATCTCTGCAGGAGGTTATGATGTTCTCAACTTCACTGCATTTAGAGATTTGCCAAAAGCACAAATGTGTTTTAGGGGTCAAGCCTTGCATTGTATATAAGTGATTAGTTTATACCTAAGATGTCCATTTTGCTTTTATATATATATATATATATATATATATATATATATATATATATATACCATATTCGCTCAATTATAAGACGACCCTGATTATAAGTAAAAACCTAATTCACATGTAAACTATTTTATTAAAAACTATGATTGAAAAAAACATTTTTTTGTTTTTATTTCCTATTATTTGCCACTCTGCCCTTGTTATGCACATCTGCCCACCAGATATGCCTTATATGCCCTTATATGCCACTCTGCCCCCAGAAATGCCCTATACCCCCTATATGCCACTCTGCCTCCTTAAAAACATTTTAATCCCCTATTTGCCACTCTGCCTCCCAGATATGCCATTCTGCCTCCCTGACATGCATTTTAACCCCTATATGCCACTCCGCCTCCAGAAAACCATTGAACCCTACCCCCATGCCACTCTAAACCCCCCTTGCACTCTAACCCCCCCGACTTACCAGTACATCCCTTTACTTGTGACCCGTGTTCAGAATCCCTGGTGTCTAGTGGGGCAGTTGGTGGAGGTCGGTGCGACGCAGACCTCCGTTGCTGGTGGCCAGCACTTCCGCCGGCATCACATGACCTTCCGGTGCTCCACCATAGAAGTGCCGGCAGCAGCAGAGGTTGTCTGTGCGCATCCCGCAAACGTTCACCGGCTGCTAGATGCGCACTGACAACCTCCGTCATAGAAGCCCCCAGAGGAAGTGCCGGCAGCAGTGGCTGCCAGAAAGGAGGATCCGGGTCCCCTGCAGCGCTGCAGAGGATATGGATCTTCCTTTTGTAATCAGACTTCTATTTGAGATCTTATTAGAAGACGACCTCGAATTTAAGACAATGGATATTTTTCAGAGCATTTGCTCTGAAAAACGCCTTGTCTTATAGTCAAGCAAATATGGTATCTTGAAGTTTCCTGTAGTTCCTGGTACACAGTAAATTGAGAGAAGAAAGGTTTTGTTGCACCTGTATCATACATACACCTATAATGGGGAAGGACTCTAACAAAAACAGGGAGATTAAACAGCAGTCTTGATAAGTATCAGTTAACTTTTTTATTTTTCATATATTTTTTCATTAATATGTACACATTTGATGGTGTATAAATAATAAAAATAATAACATTATATTAAGCACTGAGATGTTTTTTATATTTTCACATTGTTCAGGTTGCCGGTAACCAATTAAGTGTTTGTCTGAGCTAACGCCCTATTCAGGTCACATGACCTTATAGGGAGGGTGTTTAAGGTTACCTGTGAAAACCATTTGTATATCTCACCTTGATAAGGTCGTTTGTTAACGCCGAAACCGGTCTCTGTTTTCAGAAAGAAAGAAAAAACTGCTGACAGATTATCCTGACTGATGTTTCTACTTTTTCTTAATCATGACTGATGGTGATACATTTGTATCCTGTTTTTTTTTTGCATATTACTGTTGCTGCTTACAGAGTGGAGCCTACGTTAGAAGCAGCTCCGGTGACCCTTTGTTACCTACATTCTAGAATATCACCAGTCCTAATTAATCTGCCCATATACAGTGCAACGTACTTATGTTATTTTGGTAAATGCAAAGTCCCACTGGAATTTATCAGAAACATAAACAATATGACCAATGAATATAACAGACAACGCAAAAGGGCAGAGCCTCCGGAAACACCATATCCCCTGTTCCTCCAATCAGGGAGAGAGGGTGTGCCCATTCCTCCAATCGAGGGCATATGGGCAAATTAAAATGATTATCCCGCATTTTCAACACAAATCTATCGGCATTATTCATTATTATAAAACCCTCCATAACACTGCTCCTCCATACATTTCTGCTCTCATAAGCAAATACTCTCCTACTCGATCCCTACGTTCTTCCCATGGGCTAAGGCTCTCCTCCTCACTTATCACCTCTTCCTTTTCCCATCTACAAGATTTCACTCAGGCTGCCCCATATCTCTGGAATCTACTTCCATCGAACCTTCAGCATTCACCATCCCTCCAAACATTCAAGAAACATCTCAAAACTCACTTCTTCAGAGAAGCCGCACCATCTTAGGTGCTAGAACTTCCCTGTCACTGATACAACCACCACACTACCTCTCACCCTTTCTCTGTGCCTTATGTTTGTCACCCCATTCCCTCAAGATTGTAAGCTTGCGAGCAGGACTCTCTCCACCTGCTGTATCGGTTTGTCTTAATCTGTCATTTCTCGTCTTGTCATACCCCTAGAATATATTGATTGTATTAAGCGCTGTGTAGATTGTTGGAGCTATATAAATAAAAGATAATAATAATCTGCTATTGATTACAATATAACATTATAAAATGCAGTAATTGATGTAAGCAAACATGTTAATACAGATGTCGTTAAGCAAAAGACCAATTTCACATCATTACACTTACATATGAGAAGTACAGGACAACCATTTGCGCATTCTTCTCTACAAAAGGCAATATGTTTATATCAGTTCAATCAGGGACCCCAAACATTATGGAAGGCTTAAGTGGTTTCATGGACCAGAGACAACAGTTTGCCCATATCCTCCTCCCGTGAATCAATATCTTGTTTTATGCATGCCAAAACCTTATTGGCCCTTGCAGCTGCTTACTGGTATTGTGCACTGTTGTCAAGTCTGTTGTCTACCATTATTCCTAAATCCTTCTCATTGGTAGTTGTCCCCAAGGATATTCCATTCATAGTATAGGTTTCATTTTTATTATTTTTACTATAATGCATAATGCATTTATCTATGTTAAACCTCATCTGCCACTTGCATGCCCAATCCTCCTGCAAAGAAGAAACATCAAGATTAGTCTGAATTACCCAGCCTAATTTTGTGTCATCAGCAAAAACTGTGACATGGCTCTCAATGCAGCTTGGGAGATCATTTATAAACAAATTAAAAAGAAGAGGACCGACGACAGACCCCTGAGGCACTCCACTTAATACCTGTGTACAGTCTGAGAAACATCCATTCACAACAACCCTCTGCATTCTATCGTTTAGCCAATTTCTGATCCACATACAAACATTTGCCCCTAAGCTTATTTCTGTTAATTTGTAGAGTACCCTTTTATGTGGAACTGTATCAAATGCCTTAGCAAAGTCCAGATAAATCACATCTACGGCCACACCTTCTTCATAGAATGCTAGTAGGTTGGTTTAACAAGACCTGTCTTTCACAAATCCATGTTGACTACTAATTGGATTCTGGATCAAGATATGCTCTTGAATGTATACCGTTAGCAACCGTACAAATAATTTCCCCACTTCTGATGTTTAGCTTACTAGCCTGTAATTGCCCAGTTGAGATTTTGATCCCTTTTTAAATATGGGCACAACATCTGCCTTTGCGTCAAAGTAATGGAACTACCATTCTACCATTGTACAAGTCACTAGTCAGACCACACAAGGAATACTGTGTACAGTACTGGGCACCAGTGTACAAGAAAGATATAGTGGAGCTGGAGAGGGTTCAAAGACGGGCAACCAGAGTAATAAGGGGAATGGAAGGACTAGAGTACCCAGAAAGATTATCAGAATTAGGGTTATTTAGTTTGGAAAAAAGACGTCTTGGGGGGACTTAATAACTATGTATAAATATATAAGGGGGCAGTACAGAGATCACTCCCAGGACCTATTTATACCCAGGACTGTATCTATAACAAGGGGACATCCTCTACGGCTGGAGGAAAGAAGGTTTCTACACCAGCACAGACGGGGGTTCTTTACAGTAAGAGCGGTGAGACTATGGAACTCTCTGCCAGAGGAAGTGGTAATGGTAAACTCAATAAAAGAGTTTAAAAGGAGCCTGGACGTGTTTCTTGAAAGCAATAATATTGCAAGTTATGGATATTTGATTAATAGGGACAGAACGTTGACCCAGCGATTTATTCTGATTGCCATATTTGGAGTCGGGAAGGAATTTTCCCCCTGGTATGGGGCAATTGGCATCTGCTTCATAAGGGTTTTTTGCCTTCCTCTGGATCAACACAGTAGGGACACAATATGTATATAGGTTGAACTTGATGGACTTTGGTCTTTTTTCAACCTTATGAACTATGTTACTATGTTAACTATGCCCGAGCTGAAAGAATCCCTAAAGATATGTAATAATGGTTGGGCCAGAATTAGGCTTAGCTCCTTCAGTACCCTTGGGTGTATACCATCCGGTCCAGGGGCCTTGTCTACCTTAACAGTATTTAATTGCTTGAGCAGTTTTTCTTGCATTAGCCAATCCCATGTTTGCTGTAATGGTTCCTTAAAATTAGCCAGACAGAAGAAAAAAGTATTTAAGATGTCGGCTTTCTCTCTGTCCTCACTAACCAAGTTTCTGGTTTCAGATAGTAATGGACCAACATTCTCTACCTTTAACTTTTTCCCATTAACATACTTAAAATATTTCTTGGGATTAGTTTTACTCCCCTTGGTAATTAGCTTCCAATTTAGCCATTTAAATGGACTTTTTGCAGGCTTTGTTGGCATCTTTGTATGTCATGAATAATACATAACGATATATACGGTACACACCAACCCACCCACCCACACTATAATATATACAGCATCCCTGGCTTTAAAATACTATTTAGACAATTATATTCATACATAGCAAAATATTAACTGAACAGTATTAATAGAAAATATTAATAATAATAGAAATAATGAAAAAAAGTATTACTTAAAAACTACAAACAGCAAAAGGACACTGTTAATATATATACATATACACACACAATAAAAAAGCTACTGCCTCATCAGATTATACTAAATATATTAACTAAAGTTTGAAAAGCAAAACTCTTTCTTTGATTTCAGAGAATCTTTTAGGCGCTTTATTTCTGAGTGCAACCTTCAAAGTGAAGACACAGATAAATGCAAAATATTAATTCAGGTGACAAATGCAAGAGCTTTAAAACCTCTCATGCATTATATGATCCATCAAGAGTCTCAGTTCCATTTTTCACAAGAGCCTGCAGAAAACTCGTCGGTACATACAGATATGTAAAGTACATTTCTGAAGCAATTTTTTTTTTCTTCTTGAGATTTCTTACATGCGCGTTAATCTCATCTTGAACTTTATTTTCTCTGTGGAGTCAGATGAAGAAAAGTGGAACAAAATAGATCACAGGATAAAAGGCACTTAGATTATTAGTAGAAGCAAAGAGAGAAACATTTTGAATAGCTGTGCAAATGCAAATGCATGAGAAAGAAGATACCTTTTACTTTCAATTTTACACAGAAACCAAGAACAATTTAGGTTAAATAAAAAATAAAGTAAATATTTTACGATAAGAAAAGTTTACCTGGATGGAAACAAGCATTTTGGATTAAATGAGAAGTTAATTTGACACAAGTGAATAGCAATCCCAACATGCAGGTCATGCATGATGAGCTCATCATCCTTCTGAGGTTGAAAAAATAAGTAAATTTAAATGAGGACATTGATGCAATGCCAACATACCAAAAAATGGTATTTATAAATCACCCCTGCAGTGGTAAAAAGATGTACATCAAGCGATTACTTGTGCCACGAACCATCCAGTATATATGTTAATTTGCCCATCTTCTAAGTTTTGTTTAAGCTGTACAATCAGACTTCTAGGAGAGAGGATAAGTGAGTCATAAGAAACATCAGAAAAACCCTAGGTACTAATAAGAAAAAATGAACACCATTGCCGCTCACTTCCATGAGGAAGAGATAGTTCAGTATCATGACTACATTTTATGGGTTGGAAGCAATACCTATACAAACAAGAGGGTCATGATTCCACCCTACCAGCTCTGACTGTATTTTTGGGGGTATTATGTCTGTTGCAGCCTCTAGAGGCCACCTGTCAAAAAGGTGCTTGTATTCTAGTGACCTCAGCAGCTGCATCTTCTTACCTGGGTGCTACCCTCCCCCCTTGAATACCTGTTGATTCAGGGTCTTTGCATTGCTAGTAGTGTTCTGATGGTTTCTTCCCGTTTTGACCCAGCTCATCCTGACCTTGCTCTCGACTCCTGATTTAGCTCTTGTTCTTGATCTCCTGATATTGACCTGGCTTGCTCTGACCCAGTTCCTAGTCTCCTGAACCTGCTTGTTCCTGTGATCTTCTGTTTTTAGCCCGGCTTGCCTGACCATGTGTGCCCTGCATGAGGGCTCCTTGCCGTGTGCCCTTTCATGGTTCCAGTGCCCTATCGTGGTGTGAACATCTGCCTTTGTTCCTGTGCCCTATTCAGTTGTGTCTAACAGTTCTGTTTCTTACATGTCTTGCTAGCTTACTCCAGTCAGTCTGTCCAGTCTCCTCTTATGACTAAATCACCCTGTGGTCCTCAGTTGGCACAGGGTGACCGGAAAACTCATAGCTGGAAGCGCTCCATGTGTCTGACTGGGACCTAGCCACAGATCCATGGAACTGTGCAGCGGCTAGGAACTGAAGCAATGCCCGCCGGCATCCGTTATGCCACTACATCTTTTCAGGTTACCGTATGCTCAAGGTGGGCGATACTCAGAAGTGGTTACGGAGAGAGGGCCCATTTTGGAACCAGGCTTTGCCTAGCCATGGATATGGAACTTTGGCAGGGCTATCGTGCAGACTATTCCTGGGGACGTTCCCTGCGCCGTCGCTCAGGGTCCCAACGTCAGATCAAGTCACTTTTTGGAACATAACACTCCTGATGGGATTATACACTTGGTCCAATTATCTTGTGTGTATAAATATCTGTGTTGTTCCCAATAAAGTCAGTTCATGTTTTACCTCAATACGAGTTCTGTCTTGTTATTGGTGTAAGTCTTGGTGCTGTCCTTGTCAATATCAGTAAAGCACTGTATTGATATGCTAAGGTATACTACAGTGCCACTGAGGTTCCTGAGTAGCAGTGTTTCCTCCTGCCTTCTATGCTAGTTAGTTACACCTGACAATTGAAGTCTTCTCTCTTGTATTAAAATGCATATGATAGTGATATTAACCCCTTTGAGACCGGCATTTGGGTACTGCGTCTTCGCTGGAAGACCCCGTACCTATTTAAATTTCCTAGTTCCGTACACGTGATTCGCTTCAGAAGCGATCACGTGCACGGAACTGAGGGGAATTGGCTGCCATGGATCGCTGGGGCCACCCAGCGGTCAGTAGCAGCCATCCCCTCGCGATCCCAGCGTTCAGACGACGTTGGATAGTGTATCATCAATGACGTACCTGGTACGTCCTGGTCTGCTGATGACACGTGACCAGGAAGGACCAGGTACGTCCAGGTCTTGAAGGAATTAATATAGTATTTGTTGTGTCTTCACAGGCATGCGTGCATCTAACTATCATTCCTTGATTATGCACAATAGATGCAACTGAACTCTTTGCAAATTTTTGTCACTCACACAAACCCTTAATTTACCCAACACTCACTTGCTGCTTGCCTGAAATGTTAGCTATGGCTTCTAAAGGGTGCATTCTCAAATAACCATTTCTAACACATGCCTGTTTTATTGTCTTACAGTGTTGATTTTAGTTTTTCATTAACCATTATGTGTGACACTTGTTACAAGTGTTCAGCCCCTTAATTTTCACATTGGACACTAAAGTTGGGGTAAGACAAAACCATGGTTCTTTAATAAAGTGTCTGCAATTAACCGGCTGTTTTAACAACCCATTATCCCAAGAGTCCAAGCTCAGGTGCAATGATAGCCACATCTGGAGTGCCTCTCTCGATTATAAAGTGCAATCCTCTTGGGCACCTTGTAGGCATTGATGAACACAATAAAATATATGCTACGCCTGTTTCTTGAGTGGAGGTTTAAAAACTCTATCAACAATAAAATGCAGAGTCATAAAAATAGCTCATATAACTTAATTGGCAAACCGTCAGCTCGCATAAGATTTTAGGAGATTTGACAGCTAACCTTATGAGATCACATCACATAAATTAATACGTCTGTGTGTAGCACTTACTAACAATGGACATTTATGAGGGACATGCACGTTAAAGTTGTACAATAGAATATGTTGTCAAAGTAAAAGTGTATGCCTCCTACAAACATAAGATCCTACTCCCATCTTTCTGGAAGTGGCCAAGATTTACACATCACAAAACAGGTTAACTTCTCTCCTCTTCACATTTACGATGGCCTTCTGATTTCTGTACCTGAAACCTAGTAAGTTAAGCTTAACATTTAAAAGTAATGCCTTGTATTCCTCTCTTTTTCTAAACAGATTAACATATTAAAGGTAGAGATGGTGGCCAAGCCGCAGTGTACTTACTTCTAGGGCTAGTGCCCACAGATGACCATACATAAAGTTACACATTGCAACCTATGCCATAAAGTAACAAGATACCAAATTCCAGGCTACATAGATCTTGAGGAAAAAGTGCTGTATATACCTAGAAATATTATTAAAGATTTTCTAAATATTCCACCATTTAGAAAAATGTAATGTGTTTTTAAACACCTTATTTAACCCCTTAATGACAAAGCCCGTACATGTACGGGGTCAAAATGCATTGTTTTCAATGGGTTTAGGGACCGCCCATTGTCCTTAAGGGGTTAATAAAAGAGCCTCTGTTACGGTGTCAGGGATATATATTGTGTATTTCCGTGTGCTAGTTGAACCTATATTCACACACACACAATGCATTGCTTTCCACATAAAGCATAATTATCCATTTGAATGCTACATTGTCACAACCAACTGGAGTTGGATGACAATTGTAATAATGTCTCCACAATAATTAACCATGAATTAGGTATATAGCTTCAAAAAAAAATATATATGTTCATTTCTATCAAGCTTTTGTTTAAAAAAAAAAAAGCTATTACAAGTCATACAGAAAGAAATATTATTCTATAACAATCATCAACTGCAATAATCCTTACTTTCTCAAGGGCAATGAAGAAATTGGAACTTTGTTACATGTATGAATGTTGCATAGAAATGTAATATTTGTATGCTTGTGGGATTTGCGAGTTTGACTTAAGAGTTTTGGTTAATGCATTTTAATGCAAAATCCTGTAACATGATTTCCCTGCTATTCGTGAGCAGACACTTTGCCAACAGATAATTTAAAATATTCAAAATACTTTAAATGTTGTATATATCAAAACAAAACAGCATAACTCTTGATTGTTCTTTGACTTTATATGTTGTATTGTAGTATGTCGGTTAAGAAAAAAAATTAAGATATTTTGGCACTTTACTTCTATCTCTATAATGTTTGTCTCCTTCAGTTAAACTATATATAAATATAAAAAATAATCTTAGGGGTTCATGAAAACACATATTTGTTTCTGGAGTACATGATAAAATCCATCATAACAACCAATTGAGTATTCCAGCTAAGTGGTTTGCCATTATCAAAGTGAACTCCATCATGTTTTCAGCTTGTATGTAATGCTTTGTTTCTTTTTTATGTAGTTCAAAGGGATCTCAATGGACCATCCTATAGTCTTACTTCATAAATGGTTAGTGGCACGTAGGATATGGTTGATTTGATCTGAGTTGCTGAAATACATGAAGCATTTTAGAATTCACAGATCAGATGGAATGGAGGGTATAAAAGGCTTAACTAAGTTGTACTATATGTAATTTAAAAAAAAAAACATTGGTAATATAATGGTGAATGTACAGAATTACTAAAAAGTAATGACATATTTCCTTTGGCCTAGAGAGAGTACTTTGCATGTACAATTTTGAGGGCAAAATGAAGACACGAACAGATTATTATGTTCTTAAAGCATCAAAAAAGCAAAATATATTGTATTTTGAATGTTTGAAAACAGGAATTTTAGAATACAAACAGGGCCGGCCCTACAATGGAGCCGACTGGGGCAGGGGCGGCACTTTTTTTTTTTTTTTTGAAGCGGAGGAGAGAGAGAGAGGGGCGCCGAGTGGTTTTCGCTTACCCGCTCAGCGCCCCTCTCTCTCTCTCCTCTGCGGCGAGTCTCCCTGTTCGGTCTCGGTGCCGGCTTGTAATGCAGAGCGCCGGAAGTGACGTCAATTTCCGGCGCTCAGCATTACAAGGGGGGTAGATTATGGCGTCGGCGAAGTTTAAAATGCCTACATCCGCCCCCCCCGGCGACGGCGGGGGGGCGGGCGTCATTTTAAACTTCGCCCCAGGCGGCGTTAAGTCTTTGGCCGGCCCTGAATACAAATAATGATTAGTTTTCTGTACAAGTTGTGTCCACAAGGAGGCGGACCACTTGGAGTCGGTGATATCCCTAAATGGTTGTAGCATTTAACAACCAGACAAAAATTGATCCACTTGGCATCATAAATGATTGGTTCACCTGGCCTCATGTTAATGCCTCTACACATTCCAAGCATCATACATTTTAATTGTTTACTCACTCACTCACTACCTTTGAGTATATCTCAGGGGATATGAGGAGGCTGGCACAAGGCTATAGTCCCAAAAAACAACCCAGTAAACCAGCGCCCCAAAACACAGACTACCCATACATAAATAAATGTGTACTACCAAGTAATATTAAGCACCAGTTATAGTGAATATTGCCAAGGCTTCTTGTACTGTGAATCATATAAGACACATTAAGCGGAGTGGCTTTGTTAAGGTAGTTTAGTGTCCTTTTTGAAAATGCATGGATTCTGCAAAATCCCTCCACATACATGTTCCCCTTTTCTGCCTGCATGTGATAACCTCCCCTCCAGGCATCTTCAACACTGGCCCAGACTGTCCCTTTAATTCCACTGTAGCTATAAGCAGAAGTGAATATAGAATATATTAATACTCTGGTAGAAGACAATCACCCCCACCCCAGCAAGGAGCTCTGTGATAACAGACTCTGTATAACATAGAGGAGATAAAATTCATCATTTGGTATGAATTGCATTACAAAAGTAACATGTAAGTCTCTCAGTCCTTTTCGAATAGTGAAGGTCTCCCTTATTTCAATCACAGTGATCTGTTAACAAGCAGCTCCTTGGTGGTTATCAGTGGGTGTTGATTCATTCATGGTTTCCCTAGCAGCATACTGAAGTGAAACGAGTATGGGTCATATGCGCTCTGTGTGTGCGATCATCCACGTTTAGGGCAAGCACACTGAAGTCCCTGGCTCACTCACCCTCCTGGCAACTGCAGCCCTGACTGGGGTCTGCAGACAGTTTTCATTGTAACCTTTTTTCTGTGACACCTCTTTGTAAGCCCTGGTTACTCTGTCACTCTCTCCTTTACCCGGAGTCTTCCCCTTTTAGATTTTTCAGAAGGGAGACTGTGTGTTCTTTTTTATCCCACAAATCAGAAATACACTACGTTCATGTAGGATTTTTCTCGTATAATGCCCTTAAAATCTTGATGGCTTAAAATAACTGAGGAAGTTTGGGAAAATATTTCTGCAGACAGAACACTTCATTATGTCTCAAAGTTTTCCTGTCTAAGAAGCGTTGAATGACATGAAGTAACAGTTTAGCTTGTTTTAAACAATCTGATCAATAGTGACTAATCAATTAGGGGTTCCTTTCAAGGTGCATAGCGAGGAACGCAAGCTATTTTTTTTCCTTTCTTTAGAAGTTGTTTCCATATTCTTATTAGACAGCCAAATTAATAAATATATAGAACATTTTGACTCCAGGACATTTGTTTTGCTAATTAGTTACGTCTGTATAAATTTCCCAGGTGGATGAATTTACGCTGTTGCTTGATAAGAGGCAGATAAGGTGAATATTTTCCCAACCAAAACGTATTTCTAATCTCTATCATACTTCTTCAATTTTTCAGCCTTCATTAAGCACCTGCAATGTTCTGGCATTAGTCTAGATTTTGTCTGTGCCACTCTAACCTTGCATTCTTTTTTTCTTTTTACCATTATTCTTTGTCTAATTATATTGTACTGTTTATTTAAATAGCACTAAACATGGTGAGCAGTAAAAAGTAGTCAGTTATACAATTAAAATGACTAAGACACTAAAATCCTGGACAGGGAATCATAACTCCAGCAGTGAAATTAAATATGGCTGTATGTCTGGGATTCACGCATGCTATTTGCAATTTAAGTTCTCTTACTATGTTACAAGAAAAAATAGTAGAATCAACAAAAGCAGATTGCGTTGCAACCCCCTTAACCTTTTTGTTGCCAACCATGTCTTTATGGACCTTGCTTTGTGCACTGGGGCACAGTCATGCTGGAATAGAAACTGGCCTCAAACTGTTCTCGCAAAGTTGGAAGCATAGCATTGTCGAAAATGTCTTGGCATGCTGAAATTTTCCCTTCCCTAGCCAAAACCCTGATTTCAATAATTAAGAGATGTGTTTCAATACTTGTAGTGGTGCACAAAGCAAGGTCCATAAAGTGGTTGGCTCAGTTTGGTGTAGAAGAACTTGCCTGGCCGGCACAGAGCCCTCAACCCTATTGAACACTTTTGGGAAGAACTGGAATGGAGATTGCAAGCCAGGTCTTCTCATCCAACATTAGTACCTTATCTCACAAATGCTCTACTGGATGAATGAGCAAAAATTCCCACAGAAACTCTCCAAAATCTTGTGGAAAGCTTTCCCAGAAGAGTGGAAGCTGTTCTAGCTGCAAAGAAGGGGCCAACTACATATTAATGTTTATGATGTCATCAAAGTCCCTGTTGGTATAATGGTCAGACAATACTTTTGTCTATATAGTGTGTCTGTATATATGTGTATGTAGGTTTATTTTTTCTTTATTGGGGTGTCAACAAGTGTGAGAGCACCTATAACCCCACACTATCTGAATCCTGCATGTAAGCTCCACTATGTTTCACAATAGCCTATGGACAAGGTAATCTATCCCATAGGTGTGATCCCTCCTTCTCACCAGCAAGGAAATTAGCACAGGGTATAAACAAATAAAACCCTGCTAAAATTCTGCCTTGTTTTATTTGTTTCACAAAGCATGCATCACTGTTATATAAAATGAAAAATATTACAATCAACCTTCAAATTTCAAATATTAATATATATATATAGTTTCCCCAAGTATTGTACTTCTTAATATAAAATCTAAAAAATCAATACAAATTATATGGTAAAAGAAGATCAAACACAATTTTATTTTAAAGGTAACATCACACAAAAAGGCATGATTTCTCCAAGGAGGTGAAAATAATGCACTTTATTGAACCACTAGCTAATTTTCTTCTTTTGAAGGATTTGTTCATTATGTTGAAATGTCAAGCTTAGTAAGCAAAGTAAATCTTTCTAGTTGGCTCACATTCAAATTCTTAGAAATGTAACCTGCATCTTCATTTGATTCAGCTTTCCATTGAACAAGACCCATAAAGAAGGCTTTTTAATTTATTTTAAATGTATTAGTGGAGCTAATAAAAGCGATCCAATCTCAGTTTAATACTAAACATTAATTTTGCTTTTCATATTTTCATCTACAGTATGAAAGCTAAAGTGAAGTTATTAATGAAAGTGAAGAACTGTAAAAAACAACATTTGTTTCAATGCTAATGACTTGCTGTTATACTGTAGCTTGTAAAGAAGATAAAAAATAATAGCATATACCATAGATATTACAATTGTTTTTATCATGTAATACATTTTATTCATTAAGTAATTTTTTTTTCAAGTGATAGGGCTCAAATGGTGTGTCCTTTATCACTGGGCACTGGGTTATTGTTACTGAATTCTATGTTTGCTAGTGACACAGACATTCTTGGAATACAATTGTGGAAGAATTGTAGAAGCACATAAGCTTTCAAGTTTATGTGACTCTCTATGCTGGCCCAGCAAAAGGTATTACAGATGTCTTTTTACGCTAGGTTGTCAGATGACAATTTGACGATTACATTCTAGAGACACTCTCTAATGTGACATTGACTGGAAGCACTTGCATCAACTAGGCTATGTGTCTCAATTGTGGAGGATAATCGCATATCCACACTTGTTCTTGAAAACAGACATAACCATGGCTGGATTCTGACATAGGAGAAGGAATAATAGAATAATGCCGGCTTCTGGCTCCTTAACAAACTCTTGTGATTATGTTATGGTAATGTGTCAGTTTAAAACGTTGCGCAATAGCTGGATACTCATGTTCAGGATAAAATAAAACACATCTTATAACATTGTATTTATTGTAAGTTGGGACGAAGTAAACCACTTTAATTTACAGAGGGCACATAATATGAAAAACAGGGGTCACATGTTCTCGACACTTAAATTTAGAAAAAGGTTTACTAAGCGAGTTTGTGAATTTTGACCATAAATGTCAAAAAGATGCTGATGATTAAGCTGAGAATTAATGGTGGAATTGCTTGTAAGGTCCTTACTCAAAAAGAGGTACCAGGAATTGCATAACCACACATATATCAAAATGTAATAAATAACATTTAAAACAAAAAAATTCTGTATTCATAAAATCAATACAGGAATAATGTGTTAAACCAATTAAATACTGTAAAAGAAGTCCATTTTTTATACCCTATGGGCTTTTAGCTTACAAATCTTGGTTAAGGTGGTAGAAAATGCCTGACACATTTCGCCTGTTAATTTGGTCCTGCAGAAGAAATATTAAGAAATTGCATATAAATACTTCAGATTGTTTTAAACTTTACCTTTAAATAGCAGTACTGTCTCTTCCAGCTGTTTTACAGCTATTTGTAAATTAGTACACACTACAAACACATCATAAACACATCATAAACACAATAGAGAACATGCTATAAGATATTACTTGTGTCCTGATTTCACAGGCTAAGGATAAGTTAATGGAGTAATCTTCTCTATCTTTTCTACAAAAATGAAAGTGGGAAAATGAATTATACTTATGTGTTATCTATACAAGGGTACTCTTAAATCCCGTATTTTGATGTCTAAGAGAGCCTAACTCAAAAATGTTATGCAAAATACAATGTTAAAACTTATTTTATTTGGAGCCTTAAATTGAATTATGTAATATTAGTGATATATATGTGTTACCTAATTATATGCTGTCCCTCTTTTGGGTGGATAAGGGGATACAAGTGAGGATATATCTGTGCAGAGTTGCTAAAATAAAATCCCAGTGACTGTAGGGAGATATTTTTTTTAGTCTCATGTGCATTTAGACATTTATTATTTAATATGTTATTATATTGTGATTTATTGTACAGAATAATCTTTTTTTCTGTTACCTTTTTTAGAAATGTTAAGTTCTCCTCTTCTTAGAGAAGGAAAAACACTTTCCAGGTAAGTGGTTGGGTTTAGTGCATCTGCCTCATGTATCTACAAGCATACAAAGGTGTGTTTGTCGTTATTTTTTTTCCTTTTTCTCTCTTTGGACCAAGTACAAATCTCTTTGCATATGTCTCTTTACAAATCACAGAATTCAAATTTGACACTTAAACCTCTAGGTTTTAACTCATAAATCCACCACATTTATTTATTTTTTGCGATTTCCTTTTTCTGATCACCAACCCTCCAGTTTTTGAGTACACTGCAAATTATTATGACTTCCGGGGCACTTATATTCCTTATTGGTCCTACTGGAAACAAAGCAAGGTGTTCTTCTGTCTAAGATATTATTTTGACTTGCAGCGCACATTTTATATTTATAGAATCTCATTTACAATTGAAACATATCCCTATCACCTTCCTTGGTAGGTAGGAAACTTGATATGAGACATGTTCTTAGGTTAGGATAATGTAATGATTTTTTTCCCACTTGGTGTTGTACATTGTACTAGTGTTATAAAACTGTCTTCTATGTTATTTTTCAGTTCACTTACAGTGACATCCTCTCCCCCAACTGGAGTATTGGGGAGAGTACAGGGCCTCAGTTGGTGCTCTCTTCCCTGATTGGTAAGAGGACATGACATCACCCCCGAGTCTGCCCTCCTGTGTCATTGGACCGCAGGACACGCCCTCCCGCCGTCACTGCTTTCCCGCAACAGAGGCTGGGGATGCGGCCTGATCTTCATTGGTGCGGTCCGCAACCGTATGCCGGTGTCCGGTGGAGTCCAGGGGATGGGGAACGGAGGTAGGTTTCTGACAAATAAGAGCAAGAAAAGTTAAAGAAAAGGAAGCCACAACCTCAAGAAAAAGTTTCATACTGCTAACCTCCCAAGAGGTCTTACAAGCAAGCTTTTTTGACTTTAATCACTGAACAGATACATTAATTTGGTGTCATTAGTGTCTCATGACTTACTTTAACTTTTTATCATCAAACACTGAGAACCTATTGTTTTCCTAACATGATTTTTTTTCTTGTTTCTTGCTAGTATCTGCCTATGAATAACATTCATTAAAATGTATTTTTCCTTCAATATAAATTAGCTAACTGAATTAAACAATCTGTTCTAAGCATAATTGTCTGGTAAATCAGAATACCTGGTCTCCGTTATCTTCTCCATTACATTGCTTCCAATTGTTTCAATTTTTCCATTTAACATACACACAGAATTTAACAGCAGATAAGTGTCATTTGGCCCATATAGTCTGCCCATTTTCCTGATGTAAAGAATCATATCATAATCAGTCCTTAGTCTCTACTTTAGATTATGGCCTCTTGGTCTTATATTTCTTACATTTCCTGGGTTAAGAGACATAACCTCATTAGCATACTGTATCCAGCACCATGAATTCTTAAGGGGAAGGGCACTGTGATATGTAGTGGCGAGCCCTTGTAATGGCTGGGGCACCAACCAGGGTTAGGCCTAGAGCATCCCCCAACTACTACTGTATTTCAGCATTACATATTTAGCTTTTTGGGCTCTGTTGTCTAAAAATGTGCAACAAACATTGATTTTACATCTATTTACTAACTTTAAAATCTAGCTAATAGACACGTGCAAGTAGGCCAAAAACAATTCCGAAAAATAAATTGCGAGCAAAATTTGTTGTCCAGTGCCCACATTTACTCTCAATTACTTTCTCACACTCGCTCAGACTCTCACTCACACTCTAATTTTCACTTACTCTCATGTCTCTCTACCTTCTCTGATAATCTCTTCCATGTTTCACAACTCCACTTCCGTGTCTCGCATCATCTTGATCTGCATCTTCTCTTTTCTTTTCTCTTTCTTCTCTCTCTTTGTCTGTATTTTCACGGACATAATCTAAAAAAAAAACCCCCTCCAAATGACGGAGCTTCTGGAGACATCCTCTCCCTCCGACCCTCCAATCGGAGAAGAGGAGGTCACTAGAAGCTGTGCCATTTTGACAGAAGTTTACACAAGGTTATTGTAGTGCAATATAGCGGTGCTTCCGGTAATGTCCTCTCCCTTATTCTCCAGTCAGGGAGAGTACATCACGAGAATGTCGTCCTTTTTGCCAGAAATTTACACAGAGTTATCATAGGGGAAGATGGTCTTGTCTTCAGAGATTTGTACAAATTGACAAAATCAGCAAATTTTATTAAGTTTGCAATTAGCACAAATCTGAATCCACAAGTCTACTAGCTAATACCTTAGTCACTCTATTTGTTTCCAATTAGTACCTCAGTATTTCAATCAAATAAATCGATGTTTCTACATACTGGAACCGCTGGTGTAACCACAGGGGTTACAGGGGTCGTATGGGCCTCTAGGGAGCCCCGTGCGACCCCTTCTTCCTGTCTCCCTGTGCCGCTTCAAGACTGTTTAGAAAGGGCCCTTCCGACCTGGATCGGTGACATCCAGGTCAGAAGGAACCGTTCTAAACTATTTTGAACCGGCATGGGGAGACAGGAGCGTGTCGGGGGTCAGGTTGCAGGAGCGATGAGGTAAGGGGAGCAGGTCTATTTATATGTGTTTGTGTGTGTGTATATATATATATGTGTGTGTGTATATATTTATGTGTGTGTATATATATATATATATATATATATATATATATATACACATGTCCTGAGGAAAGTCAGCAATGACTGAAACGTTGACTTTGTTTGAATAAAGAGAAATTGTTAATTTAAAGACCTGGAGTGCTGACCATCTTTTGAAAGTGCTTTATATAGATATATATATATATATATATATATATATATATATATATATATATATATATATATATATATATATATATATGAATGGATGTGTACTTGTGTGTGTGAGCATGGATGTCTAAGTGTTATAGTCGTTTAGATTTCTTGTTTACTGCTGTCTATCCAAAAGAAGGCAAAAAAACGTATTTCAGCAATTTCAAATTGTGCTTTCAATAAGGAAAAAAATCCTTCTTGACTCCAAATCAGATCTCTCCTTGCATCAACAACCACTAAAAAAATATTAATTCCTATACTATCATACATAGCGCTCTATGTTCTGCTTGATTAAAAAACTACCCAGGCCCCTTTTAAATTCATCTAATGTATTTGCTAGCAGCATCTCTTCAGGCAGTGAATTCCATACTTGTCCTTTGTAATGTTCAATTAATGAACAGGTCTTTAGATAGCATTTTGTACAGGCCCTGTACATATTTATGAAACATTATCCTATCCCCTCTAAGATGCAGTTTCTCTAATGTGTACAAATTTAACGATTCTTTCTTCATAACTAAAACTTTCCATTCCCTTTATTAGTTTTGTACGTGTGTGTGAACATGGATGTGTACTTTTATATGTGTGAGCATGGATGTGTACTTGTGTGTGTGTGTGAGAGCATGAATGTGTACTTTTGTGTGTGTGAGCATGGATGTGTAATTGTGTGCATGTGTGAGCATGGATGTGTAATTGTGTGTGTGAGTATGGATGTGTAATTGTGTGTATTTGTGAGCTTGGATGTGTAATTATTTGTATGTGTGTCATGTCTGTGTACTTTTGTGTGTGTAAGCATGGATGTGTAATTGTGTATTTGTGTGAGCATGGATGTGTAAGTGCGGTGAGATGTGGTGTGTGTTAGGGAGTATGAGTAAGTGTGTGTAATTTGTGTGTTTACATGTGGTTTAAGTTGTAAGGGGGGCAAGGGGTAAAGAAGGCAAAGACTAGCTGTTAAAGTTGGGCCGTGCCGGAGGGAATTCTCGCATTCTAGTTATGCTCCGGACTGGAACAATCTTAAATGTGTATTCCTTTGTTCCTTTCTCAATTGAGCTTTCTAAACTCAAAAAATATCCATTATTTTTGGCGAAGTGCTCACATGACTGAGCAAAATATGGTCATTAAAATGACATGAGCTACAAAGTTGTTGACTAGTGTAACACATTACAGAAGTGTTTTGCTTCTTATCAAGAGAATTAAAAAGGTAAATGGCATAATGTTCTATTATTAAAACTAGTTATGCATTGATAAATGTCTTCATTATTTCCCATCTTAAAGACCTTGATATCTGAGACAAAGAATATAATCAACACAAAACAGGAGCAATATTTGAATAAGCTGCATTGCACATAACGTTTAGTGCTTTGTAGCTGTTTCTTGTTTAGGAAATAAACACTAATTGTTATACCTCAATTGACATTTAAATGTACTTTACTTGCCGTAGAATTTACTTTTCCATGCTAATGTATAAAAGGTGTCACTGAACTCCTGCAACAAGCTTATTTTTTATTGGAAATTAAAAGACAAATGCATAAACAAGATTTATAAAAGCTGACCCTTTTTCCAAAGTATGGTAATACTTATTTAAAAGCCTGCTTGCCATTTATATTGCACACAGAAGTGTATCTGACATATTTAGTCCTAATGGATTCATTAGTGTGTTTTTCTATTACCAAGAAAAAGGAACAATAAGATACATACATTTTAAATGATTAAGATAAGGGTCCAGATTCACTGGGCTCCCTTAACAAAAAAAAAAGCCTGCATGTCTTAAAAATAGAAAACTAGAAGAGAAGAAAAGATATCTGAATAATATTAATGGTTTTATTTTTTATGGGAATGTATGGTGATACGCTAATAGCATATTTTTTCATGATTAATAATTTTTTTTTCAAATTATGTGTTACAAGAGTTCATAACAAAAATAAACAACTTAACATTGTCTAGTGTCATTTCGTTCAACAAATATGTCCCTCGTTGAATGGGAACTGGTGGAGAATGGCATGGGAGAGTCTGAGAGGAGAGGGCCAGGGACATGGGTCACTGCTAATAGGGTATTCCTCAAATAAATGTTTTCGAAAAATACTGCATTACATACAAATTGTTTAAAAAAAAACATACAGTGAAGTGGAGACAGAAATAACGATGGAATAAAAGCCCAGCTGATTTCATTTTTATAATGCAGGATTTCGATTTTAACAATGACAGTTCATACAGGTGTCACTTTTAAATACGTTTTGCGATTTCGGTAGTTATTCATACATATTTCTTTTGACAGACTGGTAGATTGTGCAAATTGGAATTGGCAATGAAGCTTTTACCACTATTAGGTACATTCCACTATTTTTTTTTAACTATATAAAAAGAGGCAAATACATTTAATGTGGGTTTTGTTCTTTATTTTAAAATCTGTGGAGATATTCTTTGGGGAAAATGTCATTCTTAAAAGTAGTATTATTTGAACATTTAGAAAAAAACTGAGTGGATAAATTGCCTAAAATTGACAGACGATTTTTAGTTCCTCAGCATAACAAAACACAAATTCCATAACAGCTTTTTGCTATGGAAATGATATGGGGTAATTTCAATTAAGGAGGCTGAATATGCTGAAAGGTTTGATTAATTTGCATATATGAATGTAACAAGCAATGAATGTGCGGTCATCATTCGACACATTCTGCATCATTAAAAATGCTTGCATGTTCATGTTATATAGCATTTTTGTTATTTTTTGTTAGACTTTAAAGTTGGCCTAAAAACTTGACACTTTTTGTAGTTTTTATATATATATATATATATATATATATATATATATATATATATATATACACACAATATATGGACAAAAGTATTGGGACACACCTCTTAATTATTGAATTATTCAGGTTTCAATCATTTTCAACACCTAGCCATGCATTCTACATTCAGAAACATTTAAAAAAATGGGTCTCATTAAATTCAAGCGCAGTAATGTGATATGCCACCTTTGCAATAAGTCAATTTGTGAAATATCATTTCTGCTAGATATTTCACGGCCAACTGTAAGTGGCGTAATTGGAAAGTGGAAGCATATAGAAACAGCAGCAACGCGTCATGCAACAGTCGTGGGCGGCCAAAGCTCATTGATGCATGTGGGGGGCAAAGGCTGTGGTCAAATCCAACAGCTACTGTAGCTCAAATTGCTCAAAAAGTTAATGCTGGTTCTGATAGAAAAGTGTCAGAACACACAGTGCATCGCCGTTTGTTAAGCATGGGGCTGTTTAGCTGCAGACCAGTCAAAGTGCCTATTTTAACCCCTGTCCACTGCCGAAAGCGCCTACAATGGGCAGGTGAGCATAAGAAGAAGGTGGTCTGATCTGATGAATCATGTTTTCTTTAAGTCATGTAATGGCTGGGTCGCTTGTGCATCGCTTACCTGGAGAACACATGGCCCCAGCATGCACTATGGGAATAAGGAAAGCTAGCAGAGGCAGTGTGATGCTTTGGGCAATGATCTGCTGGGAAATCTTGGGTCCTGCCATGCATGTGTATGCTAATTTGACACATACCACCTACCTAAGCAGACCATGTACACTATTTAATGGACATAGTATTCCCTGATGGCATTGGCCTCTGTCAGCAGTATAATGCTTGCCCCAAAGCAAAAATGGTTCAGGAATGGTTTGAGGAACAAGTTCATGGTGTTGACTTGGCCTCCAAATGCCCCAGATGTCCATCCCATCAATCATCTGTGGGATATGCTGGACAAACAAGTCCGATCCATGGAGGCCTCTCCTGGCAACTTAAAGGATCTGCTGCTAATGTCTTTGTGCCAGATACCTCAACAGGTCAGGACTGTTTTAGCGACAAAAGGGGGGCCTACCTGTCACGCTACCGGCAGGGAGATCCGCTGGGTCCCCCGGCCGACAACGGCAACCGCCGCGAGGTAGGGGGAGACCCCCCGCTTCGGTCCGGCAGCCGCAGCTGCCGCGAAGAAGAGGGAGACCCCCCGCTTCTGAACGGCAGCAGCAGCCGCCGCGAGGTAGGGGAAGACCCCCTGCTCCCGCACGGCAACCTCAGTCCCCGCGCAGAAGGGGGAGACCCCCCGCTTCTGCACAGCAGACGCGGCCGCCGCGGAGAAGGGGGAGACCCCCCGCTTCTGCACGACAGGCGCAGCCGCCGCGGAGAAGGGGGAGACCCCCCGCTTCTGCACAGCGGAGGCAGCCGCTGCAGCTTGAGGGAGGACTTACCTCATCCACGTCGCGTTCCCAGCAGCTTCAGCCAGAGCACAGGTCCAGCTCTGGTGTCCGGACGCGTTCTTCTTCACGCCACCTAGTGGCGCCCGCGGAAACTACATCAACTTATATGGGAAGATTACGTAATTGCCAACCACAAGATGGCCGCGCAGGAAGTGACGTAACGGCACTTTGAATTTTGGCGGGAAATCTCCAATTAGTGCCTAACTTCCTGTGCCTACTTAAGAGACTTCAGAACTCTGAGACCTTGCCTTCTGATGGTCGTGCCTATCTCGGTAGTGCCTTCCCAGTACGTGTATTTCCTGCTTGTTCCTGTTATTTGACCTCGGCTAGTTCCTTGACCATCCTGATCTCCGGTATCCTGACCTCGGTTTGTTCCTTGACTATCCTGATCTCCGGTATCCTGACCTCGGCTTGTTCCACGATTATCCTGCTCTCCGGTATCCTGACCTCGGCTCTCTGGACCATCCTTTGCCAGTCCTACCTGACTTCGGTGTCTCCTCTGTACGCTGTGTCGTGACAGAATCAGAAGGCCATCATGAGACCCGCTTTGGTAGGACAAGGGTCCACTGAGGCTCGACTTGACGAGATGGATCACCGTCTGGATCAATTTGCTCAAGCCCTTCAGACCTTGCTTCAGCGTACTGATCCTGCGCAGCAAGCACCTCAACCTGTGGCGGCTCCTACTCCACCACCGTTACCAGTAGCCACGGTTCCTGTTCACTTGCCTCCACCCCAACGCTACAATGGTGATCCTGCAACCTGTCGAGGTTTTTTGAATCAGTGTGAGATACACTTCGAACTGTCTCCTTATGCCTTTCCCACTGAGCGTGCCAAGGTGGGATACATCATTTCACTCCTTACGGATAAAGCCTTGGCATGGGCTTCACCGCTTTGGGAGAGGAACTATGGTGCGCTTTGGGAGAGTCTCTACGGTGCGCTCCTATGCTGAATTTGTTTCCAGTCTACGTGCCGCATTTGATACTCCGGGTAGAAGGGCTGTCGTGATTAACTCATATAATGTAGTGGATGCATGGAAGGGTAACCCAGCAGAGGTGGTTAGTTTCTTTGTTTAAACATTCAATGAGTTAATCTGAGGTTGATTTTAATGTGTTTCTTTGTGAATGCCCTCTGTATCTGTTCTGGCTAGAGGTGTCATCTTCCCAAAGGACCCCTGTGGTGATTCATGGCCTAACTGATAAGGATCCTTAGTTATAGGAATTCCATTCCTATCTTAAGTGGAGGGGTTTCCATCACCTTTACCCCACCATAACTTATTGGCACATCAAAGATGGGACCCGATTCTTGGGGATGGTGTCATATAATCGGTCATGTGGTCAGAGGGGGGTTTTCTTGAAACAGAGTGTGATTTAGGGACAATGCAGCGTCCGAAAAGCAGAACTCCATGATATACTCTGATCGGAACAACATCGTAAGAACCGTCTGGACTTAAGGAGTTCCCACAGGCCTGCTTATTGGAGAAACCCGTGAGTGAGGGTCCTGTGTTTAAGTCCTATTGTTTTAAGAACTGTTTTCTGTTTTACTTTTATTTTGTATGTCTTGTTTTTTGTAATTCTGGCACTGTGTAATCTTTGTCTTTTTGTTATTAAAATATTCATAATCCAAGTCTGTCTTTGGGCTCTAGTATCGATATCCACAAACCCTAAGAGAGGATAACACGTTACCATATTGTTATTGAGTTCTACAGGATATATATATATATGTTGTTTCCCCGGGGTGGGTTGATATATATATAGAGATAAAGGTTCTAATTCGGATTTCTCACGAATCCGGTATCAAAATCGTGAGTGGTGGCAGACTACCTGGGGGGATACAGGCAGGATTTGGGGGTTAATTTGGTGTAATTTATGCCTTGTTAAGGGGTCAAGTTAGTAAATCCAGAGGCCTGGTGCTATTAACCCCTTCATGCCCATGCCCTCCACACAGTCACGGCTTGGCAAGTAGTCCTGACCGTGACAAGGGCCACTGCTTCTAATTCGCTCTTCACCATCCGTCAGGGTTCCCGTCCGCTTCTGGAGTACGCTATTGAGTTCCGGACCCTGATGGGAGAGGTGAACTGGACTAATGAGGCATTAGTGGCTGCCTTCCTGAATGGACTTTCTGAGACCCTCAAGGACGAGACTGCTGCCAGAGACTTGCCCACAGACCTAGACTCCGTGATTTCGTATATTTCCCAGATTGATCTGCGTCTCCGCCAGAGGCAAGCCCAACGTGAGAGTTTGAAGTTACATGACAAGGGTGGGAGATCTACTACACGCCTCTTGCCACAGTTTTCTTCTGCCGATCCCTCGAACGAACCATCTGAGGAACCCATGCAGTTGGGAGCCACTCGGGTCTCCGAACGTGAGAGGAACAGGCGGAGACGAGAGGGATTATGCTTTTACTGCGGACTCTCGGGTCACTTCATCGGACACTGTCCTAGTAGGCCGGGAAACGCCCGCACCTAGGTAGGCCAGGGGAACCTACCATAGGTGTGGTGAACTATTCCCCGAACACGTTCACTACCCGCATGACTGTTCCGGTCCGTCTGGTCTGGGATTCTGGATCCGTTGACACTGAGGCTTTCCTGGATTCCGGCGCTGCCGGTAACTTCATTGACTCAGTGTTTTGTGAGCAGCAACACATTCCCACCCTGTCCCTGCCCGTACCGTTAGCTGTTGAAGCTATTGATGGCAGACCGCTTCGTCCTGATCAAATTTCTCGCTCTACAGCACCACTCAACCTCGCCGTCGGGATTGTACACAATGAACGTTTACAACTACTCATCATCCGCTCACCCTCCATTCCCGTTATATTGGGATTTCCGTGGTTACAGGTACATAATCCTGCTATTGATTGGACTATGACTCAGATCACGGCCTGGAGTGCGTCCTGTAAGACACATTGCCTCACCCCTCTAAAGCATGCCGCGGTTACAGCTTCTTCAAGGGAGACCTCTTCTCTGCCTGAACAGTACCAGGACTTCACGGACGTATTCGATAAGAAGGAGGCTGAAAAGCTACCACCACACAGGCCGTACGATTGCCCGATTGACTTGCTTCCTGGGACCATGCCACCCCGGGGGCGGGTTTACCCACTCTCCATCCTGGAGACCCAAGCTATGGAATCATATATAGAAGAGAATCTTCGCCGAGGATTTATCCGCCGGTCTGTATCACCCGCTGGCGCAGGCTTCTTCTTCGTGAAAAAGAAGAACGGGGAGCTTCGTCCTTGCATTGATTATCGTGGTCTGAACAAGATTACCAGGCGCAACACGTACCCCATTCCTCTAATCTCTGAACTTTTCGATAGGCTACGTGGGGCCACTATTTACACCAAGCTGGATCTCCGGGGTGCGTACAATCTCGTCCGGATCCGTGCGGACGACGAATGGAAGACTGCCTTCAATACTCGTTCGGGACATTACGAATATACCGTTATGCCGTTTGGGCTGTGCAACGCCCCGGCAGTCTTTCAAGAATTCATTAATGATTGCCTTCGGGACTTTCTCCAACAGTTTGTAGTGGTGTACCTGGATGATATTCTGATATACTCTTCCGATTTGCAGTCACACCGCACCCATGTTACGCGCGTTTTGTCCCGATTACGGCTCCATGGACTATACGCAAAACTCGAGAAATGCGAATTTGAGATCCAGAGGGTGACAGTTCTAGGATACGTTATTACGCCCTCAGGCTTTGAGATGGACCCATCCAAAGTACAGGCCATCAGAGACTGGCCTCAACCACTGGGCCTGAAACCCCTACAGCGTTTTTTGGGGTTTGTTAATTATTATAGACGTTTCATCCGTGACTACTCCAAGGTCGCTGCTCCCCTGACGGCCCTTACTAAAAAAGGGGCCAATACCCTGGAGTGGTCTCCTGAAGCCATTTCCGCTTTTTCCCGACTCAAGACCAAGTTTACCACCGCTCCTGTGTTACGTCATCCTGATCCTCGGTTACCGTTTGTTCTGGAGGTCGATGCATCTGAGTCTGGAGTCGGGGCTGTTCTTTCACAGAGGGCTTCCTATAGTGGTCCTCTCCATCCTTGCGGGTACTTCTCCAGGAGATTCTCCCAGGCGGAGAGGAACTATGATGTTGGAAACAAGGAACTTCTGGCTGTCATCCTTGCGCTGGAGGAGTGGCGTCATCTTCTGGAGGGTGTTCCTATTCCCACGCTGATTCTGACAGATCATAAGAATCTACAGTATATAGAGACTGCCAAGTGCCTGAATCCCCGGCAGGCCAGATGGGCCTTGTTTCTTTCCCGCTTCTCGTTTGTACTGACTTATCGTCCAGGCTCCAAGAACGTCAAGGCGGACGCTCTCTCCCGTATGCATGTGCCCCCCGAGGAGGAGGGTCGTGCGCCCGAGCCCATCATACCTGCTACCAAGGTCCTGGCTGCTCTACATACTTGTTGCCGAACTCCCTTGCTTGACCGGATCGCTGGTTTTCAAGCCCGAGCTCCAGCCTCCTTGCCAGCTGGGAGACTGTTTGTTCCCGCGCACCTCCGTACCCGCGTGCTTCGCCTGTCCCATGGGTCCAGAACTGCCAGCCACCCTGGGCTAGCACGTACCAAGGACCTTGTTTCGAGGACATTTTGGTGGCCATAATGGACTAAGGATACTGCCCTGTTCGTCCGCTCCTGTCTCAAGTGCGCCGCCAATAAGTCCTCCAGGAGACACCCTGCTGGGTTGCTTCACCCATTGCCCCGTCCTTCAAGGCCCTGGACTCACCTTGCCATGGACTTTATAGTGGACTTGCCCAACTCTAAGGGGCATACCGTGATTCTGATGATCATTGATCGTTTTTCAAAGATGGCGCACATGATACCTTTGAGGAAACTTCCCACGGCATCAGTATTGGCGGACATATTCTTGCGGGAGATAGTCCGTCTTCATGGAGTACCCACCGAGATAGTCTCCGACCGCGGCACCCAATTTATTGCACGTTTTTGGCGCGAGTTCACGAGGGCATTGGGTGTTACACTAGCGTTTTCTTCGGCCTATCACCCACAGTCTAACGGCGCTGCAGAGAGGGCTAACCAGCACCTTGAACAATATCTGCGCATTTTCATCAACCAACATCAGGATGATTGGGTTGACCTGCTTCCTTTGGCGGAGTTTGCTCGGAACAATGCGGTACAAGAGTCTACGGGAGAGTCCGCCTTCTATTGTGTTTACGGTCTTCATCCGCAACCCTTCCCTGGAGCCTTTCCGAATTCTACTGATCCTCCATTGGAGGAACGACTGACTAATATCCAGTCCACCTGGGCTTCGGTGCAGAGGGCTCTGGAACTGGCTGGTAGACGACAGGAACTCCAAGCCAACAAGAGACGTTCCGGTACTCCTGCGTATTCTCCTGGGGACCGCGTTTGGTTGTCTACGAGATACCTGCGACTCCCCGTGCCCAGCATGAAGCTGGCACCGCGTTTCATCGGCCCCTTTTCGATCGTCCGTCGGGTGAATCCTGTTGCCTATGAACTTTCTCTGCCTAGGACACTCCGTATCCCTCGAGTCTTTCATGTCTCCCTATTGAAGCCACTGGTCTGCAACCGTTTTTCTACTAGACCCCCTGTCGCGGGGACTTCAGGGCGTATTCCTCAAGCCATCCTGGACTGTCACAGACAACAAGGGAGTCTTCAGTATCTTGTTCATTGGAGAGGACTTGGCCCAGAGGATCGTTCCTGGGTTCCTGAAGCTCGTTTCCACGCCCCTCATCTCGTGCGTGCATTCCATGCTAAAAGGCAGCGTGGTTCGGGCAGGGGTCGCCCTGAGGTCGCCACTTTAAGGAGGGGTACTGTCACGCTACCGGCAGGGAGATCCGCTGGGTCCCCCGGCCGGCAAGGGGAACCGCCGCGAGGTAGGGGGAGACCCCCCGCTTCGGTCCGGCAGCCGCAGCTGCCGCGAAGAAGAGGGAGACCCCCCGCTTCTGAACGGCAGCAGCAGCCGCCGCGAGGTAGGGGAAGACCCCCTGCTCCCGCACGGCAACCTCAGTCCCCGCGCAGAAGGGGGAGAGCCCCCGCTTCTGCACAGCAGACGCGGCCGCCGCGGAGAAGGGGGAGACCCCCCGCTTCTGCACGACAGGCGCAGCCGCCGCGGAGAAGGGGGAGACCCCCCGCTTCTGCACAGCAGAGGCAGCCGCTGCAGCTTGAGGGAGGACTTACCTCATCCACGTCGCGTTCCCAGCAGCTTCAGCCAGAGCACAGGTCCAGCTCTGGTGTCCAGACGCGTTCTTCTTCACGCCACCTAGTGGCGCCCGCAGAAACTACATCAACTTATATGGGAAGATTACGTAATCGCCAACCACAAGATGGCCGCGCAGGAAGTGACGTAACGGCACTTTGAATTTTGGCGGGAAATCTCCAATTAGTGCCTAACTTCCTGTGCCTACTTAAGAGACTTCAGAACTCTGAGACCTTGCCTTCTGATGGTCGTGCCTATCTCGGTAGTGCCTTCCCAGTATGCGTATTTCCTGCTTGTTCCTGTTATTTGACCTCGGCTAGTTCCTTGACCATCCTGATCTCCGGTATCCTGACCTCGGTTTGTTCCTTGACTATCCTGATCTCCGGTATCCTGACCTCGGCTTGTTCCACGATTATCCTGCTCTCCGGTATCCTGACCTCGGCTCTCTGGACCATCCTTTGCCAGTCCTACCTGACTTCGGTGTCTCCTCTGTACGCTGTGTCGTGACACTACCACAATATTAGGCAGGTGGTCATAATGTTATGGCTGATCGGTGTATATATATATATATATATATATATATATATATATGGTACATTATGATTTTGGACTGTGAAAAAAAAAACTGACAAGGCAAACACCTAATGCTGATACCCACTGGGGCAACAACTCTCTTCTGAAGCAACTCCTCTTGGGTGTTCCAGAGGGCAGATTCTGTGATATATGAAATAAAGAGGTTTGTTATATTTCTCAGTGCAGTTTTAAATCTTGCATAAAAAATATAGCCCGATTTTTAAAACGTAACCATTACTTCCTGTTTGTTCTTTAGTAATCTATATGTTCTGTATTGTATATATAAACAATAACTGTAAACAGGCTTTGCCGGCGTTAAAATGTCACTGACAATTTAATACCAAGGTGTTTGATTGTTCACGTTTACGGCTCATAAACCAATTATAAGGGCCAACATCTATCTAGAGCTTCAGGGCATATAACAAAAAACGCTGCATCTATACTATTTGCCAATAAAAGTGTCTGAAATTGCTGAGAATAAGCAAACGTCTAGCCAGGATCCTGCTGTTCTTTGTAAGTTTGGTACATTTTATCCTGTACTCTTTTGGTCTGAATGAATGATCCATCTTGGCAAGTAAAAATGAAAAGTTACCTTCTTCTATTTCCTGGAATAGCTCATTTAATAAGTCAACCTAGAACCACATTGCAGCCTGGACACTATAATTGGGATACAGCAAGACTTCTTACCGAGCTAGGAAAATAAAAGACCATTCAGGATTAACAGATACATTGGCCTTTTTTCACTGTCTAAGGTCAAAAGTCAGATGATTATAACTCAGCAGCAGCTTAAACAGAATGCTATCTATCCAGTGACACTAAGCCACAAGACCATGTCACTGAAATATTCCTTCCACTGCTAAATTAGACCTGCTCTCTAAATCATTTGCTCTCTTTGCTTCAATTTATATTTTATACCTCAAGATGATAATGAAAAATAAAAGGTCTTAATAATTTATATAAAACAGAAGTTTGCTTAATGTATTAAGGTTTCTACTGTGTTCTACCATTAAAGCACTAACATATACATACAGTACAATGGATTTTATTGCAATTTGTGAATATAGTACTCAAATGCTGTAAAAGAAAACAGTGGTGTTTGCGATATGACTGCACTGAAAGTTCATACAAATGCTGGTATCCACAGTCATGGAAGTCAGAAACTGACCTCAGGTGGGGCAAAGAAAAAAAAAGTGAAAACTACAGTTGTCTGAAAAAGAAAAGTACCCCGCTCTTTGAATTCTATGGCTTTATATATCATGGCATAGTTACAATCATCTATTCCTTAGCAGGTCTAAAAATTAGGTAACTAGAATCACAGATGAACAACAACACATGACATATTATACCGTGTCATGATTTATTCTACAAAAATGTATTTGAGCCAAAATGGAGAAGCCATGTGCGAAAAACTTAGAACACCTTATGAATAGCTTGTAGAACCACCTTTTGTAACACTAACTCGAAGTTATTGTTTCCTGTATGAATTTTTCAGTCTCTCGCATCGTTGTGGAGGAATTTTGTCCTACGCGTCAGTACGCGATTACGTGATGACGCAATGACACGGCGCCATTACGCGGCCACGCGATCACGTGGCGACGGAACTACCTGGCAACATAATGCCCACACACGGCCCCGCAAAAACGTGATGACGGGACGACGAGATTACGTGACGACGAGACTACCCGGAACCTTTAAAACGAAGGATTTTACAAGGTGGTTCTATTGATCATTTGCTTGTTTGAATACATACTTTTTTCTCCTGAAGAAGCCAACGGAGTTTGGCGAAACGCGTTGAGACTGAGCCTTCACTGCATTTGGACTTCTCTTGATCTGCTGGACGTTTTTATTCTGCTATTTTGCATAACATTTCGGTTATGCCAACCCTTTTGTGAGTTATATGAGCTCTCTTTTTATTAAACATAGTTTCATTATACTGCACCATTTGTGGTTTTCTTCACTTGCTTTCCAGATACTCAGAAGAATTCTTCTCATTTGATGGGCCTCCTTTATTTATTACCTTTGTGAGTGCATCACGTTGTTATCACTCATGTTTATTATTTGGACATATTACACTATTGTGTTTTTGTTCTTTTTTCTTTACATGTTTATGCGCCCCATTCCTTGATATATTTGCTGTTGTACACTTTATGAGGAGTGTTGTTTTTGGGAGCTGCTAACCTTATTAGGGTATTTACATTTTTTATATTTATCACGTGGAGGTGTTTTTGCTTTGAGGAATTTTGTCCTACTCATATTTTTTCAGCATCTTGTACTTGTCTAGTAAGCATATATTTATTTTGTACTCTTGCAGGTCCAGATTGAGGAAGTGAAGTGGCCCTGGCACTTTAAGGCCAGCTTCCTCTTAATTAAATCTCTATTGCTTTCCACTCTATGATTCAGGTCTTGTTATAGCTCTCAATGGTACAGGTAAAGTTCAAATAACAAAATATTAAACATTTTACTAAAATAATATAACACACGAATGACATAGTATTTAACTCTGACTTGGACTTCTTAATGTCTCAAAATGTCACAAGATCCTGTAAATTCCTGTTTAGAATATTTACTAACTGCTGAATGCAAACGTGTATCAAAGTGTGATACATCTAAAAATCGCTTATTGATGTTAATGTAACATGTCACACTGAATTTGGAAAGTAGACAGAATTTGGCATCAGTGATTTCTGCTGTTTAGAAGAATCACATTTCGCTTTTTTTACGTTTGAATTGTTTTCCTGAATTTAACAAATTTGCAGTCAAATACTGTGGGTCAGTAAGTAAACCCTTTCCTGCTAATGTCTGAATTATGAATAAATCAGTTAGATCACGTACTGAATACTGAAAGTGCAAACCTAAAAATGCTAAATTAATTAAATTGCCAGTCTGTGAAGCTTCATGACTGCTAATAGTTTAGCCAATTGTAATGAGTATACCTCCATATTTATTTTCCAGATATTTCTGTGGCTCCTTCCAAACTGATAACATGCTGGAAAATAATATAAGTACCTTAAGTACTACCTATAAGTTCACCGTTTAGAAATTTTTCTGAATAAAAAGCTACAAATGCTGAAACTAATGTGTGCAACACAACCACAAAGTTAGAAGCATAGCATTGTCTAAAATGCCTTGGTATGTCCCCTTCAGCATCCCTGGTCATGTAATGGTCAGGTGTCCCACTACTTTTGTCCATGTTTAAAGTCACTGAGCTCTTCAGTACAACCCATTCTACTGCCAATATTTGTTTATAGAGATGGCTGACTATGCGCTTGATTTTATTCACCTGTTAGCAATGGGTGTGACTGAAACCTCAACTCAATAATTGTCCACATACTTTTGGTCATCTATAACAAACCAATGGTTTGGAATCAATGATCAAAACAGCTGATGTAATATAATAAGGTCTCTCCTCAATTTGGTTTTCTCTGTAAAACTGCTCCTGCTATTTGAATTCTACGGTCCAGCTGGGGCTCCAGACTACAAAAAAATATTTGGGTTGTGAAGTCTTCTATAGCCTTTGGGCTTAAAATGTCCTCAACCCAAAACATATTTATATGAATTAGAGTTTCAAAATGTCGAGACTTTCAAAGTCAATAATTAAAAAAAATACATGAAATTGATAGAATAATACTTGGTTAGCGCATGACATTATTATATGGTGTCACTGCAAAGTTAGGATGGCTTAAAGCATATATACAGCATGTTAGATTTAAAATACAAATATTTTTTTAAAAAAATACTTCAGTAAATGTCATTCTATTATATCCTAATTCATGTAGATACATATTAGTTTTTTGCTTCATTTTTGTCCCTTTCATGGGGGTCTGGCCTCCTTTTCGGAGATTTGTACGAATTATCAGTGTTATTCACTTCACTTGCCAGTGGTCAAATTGTTATGGCTGATTGGCAGGGCCGGCCCGACAATGGAGCCAAGTGGGGCAACCGCTCCAGGCGGCACTTTTGAAGGGGCGGCACTTTGCCGCCCCAAGCCCTTTTTTTCTCCCCGAAAGAGAGGGGCGCCGAGTTGTTTTCGCTTACCAAGCTTTCAGTACCTGCTCGGCGCCCCTCTCTCTCTCCTCTGCGTGAGTCTCTCTCTGTTCGTTCTCGGTGCCGGCTTGTAATGCTGAGTGCCAGAAGATTTCCGGCGCTCAGCATTACAAGCCGGCACCGAGAACGAACAGGGAGACTCACCGCACGACTGCTGAAAGGTAAGTACAAGGGGGCGGCAGGGACGGAGGGAGAGGAAGGGTAGATAAGGGAAGGGGGGGCGGCATTTTAAAATTCGCCCCAGGCGGCATTTTGCCTTGGGCCGGCCCTGCTGATTGGTGAATGCACATGAGATTTCTGCTGGGAGGCTGTTCTACTTATCTACCACTCTCTCAGTTAACTTGAATTGCCTTATATTACATTTAAGTGTCTGACCTTCTAGTTTTAGCTTGTAAACTCTTGTTTTAATATATTCACTTTAGGAGACCTCGAAGACTTTATGCTTTAGTAATATAACACTGTGAAATAAAACAGATGGTTTAGTAACCTACTACGTGAAACAAGATAGAACATATGGATTAAAGTGTGAAATATTTGGTAGCTATAAAATAATCTGAAGTCTTTAAGCATGACCCTGTCCTTGTCCTGATGATGTCATTAAAAGTTATGATTTTACAACTAATGTTGTTTGATGTTTTGAACTTTGAAATTTGATGATTGATGATGATGATTGACATTCTTATGGATGTAGCTTTATTCCTGCTGATATGTCATTTGGATTAAGTAGGTTATGAGTTTTAAAACCACATGCAACAGCTTTACGGATCACTTGGTTTCTGCAGTTTGTTTGGGTAACACTTTTTAAAAGTTTCTTATAACCGTCACATTATAAGAGCCAGGTCTGGACTAGCCATCGGGTACACTGGGCAAATGCTACGTGGGTGAGTGCCCAACTACCTTCTGGCTACACAAAGCTACACAAAAAGTTCCTGTGATCTATCACCCCTTAATAAATGATTTCAGCTCGTGATTCTTTAAATAATAAACACTGCAAAGGTATTATTTTATGAATGATGGGAACCAAATGGCTGTAGGGATGGTCCACATGCTAGCAAGTTTTTAAGATTCCGAAAACCATTCTTGTCCCCTACACTGAAGCAGGGATTACAGCTGATATACACCAGTTAGAAACATGTGGATTGGGATACTCAGATATTATTAAATGTATAATAATTATAAGAGTATAATAAGAGGAGGTCAGATCTAAACTATGTAACCACAACAATCTTCCCATTTTATACCCTGACATTGGTGTAAAAGCCCGGAAACTCATGAAAAAACCCATGATTAAACACTAAGGGTTAATCAACACCATAGGTCACAAGCTTTTTTAAACAAATGCTAGCCTTTTCAAGTGTATAACATTCTGTTCCCAGACGCCATCATTATGTTGCTTTCTGTTGGTGAACATCCCCGAACACGGCAAAGGCAGGTTCATGTTTCCTTCTTCTGTCACAGTTCCAAAGTAAAACTTTACATTTCCCTTTATAACGCAGCTTACATAGTTTTTAAACTATTGCAATATAATCAAATATGGTTTTGTTGGATAAAATCCACATAACTGTTTGTGATATTCCACAAGCCGCTTCTGGCAATTCTAAGTTCTATATATCTAAAAAAAAAATTATCTTTTAAAATATCACATTTGATAATTCTAGCTTGCAAAAAATACCTAGTGACAGCTGTGCATATCCCATATATCTCTCATTATCTAAATAGTGTGCTGTCATTTAGGATTGTGATGTTCAATACATTACGGTATAATTTTTATGTTTGGCTTTGCTATCTTTGATATCTCTTTTTTTGTAGTTTTTTCGTTTTCTCTCTTAGCTAATCTCAAAACACCGTTGGCTCCTACCTAGCCTATTTATTTTCACATTTATGTTGTTATTCATACTTTTGTCATTTCAGATTTGTTTTCAGATTCACCAAGCAGAAACTCACAACACTGATGTTGATTTATGAAATGGATCTTTCATAAAGCAGGTTCATGCAGATTTTCTGCCTAGACTAAAACCCCCAGGGAAGATGAAATCAAACAGGCAGATTGTTCATTATATACATTTCTACATTCATTTAGACATTGCAGAAGCAATATCATGACACATCCCATCAAGTATTACAGCGGCCTCTTAAATATTGGAAAAGCATGCCATTTTAACCCTCTAAAGTGTTTCATGGTATGAGATATTAAATAAATAATCATAGATTATGGTAAATTAATCTCTGATTATGCGTATGACATCATCATGAAGCTATATTGTGAATAAATTATTGCGTTTTATCTTTACATTACTGATAGGTATTGACGGTGCAAGCTTTCCCTGATACTAGCTGCTGTATGGCCAACTGGTGAGGCAGCCTTCCTTGGTTTCTGTACCCACTGCTATTTATCATTTTTGTGTACTGGGCAGATACTCTTCTTGCCACTTATTATCTGTACTATGCATTGGACATTCCAGCATTCGGATATCTATATGTCTTTCATACGGCAATATACCAGTAGTAGAATATAAAACAGGTGTTTATTTTACCCTTGCTGTAATTTTCAAAATATATAATACATTGATGTTTGGTAGTGCCAAAATAAAAAAAATAATAAGTTAAAAAAAGTTTGCTGGATACTTGGATTTTTTGCACACTTTTTGTTTCCAATAATTCAGAAGGTATCAGGAGTTGTATTGCCATATTCTGCATCGGCTAAAGTATTTAGAGAATATATAAAGGCCCAAGGGTGAGCCAAGGGTCACTGGTACCCGAGGGCAGGATTGAGGTATGGTTTTCTGAGGTTCATCCATACCATACCTAGAAATTTGACTTGTGTTGGTCATGTCATTTTGTTGTCATTGATGGCACATCCACAATTTTGCATCCACTCAATTGTCTCAATGAGTTTCTTGTGTCCATCAGACATGTTGACAAGCTGGGCCGGAGAGAACATGTACACTAGGGTTCAATTTGCATTTCTGTGGAGTATCAGCTTGATGGCTGAAAGTTACGGAAAGTATGGATATCAGTGACAAAAGTATAACACACAGATTGTGTGTAGTCTGTCCCTTTAAGATGTAATTTTCAAAATATTATCTGGTAAGCCTCAGACTAGTGTCACAGTTGAAAATCAAACTGTCACTATTTGCATTTGGCATTGCACTCAATATGCAGGTGTACACCACCCTCCTAACCTCCCAGTAATGTGGTCACTTGTTATGGTCTAGTCTCCTGTCACTAATATAAAAGTACATTTACATATGGATGTCAGTCCCCTGGTTTCATAAATGCAAATTGGGTGACTTGTAGTGATGGGGACCTGACTTCCCTTCATAAATGTTCAGAAGGCCACAATGCCCTCTGGTGTTCAACTAAAGCATCATATAGGGCCAAGGAATGTCAACTTCTGCATCGGATGTGTCTTGCACTGTGGCATCCCACCACCCTCCACTTCATCCCCACCTACATCTACATGATTAGTCACAACCTTCTTGGGTGTGACAACTTCTTTTTTTACCTTCAGTTAGTGTCTCCAGTATATTAGTAGGATCCCCAACTATCGCTCCTACACTTGTACCCATCCACTAGTCTCTTCTTCACTTTCCTCTTTTCTTTGTTTTGTCTAACAGTACATGTCTGAGACTTTTCCGAGAGCCTTAATTCTATAAGAGCTATATAATTTCCAAATGTATAACTACTCATCTCCCCTGTAAATTGATTTTCTGCTTCTTTTGCTGGAGTTTCAAGGTCTCCAGCTGCTCCTGCTTCCCTGCCCTATAGTGATATGCAGTCATTGTCTGTGTCATTGTCTAGGGTGAACGCCTGCCTCCTCCCATTTACCTAACCATACTATCTGTTGTTAACACTTTTTTTTTCTTCCTCCATTGTCATTGTTTATGCACTTTGTTGACAACATTGGAAGCAAATGTATTACCCGGTATCTGATTTGGGGTTTGTTCATCTTTTATAGTACTCCGTAAAATGGCACACTTATCCTGATCTACCTGCAGTTCAAGTTGATGTGCATCCATTTGTTCTTGGACTGCACCTTCTGCAATATTCACCCTACACATGCAGCAGCCTTTAGATCCTTTGTAAATACTGTGATAAATCCAAATGGAAAGCAGCTTGTAGGCGTTATAAAGTTGCCATCCTTCAACATTACAATTACATTCCCGGGAGAATGGGTCTCTGGAACTAGACACCCACCTTGAGAGTGGCCAGGACTCTCTGTTACTCCCTCCCCCACCCAAAAGTCCCGGACTTTCATAAACATACTTGGTAATAAGGCTACGTCAGGATCCCACTTGAAACACCAAGTGTAAGCTGATGGATAATATTTTATATCAGGTAACTAGTTCAGATCCAGAAATAACTTATCACCAAAACACGCTCTTAAGGAACAGTAACAGTTTTTTTGCATCAAAGACAACAAAATAGCATGTACTTAGCTTCAGGTTAGTTCAACAACAACGTGAGCGAAGCTTGTGTTAGCGTTAGCCAATGCTCATGATCATTCCAGCAGAGCTTCAAATTAATAACTGTGGAACAGGTCTTTTATTACTCTCAGAACTGGGCAATGACGATGTATCCTTATCTGAATAGACAGTTTTTTAATATCCTGTGGAAAATATATTTGAATTATGTGGGCGTGCTTTAAAAAAATATTAAATTTTGCAGCAAAACCACTCTTTGTCACATACCCTTTTCATACTTCACCTATAAATAAAGTTTACAAACATGAGGGTGCGCATACAACTGAGCACTTGTCATGATTCTGAAGTATTCATATCTCAAGGAACCCAGTACAGAGAGAAAAAACAGTGCAGTATGTTAGCAGAATGAGGTAGTATCTCTTACCAAATAAATCACCCCTACAGAAAGCATATTCAAATTTTGTGAGGCCTGTGGATTCAGGCTCAAAAATGTTAAGGTGATACAGTCAGGGACCTTCTTTCTCCACACACAGCTAAATCTTTTAAACGAGAGTGGAAGAAGGAGGAAACCAGGTATTAATTTAGTAATATTTATTACATATGTTTATATATAAATTTCAATGTACAGGTACCTGTTTGGCATTATGCAGATGGATAGTCCCGCAAATGCCGGGAAATGCAATCAGCCTCCGTGTAGGCAACCAAATGTAACCCTTTCCGTCTAGGTCCTCCCCACCTGGGGTCACCTCATTACATCTACGCTTTTTGGTAGAGCTTCTTCACTTGAACGTATGGTATTGTTCTCATACCTCAATTTATATTCTGTCACGTTAGGGATTAACTCCTTTAGTTCTGGGTCCCTATTTGCCACACTCTGTTAAATTTAAATGGTATATGTCTATGCCGCAAAAACAGTGATAAATGAATAAACAGGAGCATATATAATTCTATGAAATGTAAAATCAATATATTATAAAAAATATTATAGAAAATATATATTTATTAAATGTATAAAATGATAAAAAGAAAAAAGGGTAACAAATTAGACTCCCATTTATTCTTACAAAATGTACAAACCCATATACAGGGTATTCATGAATAATATCATCTGTCCGCAAAATGCCTGTAAACTACATATCCCATAAATGAAGCAAGCGAAGTGCGCAAACAATATGCAAATACTATGTCCATCACGTTTTGGCCATGTGCCAAGAAACCAGTAAAGCAAGGAGAAAAATAAGAACAAGCAGAACAGCAAGGAGAAAGAACAGCTGCATGAGCACTAAGGAGCCATAGAAAAATAACTCCCATCTCATCAATGATGCTAGACTAACTCCTGGCTAAAAGACAACAGTTTCTGGTTGTCAGTTTTTTATTCAGTTATTGGTTGTATTAATTAGTAGCATATTACTTGAGCACTTCAGATATAAAATTCATCCGATATGGATCAGTGGAGGAGAGGCATTGACGTTCTATACACTTGCACATGGTTCCCAAGAATGCTCATATATCTAGTAGACACGTGCAAATGGGCCAAAAATAATTTGGACAAATTTTTCGGTTCATTTTTGGCCCATTCATTTTTGGCCATCGAATTTCGTTCCTGGTGCCAACATTCACTCTCACTCAATTTCTCTCACACTTTCACTGACTCTCTCATTCTCACCACCCTCACTCTCTCTAAATGTTTCCCTACTTTCTCATCTGACCACTTTCGCTTATGCCAACCACTTTTGCATATGCTTCTTCTTCTCTTCTCCCTTCTCTATCCTATTATTAATCCTTAATCTGGGCTCTTCTTTCTTCTTCTCCATCCCTGTGGACATAACCCGGCAACTTCCGCCAAAATGGCGCCACGGCAGTGATGTCCTTTCCAGATCCTCCAATTGGGGGAGAGGATATGACAGCAAGGGCTCATATTGCCCTCAAGTGAACCATTTTGGTGGAAGTTGTCGGATTATGTCCGCAGAAGGAAGAAGATAGAAGAAATAAGATGAAGAAGAAGATGCGGAAGTGGTCGACAGAGATGGTAGGGAAACATTCAGAGAGAGTGAGAGTGAACAAGAATGTGAGAGAGTGAGAATGTGTGTGTGAATGTGGACCCACAAATGAAAATTGAGACCTTTTTGCTTAATTTTTGTCCGATTTGTGGGGGGTCTGGGGTTCATACGAATGGTCGAATTTACCAAAATTCGGTAAATTTGTGATTCGTATAAATCCTAATGCACAAGTCTAATATCTAGTACATGTACAGTGGCCCCATATATTGCAGAACAATCATGAAAATGTAAAACATCACCTCATTACACTTAATTACATTTACAAATACATTTCCAGAAATCTTAAATTTCAGTTTCTGGCCGCTGCACTCGTCAGTTCTTGGCCAAAGTTAGCACATGATAGAAGTTGATACTGTGTAAAAATGCCGTCAGTTTCTAGTTGTGTGTGCTTCATGTTAAATCTTTTACCACTTAGAGAATACTGGAAACACTCTGGGTATATTATCTGAACAACTGTTACATAGAGAGCCCAGAAGTGGTGTGAGAAACCAAGTGCCTGGAAGTGGAAAAGAAGCAGTGGTATCTGGAACGAATTAGGTATTTATGTGTATACAATGTGGACTAGACTCTGCTGGAGTCATGGGAAAAGCTTCATGAGAACAATTGATGAACAATGAAGCTGTGAATGATGAGTACTCAATACACTACTTACATCGGTAATACCATTAGATGAAACAGCAACAGAATCCAATTTCCTATGCCAGGAAATAGCCAGTTCTGCCTCACATAAAGAAATCTGTAATAAAAAATATGTTTTGTGAACAATCTTAGGAGTTCAGTCCACACTTAATCACTATTAATGTTATTTTAACATCAACCAAATGTGATTTACTATGCCTCATTTTTCCTAGATTAAACATGAAACACTGAAATTTTGTTAAAATGCACGGGGGGGTCTCCAAAATGCTCCCATATACATTTGCCCCTTCCCCTGCCCCCACCCCCTTAACTTTCAACAAAAGAGATGTGTTGAGCTGACATATGATATACTTACCTCCAGTTAGTTCCAAAGGTGGCTTAGCGAGCATAACAAGGTGGGGTCCCCTGTGCATATGTGCAGAAAGCATGGTGGAGGTGGGGAGCTCTGGAGCCGAACCTTCTTCCATAGGTAACTTTTATATTATAAAGAATGCATTTTAAAGTATTCATAAAGCACTTTAATGTGCATTGTTTTTGGCGAGACTGTCTGGAATTTAAACTGTCCCTTTAACTGGTGTGGTTCTCAGCTCTTGTGTACCTTTTGGTTCTGTGAAATTATTTATAACTTTTGAACCATCCAAAGCAAAGGGGTACAATTTGTGTGCCTGACTGATTATCTTTTCACTGGCCGCAAGTTATTCCAAACACACTTACTGCTATCATTGTCCCAATAATAACCTTTCAAAGCTTTAACGCATCATTTATTTTCAAGTCACCACATCCATGAGCACAGATATTAACCATGAACACAATAGTTTCCAAACACTCTCCAATTCGCATTCCTATTCCCCAAAGCTCTTTGAAATTCAATCACTTTTTTCTGCCTTTTGTTGTAATAAGATTGTCTGGATGGTAAACCATCAAAATAATTCCCGTTGTAATAGATGTAAGGGTGAAGCAAACCAAAACTCTCATTGGGTTAACTGAGTGATCAGAGATTGCTTACATATGGAAAAGTACATATATGTGTGTAGATATATATATATATATATATATATATATATATATATATATATATATAATTTGCAGCCTAAATCAAGTAATAAAAATGTTAACCCAGGAAGGCAGTGATTTTTTTTTTTTTTATATAGACCTATTTTGTGCAATTTTACCGAGAATCATTGGTTTAGTGTTACTGTTTTAACTTTTCTTAAGTTTGACTCAAATATGGCATTTGTACGTAAAAGAGTCCATCAAGCAGAATTTTAACATCCAGATTGTGTTTCTTGATTTTTGTGCATCCTTGTTCTGACAATAAATTATAGGAGGGTGAAATGAAGGCCCCTCTGTAGGTTTTATGCTTGCAAATTTTTATTTTCCTTATAAGCAGGAAGGAGCGCGAGGTCAGACTAAGAAATCTGTAGGCAGGAAAGAAAGGTTACTAGACAGTAACACAGTGTTAATAATGTATCTAAAAACACAGTAGGGACTGCTAATAAATTGAAAATACGCTACAGGAGAGCGTCGGAAAAAAAAGGAACAATAGTGACCAGTCAGGTAGAAAACAATTGCCTATAGTCCTAAGGGAAACAATGTCTTCTTTGTCAATACACTCCTGCCATAACTGCTGGACAGGGAAATAATAAACAAACATTCATACTGGTTATCTTCCAAACTGGGCACGTACAACATCGTCTATAACCTTCTGCTCCTATCTCTTAGCTATTGTAAACAACAGGTTTTTGGTAAACAGGAGAATAAAACGAAATTTTATTTTAAAAATGACTTGTTTTTTGAATATACTATAGTTTATAAGCTGCCTTTTTTGTTGTTTTTTTTTTCAAGCCTTCCTTGTAACTTACTGAAAGCTTGTTTGCAAGACACCATCTTGCTTCAAGCCACGTTCAGGCAAGAAAAGATTTCGGAGGTACCCGACCTGCAAGCAAGCTAATTAATTATTTTGTATGCATTTTTCCAGTATACCAAACTTGTATTTTTGGGATTGTTTTTTTCTTTTTTTAACCTATGCCCATATTTTCAAATATTGTTTCCTTCGTGATCCACTCTCCATGTACCCTAGAGTGTCGAAATCACTGCACATTTGTAAATGCAGTTGGTACTTGTGTTGAGTAATATGATGTATAATATATATATATATATATATATATATATATATATAAATACATTTATAGCCTGATAGGTTTTACACAATTGACAGCTCAGACACTCACACAAGCTACATCATTAATAGACATAGACTTACAAGCACATATATAACTGCACACAAGAATACAATGCACAGCACTCATATACATACAAACACACAAGAACTCATGAGAATACAGATATGTGCTCATAACATTCTGACAGGAACTAACACAAATCACAGCACTAAAACAAGAACGCAACTCACGTTGTTCACAAATACATCACTCACAGCACACAAGAACACAGCTTATAGCACTCACACAAATGACAACACTGAAATGCTCTCACACAAGAGCACAACTCACATCTCTTAGACATACTGCAGTACTCTGATACTTCCACAACTCGCAACACTCACACAGACAAGAGCACAACTTACAGCACTCAGCACCCACTCAGCAGATACTCTCACCACAATCACAGAGTACATAAGCAAGAATATAACACATATAGACCGGCATCAACAAAAACACAATTCCAAACAAAACCCACTTGTACCCACACAGAGCTTCATGCCTACTCTTCTTCATAGTAGGGTCCTGAGGCTTCCTGAATCCTGCCCATGTGCAGAGAATCAATTAACTAATCTCCTGGTACTGAGCACAGTCCCCACACTGTGTGTCGAGATGAGACATAGATTCCTTGTTTTTTTTTTTTTTAGACGGACAGGATTGCCTAGCAGCCTCTTCACCAACTGGGGCCCTGAGTACTTGAGGAGACTGTTTAATGTTCTGGTCTGGACCCCCAGACCATACGTTTGACACCCCTACTCTAGCCTTTTGTTGCCATAACTTAGATGTAATCCATAACTTGAAAATGCTCCCTGTCAAATTCATCTTTTTCATAGAGGCCTTCCCATCCACTCTGTAACTCAAGCTTTTCTGCAAGCCATCATCTTACCCCAAGCTCCAATGCTAGGGGTAAGCTCCGATCAGATAAGCAGGTGGCTATCCTAAATTTTAGACAAGGCCAAACTCTGAATACGGTCTCAGGTTTTTACTGGAGGAAAAAATACACCGACTAAATGGGCCGAATAGTTCTTATCTGATACAAAAATTAAATCATAGGTATTTTACATTCTCTACTTGCTGTTGTCAAACCAGACAATTTTTAATTTAAGTGCCAGTGTTTCATACAATTTGAGAAGCAGAATCAGAGAACTTACTTTTCTGCTGTTTTTATGTCCTGCATAAGAAATTAACCTTGTAGATTTTCTCAGATGCTGCTCCATGATTAAACGTATTATAACACAGTTTCATTATATGAGATCAGTCTGTTTTTATTCTCCATTAGAATTAGAATTTGATTAGAACTAGCAAAATACTTTTGATGATGAAAAAACAGTCTGTTTGGATATTTATCAGTGCTGATATTGCACAAAAGACAGGGTATAATTCACAAGATACAGCTATGACAGTTCCTTACTTTTTGCCTTGTGCTAAACTAACCTACTCACATTCATTTGTTATTTCCAAACACAATAAATTATTTTATTAATTTTATAATCTCACCCTCTATCTATTCTCATCTATATTCCTTCTTAATTTCAAGAGCGTTATAAAATGAAATCTAGGAAAAATAAATATTTTTGAACTGCTAAAGTTTGCAGACAGTACAGTATGTTTTCGTTCTGTGAAAACTAAAAGTACAATTCTGCCGTAGAAATCTAGATAAATAATTTAGCGTGTAAAATCAATACAGCGTATAAAAAAAGCAATACTTTTGCTCTCGAAATGTTTCATCTTTCAGAGATCTACGTTTATAGCCGGTAGCACTGAAAACGTTGCAAGATGCGATGTTAAGCAAAATTATCATAGAGGAAAACATTTATAGCGAAGTGAATTATGGGCATCCCCATAACTTATAATGAATGGTTCAGTTGTATTTTGTACATGTGCTACGATCCCATTTCTGCAATAAATGCCTAATTTAACTGTTTTGTAATGTTGCGTAATGCTTGTGTGTCCCACATTGTTAAAAAATATATATTGATCCTTTGCCACTCGTAAAAAAAATATAGTTTGTGAATTGACTTTTCCTATTTCCAGGTAGATATGTTCGTAAAAAAACAAATTAAAGGTCCATGGTCCTGGACATCAGTATTTGGTTACGCTTAGAGAACTAGATCATATAAAGCGTTTTTTTTATCAAAATGTGACCTTTCAGCTTAATTGAGTGTAGGGAACCTGGAGATTCGCATGCAATTTGTTTCATTAACTTGTAATTCTAAATTAATATTTATAGCAACTGTTGGGTAATCGAAGATTTCCTATGCAGCTGTGAGTAGAAATGAGATGGTTTGGATTGGTGACAATTTCTATGTAGTATGCGATATTTGTTTAATTAGATTTTTTTAAACAAAAATAATAGTGCAAAAGAAGACGGAACATATAACTCCTTAACTTCTTTTAGTTTGATAGTGATCAAGGGGGGTAGTTTATCTCAACCTTAAATGAGGCAAATAAAAACCAAATATGCAGACAGATAGTAGCAAAACAGCCCCACTTCTATGTTAATTTTTACTATAGGAGAAAAAATAAAATCATGACTCTATCAGCAGTTACCGATTTAATAACTTTTAACCCCTTAAGGACAATGGGCGGTCCCTAAACCCATTGAAAACAATGCATTTTTAGCCCGTTCATGTACGGGCTTTGTCATTAAGGGGTTAAATTACAGTTTATACTTCTAAATACTCATTCTTGCCAAAAAATCTATCCACTTTATTGACGCCTCCATATCTGGCCTGGTGGCACTCACATTTTAGTGAATAGACCTGTCTGCCTCCATCCTTATCTTCCACCTCTTCAACAGAGCTGCCCTTACCCACAGAATCTGCCATCCCCTATCAAGAGAGGACATGGTCACCTAGCAATTATTTAATTGAGAACTGTGAATGATGAGGTCAGCATAGCAAAATGTCTGGAAACGTTCAGAACATGTAGAAATTATCGTGAAATCACAAAACTAAATCTACGGAGCTCAATGTTTTAGCAGTAAAAGAATTTTCAAAAATAAATGCAGTTCCGCAATTGTGTCACTCACGACAACATAAACAGTTTCTTGAGAATCCACAAATACTAGCATCTAAAAAATATTTTTTGTGAATATGTGCAGATAGGTGAATTCGTAAAAGTGCTATTGATGGAAAAATCACATTAGAATAAATTAAAATTCAACCAGACATAATTTTGTATCACAAGAATTACAAGGTTACAGGCTAACCCCCTATTAGACTTATTAGTCATGTAAGGCAGAAAGCGAGTTGTAGATTACCACTAATAGTTGAAAAGTGCTACAGCCTGCCAAATATATGTCTCAAAAGTATAGCAAGTAGATTATCAAAGCGTTTTAAAGAAGAATATCCCTTTATATCATGGGGTCAAAGTACAGATATAGACCAATACTTCTATGAGCTTTCTAACTCTGCACTTGACCCCATAATACTGAAGAAGGGTGCTTTTGACAAAATACAATTTTAAGTGCAAACAATAATGAGACATATTTGAAGTTCACTTGAGGATAAAATGTATTCTTTACTAAGTCAAAGTGGAGATGGTTATGAACTTTTTTTGTCTTATATGTATAGCATTTTCCTGTTATATCTGGTACAGGAATAAAAGGGTAATAAAACACATTCCTAAAGTTAAATTTCACCCGTTCCAGAGTTGCCTTATGGAGACGTATTTTTCTGGTTAGATATCAATGAAAACACTAAAAAGACTAATGATATCACAAATTAATGAGAAGGTTCCTTATGACAGCATCACTGATGTAGTAATAAAGAGCAATCATTATTTGATTGAATAGATCCTTATAGTTAGTATCAAAAAGGAACAGAAGAATTAAAGGCAGATATAGGCTGGGGCAGGTCCAGAGCCTGATGTCGGGATGGGTTATCACACTAATACACTTTCAGACACACACGTACACAGACACTCAGCACTAACACACACACACAGACAAACCAATACAACTAGACATTAAACACTAATACACCCAGGCACCCAACACTAACACTCATGCACACATGATAAAACATACACAGACACACACGCAAACAAACGCAGACACTTAAACTAACACAACCAGATATACACACTAAAATACCCAGACACATGTTCACACACTAACATACTGAGACCCACAAATACTAACATACCCGAAGACACAGGTTCACGCACTAAAATACCCACACACACACTCACAAATATGTCCAGACACACACATAACACAGCCAGATGCACACACTTTAACTAACATACACAGACTTTCATTAACATACCCAGGACTCTGTCTATGAAGGCACAAATACCAGAGTGTAGAGTAGGAGATCAGCTAGAGGGAGAGGAAGAGAGATGACCAAACCACTCTCACAGCTAAGGGGAGTGAAGAATTAAATAAACATTTTTTTGCTGATCCAAAGAGATGCTTTTTCTGCCTCTTGTCTTGTTAACCTACTCTAAATAACCTACTGTTTCTCCCTCCCCTGCTGCTGCTGCTCCCATGGGGCTCTTTGAATTTCTGCTGTGGAGGCCCAAGTGCCGCTTCTTGCCTTGCCAGGTGTTTATACATACATACATACATACCCAAACAGACACACATACACACAGAGACACAAAAACACAAGAAACTGACTTACCCTGTGAGGCCTTGTCTTTGATGCAGCTTGCTCAGCTACGTAACCCTGCTCACCGCCACCACCTGGAAATTAGGGAGATAAAGCGGTAAGTCCAGGTGTCGGGACTTAGCACTTTTTCCCAACTCCCAGAGGATACTTTGTCTATCTCAGGGGGTGATTGTCCCGTTGCCTCCCTTCTTGGATCCACCAATGGAAATATGCATAACATTTGTTGTATAAACTGAAATTTCTGCATACTTTACATATGCAAAAAACCCACATACCCTGTCGAGTTACCTTGTGACCTCCCAATGCTCGAAGTGAATTAGTATGCAAGTACAATTAAGTGTAAATGTCACATTAGCCATTAGAAAAAGATTAACACCGTAAGCTTTATTACTTGTACTGTTTATTAATTTTACTTCCAAGTGTACCAACAGCGTTTGCACTAGGTTCATAGTATTGGCATTAGTAAAATATGTAAATTAGGTGGATTAATGCATTACGATGACAATTTACCAAACTGTTACCCCTGGCAGGATGAGCACATCAAAATTATCATTAGATAACAGTGCAAATGTAAACATTTAAGCGCAATTAACACACTGATCAGCTAATTGGAATTCAGTAGCGACCGATTTGAGATATAATCCTTTTATCTATATTAAAAAGAAGATCACATAGAAATATGCTGCTTCATTGAGATAAACCCAAAAGTTCACAGATAGGGTAAACTTCAACTAAGGTGTTCAACAAATGGGATATATAATGTGGCAGTTTAGCTCTTGTGGGGATGCGAAGAGCACAAATAGGACCCCCCACCTGAAAGTAAAACATGCAATCACCACAATCCATTAATGTTGCCTATCCCTATGCTGTGTAGTTACATAAATGTTGATGTGGCCATATTCCCTTCCCAAATGATGATTTCCCCAATAAGTAGTGAAGAAGAGGGACAGTACTGGGTTCCATTTTGATCATACTAGGTGGATGAACCAGTTCCTGTTATGGACAGTACTGTTTATTTACACAAGCAATGTGCTTGATCCCAGGTGCATATAATGACAACCCGTAGTGTATACCTTTTTACTAGGAAGGTACACTAGCCATCCCTTCGGTTTCAACTCATCATCATAATGGAGACAACTTGAATATATGCCAGGACCCCAAATCACCCATCTATTTTTAATTCAACAGGATTTTCACAGTTTTAATTGCAATTAAATCTTAAGGATTTAAGGGTTTTTTGCACTTGCCAAAAGTGAGTATGGCATTTCATTGATGCCTACTGATGCTGCGCAAAAAGAGTGACCATTGGTTTAGGAAATCAACACCATACAATGAATGTTTAATTATACTCAGGGGCGATCTAGGCCTCATTGTTCCAACCAATCTAATTTTAAAGTGTCAGCTCCTTAAAACAACATATGATTCTAAACAATTACCAATGTAACATAAATATAATGTCAATAGGTATCTAAAGCCCTCATCATCTGAGGTGGCCAGTAGAACTCGGTGGTAACTGTGCGTCCTGCATTCATTTAATTTTGTGGTAGGATGGCTGGACACCTGTGCTGCATGTAAGTACACTTTATTATCTTTGAATCAAGATGCATACATTGAAGAACTTAAATAACAAATACTGGAGAGATTCCTAATTGCTTTGTGTTGGTATTTTATCACTGGTTAATTCTATGCTTTGTTATAATTGTACTCTATATCATGGTGGCTCCAGTCCTTTTTCTAACTTCCTATTTTGTAGTAGAATGGATGGGAAAATATATTTCAAATTTAAGAGCTTAGCAGTATAAAAGGTCAGACTTCAGAACTATAGTTGTGCTCCTATATTTATTAGAGTTGTAATATATAGATATGTAACAAGCTTTTGGTGTGCTAAGCCCTGTTTCTTTCGGAGCCAAAGGCTATTGCAGCAAAAAAGAGCGGTAAACTGTTCTGGCAACTAAAAAAAAGCTTAAACTCCAAAGGTAGTCCACGTGAGGTGATGCATTAAAATATATATAGCTCAGGGAATAGTCTGATATTAAATACTGCAAAAAAAAATTGTTACATTAGCAAATAGACAGACGTGTTGACTGTTAAACACATATTGTTCCAAATGCAGTGCATCTTTAGTGCCTTAAGGAAACACTTTGGGGTCCCACAAGAGTAAGTGTATGAGAGGTGACAGCTGAGGTAAGTATACAGTAGGAAAATACACAACTCAGATATTTATGACTACCAGCTAGAGATAAGGGCCAGAGTGGAGGGAAACAATTAACAACACTACAGTGTCTTACGTTGTACTGATGCTAGGGAATCTGATGGCACGCTATAAATATATATAACGTAAATAACAAAAATGTTAATTAAACTGCCTGGGGTTCTTATAGGTAGGGATAATAAATTTATTGTATCCTTTACATTTATGATTATTTTAAAAAATCGTATTCTTTAATATTAGCTAGCATTATTTTATTATTTTGTATTTTTTTATTATTATTTTAATTAACTTCCTGTTTTACTTAACCTCCTCTATCCCACAGCAGAGAAGATATGGGGTACTGTTTGGGCTCCATGCCTCTACATAGGATTAATTAGCCCTTGACTCCCACTGCACATGTCGTAGGGGTGGAAGTGGAGCTCCTTTTTGCTTTTTTAATCATTAGAAATAATGTATATATTTCATTTATATTTGTTATTGGTACAAGGGGAATTTTGCAAGTTGCAAATGAAGACATGCAAAACTGACAAAATTTAACGTCACAGGCATGCATGTGAGCCTGCAATCAACTTATTTTACTTGCAATACTTGACTGTTTAAAGAATTTTATCGTGCATTGATTTGCATTTTTTTTGTTCCATTGTGTGATGGCTCATAAGTTGTGTATCAATTTCTCAGGGATTTGAATGTTTGATTGGGAAGGAAAGCGATCTGTGGAGAAATAGCACAGTTATCATGTAAATAAGACTGAGTTTTCCAAGCAAGGAGGTAAATAAGTGATACTTCCGTCTATATATCATAACACAGCTGTATTGTATTAACCACCTAAACAACCAGTTTTCCTTAGACACACATCCCCTTTAATATTTCATTAGTTTTCTCTTGTGTTACAGATGACATTACTTCTTGTTTTCAAAGAATGTCCATAATGTTAAAAATCAAAACAACACTCAAGCTGTTCTTCCAAGTGTGGAACAGCAAAACAGACTGTCTTGATTTTCTTTTCTTCTATTATTTTTAAGAGAAGGTACAAAATAGGTATTAGTTCTGTGCCCTCAGGATTAGTAGTTCCCCTGGTCCAGTGTTTATTTTCGCCTCTGGGCCGATAATATGTTATATATTATTTTTATTATTGTAGATGTTTCTTAGATCTTCATTGTTAGAAATAATCACAATACCAGTTGTTTTTAATGCCCTCAGATGGCCAGTTGTTTTTATTAGTTGTTTTTTTCGTGTATCTTTTATATTACGGTGTTAAAATTGAGTCTCTGTCTACCAATGGATGTCTTTAATGGGTAAGTTACGTTAAATAATAAATTACCCAACATACAAACTAAAAAAGCACTGTTAAGGCACAGTTTACTGGCTCATGCAGAGTCAGGAATAAAGAATGCATATAAAGTATTTTGCAAATTATCTTTTGCGAGTGCTAATATAAGTTAGCCTTAGTAAATTTACACATTAGACTTTTGCCCAATTTGTATGCGTTTTCTGCTACAAACTTGTATTTTTCTCAACTTGAGAGTATTCGCAGTTTAGTCATTAGCCACCACAGTGTCTCAAATGTGCCAGACATGTTCAAAAGTTTTTAGTTCAAAATTCATACAAATAATCATTGATACTTTTTGCTTATGTCTCTACTTTAAACTTAAACAAGGCAATCAACATGTACATTAACATGTTGGCTTCTCTGGCTGAGCTCTCACTACTCTCATCTTATATTGCATGCAGTTGTGAAGTGGTTCACATAATCATACACATTTCCAGTGTAAAAACCTGATCCTTTTTTTAACTTTTACTTATATTTTAATAGTCATCATGTTTCCCTTGTGCTTGTGTAGCAAGACTTAGACTTATTGTAATCAGTTTATTATATATCTAATACAATCTAATGCTATTACAATTATGAATTAATCTAGTGGCACTGTGAAAATGTATTGCTAACTGACAGAGTTAAAAAGATTAACATATTTTAAGCTTCTGGTTAATTATTTAATGTGGTTTAACCAATTTTAAATTTCATTATTACTCCACAATATATGCTACTTCACAAATATTCTTCATGTGCTATAACAAAACTATTTTTGGAGTTTATTCACTAAAAGGGTCTGACCAGACTCAGCTGAGTTTGAGTATACTTTTTGCAAGTTTTAGATGAGGGTGTGCGGGTTTGGTAAGATACATATAAAACAAAAAATGGGGGATCTACAGTACTGTTTATCCAATGAAGGAGGTAAAGAATATGTTTGGCCATTATACCTCCTCTCCTAGGTTGAATTAGCTACCTCTCACTCAACCACGCATGAGGAAAGAAAGAGGGAGACTGTGTGTGTCTGTGACATGTATGTTAGCTCAAAAGGTCATATCCAAGCATTCGGATGCATTGAGGTAGGCTGTCATGGTATCTTGCATTCAATTATCAGGAACTGGCCTCTAAATCTCTTGAACAAAGTACGTTTGTGATTAGTGTAGGTTAGTGAATTCAGAAGCAGACTTCCCAAAAATGACCCAGTAAGGGATCCCTTTACTACATAGGTTTTCTACTGTGAGGCCCATTACTGCATAGAAAATTGATTTAAAGAAACAAACAAAGGCAGTCTATACACAACATCAGTTGAGTTTATTCATAAAAAAAGTTGCAAAGCGTAGGAGTGAAATAACCAAACATTAGAAAAGACTCCACAGTAATAACGTGCAAAGTATAAGCATGTCATTTATTTTCAGAAATACAACAGAGACAATTATACTTTCATAATTGTGGACACACGGATGTATGTCTGGTGTTACAAACTACCGTTAGTGGTTGTTTCAGCTGTTTTTAAACTTGAATCTGGTTTTCTAAATCCATAATTGCACTCTGAATATATCTATTGTATGTACCAAAATAAATCAGATTATAGCAATTTACTGGACCATGGGAGGATTCCTAAATCTGTTTTTTTTTTTCTATACATAAAATGATCATTACCTGTTGTTCATCTCTTAATTGTGTATTTGTTCTAAATTACATAATGCATGATTAATATCTGTGAGTAAAACAATTTAAAAAGGCTTGCTTTGCATTTTAGACCAGCGAACGTAATCATAATATAGCGGAATATGCAGGACTCAAACAACTGCTTATTAAAGCATATTTCTTTGGTTATTAGTGAAATAGTCATTTTATGCCTTACTTTTCACTGAAACCCCAACAAACCTTTACATTTGGAATAACCGATATTATGCTAGTGTGGCTCACTGCAAAGGGCATGCGTTGTAATTATTAGCAGCCACTAAAAGCATGCCATAAAAGTACGGCAATTGTAATTTGGGCAGCTGTTTTTTTCCAATGCATTATGTACAGAGAAGAAATACGTAATGTTTATTGCTTGAGAGCGGCACATTTCAAACTTTACACAATATGTTGCTTTTGACTTTGAAAACTGATTTTGTATCCAGTGTGTGTAATCGACAGCACTGTACAAAAGCCTAAAGCCCCATGAGTGAAAAGAAGATGTTTATAAATATCAAAGCTGTTTCAGCTGGTATTATATCAGCGTGACAGGACATCTCCACCTGTGGTGAAGACTTCTTCAGAACTCTTATTCAGGGGTTCATATGTGAAGCTTGAAAATAACCAAAGGGATGAGATAGTGATGTGTCCGTGCACATAGTCCTGAATATAGTCCTGGCACAGAAAGGGATTGGAAATGCACAATCTTACGCTAGCGATGGACCATTTTTTGATTAGATATTGGGTTTGTTTTATATTAAGCCCTCCCATAAAATAAGACTTTTTGTTATATTATTCACATCAATAATTTTTTAAACCCGTCCCTAGGCAGGATCCACCAGTTTTGTTTGCCAGAAACATTCTTGCAAAATATAATTTTTTAGGGACTGATTGTTGATTGTACAAATCAAACAAAGGAACATACCGTATATTCTGCCTGCCTCCTAGAATTCCCATGCTTGTATTGGCTTAAGTTTTTTTTTTTTGCTTGATCATATATGGATATATATTATATGGTTTACCTTGATGATTTCTTATTTTTTTGTCTAATTATGTATTATGCAGGAACTGCTTTTTCTTTGTGCAGTAGGAGTAATGCCACCTCATTAGCAAGTTCGAATTTCCCTTATCCCTTTTTTGAAACCTGTTTTATAAACTCATATATTTTATATATTATATAACTCAAGCATAAATCATAATTTGTTTTATAAATTCATATATTTTATAACTCAAGCATAAAGCATAATTTCTTTTTTGTTATGCCTTTCGGAGCATTTTTCTTAATCTCCTGATTTCCCCCCATTTTTTAACCAATATTCCTTAACTTATTTCCCGTCAATTTTTATTCACCTTGTTCTAACTCTAAACCTTCTCCAAAACCTACATGTGTTTCCCTTGTTTCAAAATATAAACTCACAAACCATACTAGTTTTGCTCATCTGTATTTTTGAGAAAGACTATTGTTATTATTGGCAATCAATGAAGAGGTCCTCCTGCGAATAGTTGTTTGTGTTTAAAGAGCACATCTTTTGTTTATTATTTTTAAATGGTACTGAACTCCACTAATAGCTTGAACAGGCAAACAGGCATCTGCCTTTTCATCTGACATCCTGGCGAGTGAGGTCTTTTGCTATAACTGACAAAAGAAACCTTATTTTTCCTTTGAAATATATTAATATATTTCATTAGCTTTATAGTTTCAATGCTAGCTCGAAAGCCTAAAAGCTAATGGTCTTGAAAAAAAAATAAATGTGTTATTCTCTACCATCACCACTTTTTAATTACAATACTAGAATCTATAGATTAGTCTGTGCTTATGTCGCTTTCCTCTACAACATTCAAAAGGAGAACATGTGTCAGAGCTGTCTAACCTTAATAACAGGATATGTATACATTTGCTGATTCTGCCCAGGACATTCCTCCTACGTTTTTACCAAGTGGGATTACTGGAGAAAACTATTTTTCCCAAAAGCCGGGGGATCCAGAACAAAGATAAGCCTAGGACTCTATTATTAAGAGAACAGACGGGGTAATCTGTGGCTCTGACTGCATGGTTTAGGTATGTTGCAGACAGAGGGGACAGATTATTGAGAGGAACTGGAGATGATCCAGCTGTTTTGGTGCATATTGGTACTAATAACAAAGTAAGAGGAAGATAGAGAGACTGGACGGGTAATTTTAGGGATTTAGGAAGTAAGATTAGAAATTGGAACCCCAAGGTAGTATTCTCAGAGATACTACATGTGCCATGCACTATAACAGAAAGACAACAGAAGATTTGGCAGCTTAATGCATGGCTGAAGTCTTGGTGTTAGAAGGAGGGCTTTAGGTTTTTGGAGCACTGGTTTTGCTTTGGGGTACAATCTCTATAGTCATTATAGATTGCTCCTGAATGCAAGAGGGTCCAATGTGCTTAGGGGGGTGTCTAGACAGTTGGGGGGATTTTAAAATAGGAATGGGGGTAGGGATCTGGGCCTTGGTTAGTACAGATAATGGGAGAACCCTATAAACCACTTCAGAGTTGCTAGGAGGTATTGTCTCCCAAAACAAGGACAGAAGGTGCCTGTAGTATGTGTGCTAAAGATGACATGTCTGTAAATGTTTGTGGTTTAGGAATAAGATCCATGAACTTGTGACAATAATGGCAACTGAGAATGTATATTTAGTAGCTGGTAATGAGACATATAATGAAAAAAAATCACTGGGACATAGCAATATCAGGCCACTCTTTATATAGAAAAGACAGAGAAGACAAGAAAGGGGAAGGGATAGCTCTGCATGTAGAAAATAGTATAAAAATATAACCTAACACAAGTTAGTGAGGCAAACATAGAGTCTGTTTGGGTTACATTACAACTTTTTTCACAAATGGAGATTTTGGATCAGATATTACTATAGATGATTGGTGTGGTTTAATATAAGAACACCACACAACACCACACAATTTTTTTTTAGATTTAAGAAAAAGCTATTTTTCTAAAAATAGAATATGTGTAAAGGAGCCATTATCAGACTGGAGTGGATTAAATGGAGCCCAGGAGAAATTGGATTATTTAAAAGTTAAATTATAAAAGGCAACAGAACATTTTATTAGGCTGGTCAGTAAGAGAAAAAGATGCAGAAACCACCGTGATACTCTGCAGAAGTGGCCAAAATAGTAAAAAAAAGGTTATCATTTAGTAATTATCAAAAAAAACAGAGTGAGAAAGATAGAAATGGGTGGGAGATTGTGATTCTCCTAAAAGATAAATATCTTGAAGAAGCTTTTAGAGAGTTTATGATAAGCTTAAAAAATACTATAAAAACTCATATTAACTTAGGTATGACTATAGGAATCCTCAATTATTTAAATATTGAGGACGTAAAGCTAGGTAGACAACGCAATAGAGCAGCAAGCAATGTTAACAGAAATCTAGGTTGTATAGGGAAAAGTATTAGCTATAGAAAGAGGGAATTGCTCATGCCGTTATACAGAGTGCTGGTGAGACCTCACTTGGAGTATTGTGCACAGTACCAGAGACTATCTTCAGATGGATACAGATAACGTTGAAGAGAGTTCAGAGAAGAGCTACTAAACTGGTTAATTGATTGCAGGATAAAACAAGTGGATGTGATAGAAACATTTAAATACATAAACACATACATACACACACACAGCCAACACCAACACCATACACTTATACATAAATACACATAGCCACTCTAACAACATGCACTTACACATACAAACATACATGTACACACACACCCTAACACCATACACTTAAACATATGTGCACACACAATCTAAAACCATACACTTACATACACACATAGCCACACTAACAATATATACAATATATACTTACACATACATTACCATTTAAAGGTTTGGGGTCACATAGCTGTTTTCATGGAAAACAAGGATATGTCTAGCTGTGCTAGTATAATTCCTTTAGGATTTTCTAATAATCAATTAGACTTTTAAAGTTGGATTAGCTGCCACGATGTTCCATTGGAACACAGAGTGATGGTTGCTGATAAAGGGTCTCTGTATGCCTATTCTAGCTACACTAATTATCTACAACATTAACAATGTCTACATGGTATATCTGGTCTATTTGATGTTATTTTAATGGACAAAGTTGTCCTTTCTTTCAAAAACAAGGACATTTCTAAGTGACCCCAATCCTTTGAATGGTAGTGTATATACTCACATTCTCTATGATAATCCATGCAGATCACATGATGTCATGGACCCAACCGATATTAGGAACTATGTGTTTTCATATGTATCTTATTTATGACTAATTAGTGTTTTAAGTATACTTTGAAATGCATGGTTTGTGCCTATTCTAAACGAAATAAATATTGGGGCACAACCCGACATGGGCAGTGTGCTCAAAAATGGCACCATGAAATATGGGTCTGTTATTCAATTGGGTTTGTAAATAAGTGTTTGTGCAAATGTGTTTTTTATTAATTTCCCTCATGGTAAGCTTCTGATGCCATTCGTTCACTGAAGTAACACATTGGAGCAAAAAACACTGGTATGTAGTAATTTCCACAGTATAATCACTTCTTACAATAATAAACTCATTCCAACCCATGGAAAAAAGGATAGTGATAATGTCAGTTAAAGGGCTGTATTAAATGTGTAGTGTTTCTGATAGGAACGCTACGCTGTCTGCAAATAATGATATTGATTTAAAACGAATTATTAAACAGCTTTTCTTTTTATTAGATTGTAAACGTTTTCAACGTTACTGTTCCTTTAAGCGTGTGATATGTTGTGGAGTCCATTGTTGCCCTATATAAACGTCTGCCCTAATAGACAAAATAAACTATATACTTTAGAAGTAGGTAGAATTATAACCCTTGTTGTTCACCTGAAGTAACGGTTACAAAATAATTCTTTAATTTGAAATTGTGCTAAAGATAGAAGTGTCCACATAATCTTTTATAAGGCGAAAAAGGATATTTTTCCTTCTTTCTTATCTCATGGGCTATAATCCGCCACTTGAAAAATAGGATGCCTAAAACCTTAACTCTGTTGCAGTAAAAAAACATTGGCTGCAGTGCTTAGAAGCATTGTTCTATAATTTACCAGAGGTAATTTATTATTATTACATTAAAGAAAGCATAATGTTTTTAAAAGGCCGAATAAATGTACAATATGCCATTGCCAACTGAGTTTATTCTATTCAATAAAAAACTGTACTTTTGCCTTTACTAGAGTAATGTTTCATCTTTATGTGACATTTACAATCTTGTTTTTTATTTCTTGCACGCTAGTATTGTCAAATTTCTATTTAGTTGTTTGGTTGTCTTCAATAGATCACAGAACATCACCAAAGACCTTGAAAATGACCAGTTGGACATGTCAATGGAATGTTCACATATTTCCTTTCCATCCCTTTGGGCATTGGATCTAGACAGCATCTCACACTGATGAAACCATACAAAACAAAACAGAACTCTCTCTTTGTTGCAAAACTGTATATTAAAAAAAATCCAACTCACATAAACACTATTGCCACTAGTTACAGACACTTTGCATGTGTGATCTGTTGACTGGAGTCACGGTTCTTGAAGCCACCAACATTGTTTGAGATTTCATTCCACCAGCGTACTTCAGCGGTAGGAGGGAGTTCTGTAACTGAGCTGACATAGCTCTGTGAGTTACTGTAGCTGTAGGTGGCAGCCAAGAAGACAATATGCTTTTATTATTGTATTGCTATCCTTGGAGGACATGCAAGCAATGTCTGATTTGCTGATTTACGTGACTTACATACAGAATTACAAAAATACAAAAGTAGGTGTTAAGGTGTTTTGTTTCAGTGAATACTTTTTTGAACAAGTCTTACATAAAATTATTTTATGTCACCCGTAAAAATATTTTACTCATATATAAAACCATAATATATATGCACTTATAAGCGCTGACAAGTAAAATCGCATATCAAATCTGTTATTAGTGACCCTTGTATCGGATCATCATAAACGGCGTGAGATCGACAATACTAGACCCTTCTGGCATCTGTGTGTGTGTTGGTGGGGAGTGTCAGTGTCTGCGTGTGAGTTTGTCTCTGTGTTAGTATGAGTATCAGTGTCTGGCTGGGTGTGAATGTCAGTGTCTGGATATGTGTGTGTGTGTTAATGTTAGTGTGAGTGTCAGGGTATGTTTGTGTACAATAAACCATGGCAACACCCCTGTTGAGTGTCAGCACCCTTGCTCCTGTGTTCCAGAAATGCTGAACCGCTGAAGAACACATGCAAGAATTCAGAGCTACTGAACTGTAAACTGGTTTAGCAACCCTTTCATTTTCTACTTGGAACAGATAATACATCCATAACTTCCATTATCCTAAACAGGGTCTACATTGCTTATGTTATTGTTTATGTCATGTATTTATTTATTCTCCTAAACTTCTCTGGTCAGCGACATTACTGGATGGCCGGTTCTGCTGAGAACTGCAGTGTATGGGGGGGGGGCTGTCCTAAGACAGCACGTGGACCTCCCAATTTCATACCTTAATAACAAGCCACCTGGGGGCATATTTTCACATACATAACTTGTCATGGAGACCACGAAATAGTATACAGATGGAGCTTTCACGTAAAAGCTTCTAATAAAAATAGAAGGCCGAATACATGTCTTTATGATGTTCAAGGAGGGGATGCTTGCTCTAGTTGCCTAGGGATAAGTAAAGGAATAGAGAGATCATAGGAAGATGTCTGCAGTCTCCATGAATTGAAAAGATGTTTGAACAGATAAACAAGTCACGGGACACAGAGCTCTCAAGGATGGAGTTCGGAGTTGAAGATAACTTTTTGAAGATAAGTACTACCAATTAAGCAGACAACCTGAGATGAAGGGTCCTATCCAACAATAGACTAAGATTCATACTACTCTTAATGTAGGGCTATGCAAGTATACTTGAAGTTCATTTAAAAATTCCTGGCGTTCCAAACTATTTAGTAGGTGAGGTGAAATACCACCACCTCCGGAGTCTAGACTGAGCACCCTGAGTCTTGAAAGAGGAAAAAGTGTCTATCACCAAACAGGGTTTTATAGTTAACTATATGTTAACTTCTGTAGTCTTTCTATGATGCAGGTTACAAGTGTAACTGATTATGTATTTCTGAACTGTTAAACATCACAATTTGTGTGCTAGCCACCTTCTGAAACCAAGCACTAAAGCACCCACCCACCTTTTATTCATACATCCTCTTCTGCATTCTGAAACCATTAATAATGTCCAATATACCTTGGTCAATTTCACTTATTAGGCAACAATTAACGGATTTGATACACTCCCTATTCGATGCCTCGATAGAGAGAGATTACTTTTTTATTAATCCTTGCATAAATCGTACATAATCGATTACATTACTTTTTATGGATAATGGCACTCTCCAGGCAGTAGAGACATGCAAGATTGGAAGAATAGAATGGCCAGACCTTGCACCCATTACCTTGAGCCTCAAAGAAGCCCATTTTTTGTGGGAAAAGGGGTATGGCACCTTAATGAAAAACTCTTAGCTGATGAAGCAAGGAGGACAACCATAATAGGGCAAATTCAGAAATACTTTGAACTGAATGATCAGTCAGAAATTAGCCCAGAATATCTTTGGAACATGCACAAGACAGTTTTAAGGGGTACGTTTATAATTATGTCCAAATCTATCAAGGCTCAGTGCAAGCAAAGACTGGTCTCCCTATTGAGCTGAATTATATGAAGTACTAGAGCTTTAAAATAAATCAAATTCTTCCTCAGAGCAGTTAAGTAAGATCCAAGCAATTAAGAGCGAACTGATGGTTATGAACCTTGAGAGAACTGAATTGATGCTCAAGAGGCTAAAGAATTTTTTTATGCAAAAGGACACAAAGCAGGGAATCTGGTGTCCCGAAAGCAGCGTATGCAGACAGCTTTATCTTGCCTGTAATTAATTGTCACCAAACAAGGAAATTAAGTCTTCAATCCTGCAGAGATGACAGAGGCCTTTGCAGAGTACTATGCAGAAGATTTGTGGAAATGGACCAAAAACGTTTCAGACAAATTTTCAGTTTTGGTCCATTTGCTTCCAGACACCAGCTTTTACCATTGAAAACAAAATTTTACTCTCTCATTCACGCACTCTCTCACACTGTCATAATCTGTAGTCATTATTTTGGCCTCCTGGCGAACTTTCCTTCAATCAGGGGGTTTGAGAGACAGTAACTGAGAGTGTGAGATTGCGTGAGTACGAATGAGTGAGAATAAAAAAACAAAATTCAAATGAATATTCAGAGCTCTTGCCTAATTTTTGTTTGTTATATTGGGGCTCCCTCCTTGTTTTCAGACAACTGAATGAGTTGAGGAAATTGGCAAATTTCTTAAAAATTTAAATGAGTACAAATCCACATGCGCAAGTGTCACGCCCCATTCAGGCTGCAAAGCTGCTTGTCTCTAGGTTCCCCTTGCTACAGTTCCCCTGTCTCGCTACAGCTCCCTTGTCTCGCTACTGTTCCCCCTTTGCTGTAATGCATTCCTGGATTTCCTTATGTTCCGTCCTGTACTTCTGATTCTTTGATTCCAGTCCTGCTCTTAGCTTCAGCTCCTGTTTCCTTTATATAAGGTGTGCCCCACCTGTTTGTTATGTTTGTCTCAGTCTGCAGTCTAAAGGTATGTCCTTCTCTGTTTTGTGTTTAGATTTACTGCCTAGTTTCAGCTTCTTAGTGTTTCAGTAGGCAGTAGGACCCACTGGAAATTGGAGTACTTTGGCATAGTGGTGGGCTAAGCATACTATGGTCATATGATGTGACTAAATCTCCAATTGTTATCATATAGTCATAGGCTAGTCCTGTATTTACGTGTGTCAGTCTTTTATGTGCCTTTGCCCACTTTTCATCTGAGGATTTTGGTTCGTCTTTCCTCTCCCCATGTCTCGGTTTGATAGCCTAACCTTGCTTAAAGGAGAAGCATCTGAGGATCCCAGCTCCTCACTCCATCCCTTGTGTGCCTTGTTCCCTGTCCTGTATCATGAATGACTTGTTTGGCTATGTTTCTGGTTGTATGTTTCTTGCTCGGTCTCTGTGTTCCTTGCTCTGTCCCCTTTGCTTGCTATGTTTCTGCTGTTACTCTGCTTAGCTTCCCTACTCGCAGCCTGCAGCACATTTCTCTGTAGAGCTATGTCTCATGCCTGCTCCAGGGTGCCTGCAGGATATCACTTTGTTTTGTTCTGGACAACATCCGCTGCTATTTCAGGGTCCTGGTATGTGACCGCACAACCCTAGATGCCCACCCGGGAGAGTGCAGTTGCCCTGCACCAGGCCCTGTCCAACTCCGCTACTGAGCAATAACTCCTGAACACCATTTTTGGGCGCTCTGGGTCATTACTGTTATCTGTATAGACCACGTTCATGACAACAAGTTTACTATGTAGTACTATATAATATTCAAGCAAACCAGAAATGTATGGGGCGCAGGTGCATATATAGGGGGAAAAAACAACACAATATAGTGTAGATGGTATGTTCAAATGTGGTGATTAAGTGATATATTGCACTCACAAGTGAAAGAGGTAAATCCAACCCATCAATATGGACTGTAAAAGGCTTTAATGTTCTTCAAATGAAAATCTAAAAGACAAACTTAAAATAGTACAGTATCTTTAGGTAAAATAAATATACCAATAGGAATGCACTCACAGTTTTTTCGTGCACAAAGTGCATATACAGGCGTTTGATTAAAATTCCATCAAAATGAAGTCCAATTGAGTCTTTCTTTCTACGCGTTTCGACCCTTGGGCTTCTTCAGGAAATCAATTGGTACAGATGTCCGTAAGTATCAGCAAAATCAGCAATCTGTGAGCACTCTCTTTGCTCAAAGTGTGTTGCTGCATTGCCTCGATATCGGGAGAACCATCCAGTTATAACAAAATGTAAACAAAAATGTTTAGTTTTATTTGCAAGTTACAATTGGCCCTGTATCTTTCCAAAAATCCTAGCATAGAAAGGATTAAAATATCAGCATTTGAAATATCATGGGGTATCTAGTTTTCAAAAGGTATGTGGTTTCATGTGGTAAATTGAATTGGCCGTCTTCAAAGATTTCCCAAATAGGACATACGCCAAGGCTGACCATATGTCAAAATAAGTGCACCACCCAAATGTGGTCCTATAACCCCAAACAACCCAACACACCTGTGTATAGGTGGTATCACTGGACTTAGGAAATGTTGCTGAATATACCATGAGCTCTAAATTCATATCTGAGACTTAGTAGAATTAGTGCATGAAAAGTGTTCACATACCAGCATTTGAAATACCCTGGGGGTGTCTAGCTTTAAAAAATATATGGTTTGATGGGGTAAATTCAAAGATGTCACAAGCAGGACATGGGCGCAGGATGAACAGATTTGAAAAAATAATGGTTTTGAAATAGCAAAATTCTACAGCTATTTATTACCCTACAATTTGAAAAAAAAAATTTAAAAACATAAAAACATTAGGTTTTTCTTAACTCAGTACAAATATTAGATAGATGATTAAAGATTTTCCATTAAAAATTCATAGTGTTTTCTTTAGCTTTCACCATATTTTATTATTTTTTTATACTAACTTTGAAGATAAAATAAAGAAATCCCCTCGTCTCATTTCATACTGAATAAAATATATATTATTGTGGATCACTAAATGAGAAAAACAAAAATATTACCCTTTGTCACGAAGGGTACAATTCCTTAAGGGGTTAATAGTTGTGTGAAATTGTTTCCAAGGCATAAGTTTGCTGAAACTCACGAAACCTTAACATCATCTCATTAATAGTATAAAGTGCTAAAGTCATTGCTCTGATGCATTCAAAAACGCAAGACAAATCAAAAGGCTCCATATTTTACTAACTTGTTGAATAACACTGTCCTTGGTCTCTGTGTTTATTTGCTTGCGCAAATGATATACGCCTACACAAGCTTTTGTTCATATTACTTCAAAGGTAGCCTTGGGTTTGTACTTACTGTATAGCATTGAAATGCGCTTCTCAAGACTTTTATGGTTATATGTGTCAGCTTTTTAACAGTTGAAACAAAAATTATTTTTTTATGCAAATGACTTATGAATGGTATTTAAGATATTCAAAACTCCATAAGATATGGCAGCATATTATATCATCAGATCACTTGACAACAATCTTTAATAGTTCATAGTTGGGCATTAGAAAGTGTTCCTATCCTCTTGGGGCTAAAGGACATATATATACGTCATACAACGCATCTGTGGGATTCAGACCTCTGCTGCTGCTCGCCAGTACTTCCGTCGGGGCTTCTATAACTGAGTGCTGGCATCACATGACCTTCCGGAGCTCCACCATAGAAGCCCCGGCGAAAGTGCCGGCAGCACTGTGCACATCCCGCAAACATTCACCAGCTGCAGGACGCACACAGATAACCTCTGCTGCTGCTGGCACTTCCGCCGGGCTTCTATGCTGGAGAACCGGAAGGTCATGTGATGCCGGCGCTCCGTCAAAGAAGCCCCAGAGGAAGTGCCAGCAGCAGCGGAGGTTGTCTGCGCGCATCGCACAGACCTCCACCGGCTGCCAGAGAGAAGGATCCAGGTTCCCTGCAGCAATGCGGGGGATCTGGATCTCAGTCTTGTAGTCAGACCTCTATTTGAGGTCTGATTAGAAGACAACCTCGAATATTGCATTTGCTCTGAAAAAACCTTGTATTATAATCGAGCAAATGCGGTAGTTTTATGTGGTTAAATTGAAATATGGTACTCTACTGTGCCTCACATGAAACATTATAGTGGTTTTTCAAATTTCCAAGTTTAACGTGTGTCCAACGTCTGAGGGACACGATTTAACCATGCTTATGGGGTATTGGTGTATTTGGGAGGTGTTGCTGAATATAAATCTTGAATGCACATGGTGAAACTGCAAAGTGGATGTGAAAAATGCCTTTTTTGTTACACAAGTTTTGAAAAGTGCTGGCGTGCAATCAGCTGCATGGAACATGTCAATCAATATTCACCTAATCAGATTCCCTGTGCTTTCCAGGTTTTTAAAGTGTATAGTTTTATGGGGTTAATTTGAAATGTGGGACCTCTACTGTGCCTCAAATGAGGCATGGACCTAGCAAAGTGATCTGTCATAAATCCAGATTTGAAAACAAAATGTTCCTGTTTTCACCCCAAAACATCTGAGAAACATGATGTACCCATATATGTTGCATATTGCTGTACTTGCATGTAGGCTGTAATTGCTTGTAGCGTGGCAAAGAAATATACTGAAATACTGTGTTTGTTAAAAATGAGGAAAAAAACGTTAAATAGGGTGTTAAAATGCCCCTAGTAAAGTACTTTGGGTTATCAAATTTTAAAAAATATATACTTCTGTTCAGCTGTTTTGCTTTTTCTAGGGGCCCAACATGACCTCAACTGCGTTTTACTTAACCCTTGAATTACTGTGAACTGTACTGTGTATATTCCAGCCAAGTTCTGAGTCACCCGTGGTACTGTAATTGTGTACCATTATCTCAGCATCCTACACCCTGCCTGGTCCTCCTATTGGATTTATTCACTAGAGGGCACCCTGTTCAAATTTTGCATTGCAGCTCTATTCCTGTTTCTGCCAGCAGGCTACAGATTGTATGTCTTCTTCAGTTGATCTATACCTGCAATGCTGTGTTTCAATGTGTTGTTTATTTGATCTATAGCTGAACTACATGAGGGAGGTGTGGCACAGTGAAGGAGGGGACAAAAGCACTTTGGGTGTGACGACAGGAGAGGGGGCACCATGGGGGTGTCCCACACAGGGCACCTGAATACCTAAGGCCAGCCCTGATCACGACGTGAAAGTCCGTTTCAGGTCACTCACCGAACCCACACCATTCATTTGCTATGTGAGTGACATAGCATTGTGCTCCTCCCTTGCGCGTGGTGTGTTGGGTGAGGAGATCTCACGGGGAGTTCCGCTAGGATCAAAAGGGGTGAAGACCGCACTTAGTCTCCTCCTGATCAGTGTGTCAAGTATTTTTTTGGGGGGGTTGGGGTGTAGATCGTGATTGCATGCTAGGGAGGGGGCGGGTTTCTGCATTTATTATTTCTGCATTTATAGATTTCTTCATTTATTATTTCCCACAAATATATAAAGCATTTTTTAGCAATAACATTTTCCTAGTTTGGTAACTACCTTGTTTTTTTGACTCAGATACAAAAAAAACCTATCCTGAGACGTTTGTCTGATGTTTATATGAATATTTCTTTATTTGGATGTTGGTACTGAAATGGTAAGGCATGATACAGAAGCTTCAGGGTGCAATATATAAAACAGTATCTACACTGCTATCAGAAAGTACAACATCTATATTGCAAATAGGAAAACCTTTGTATATCATTTGAAACTGTAAATCAGACTATGAATGGTAACTCAAGCGTAACAGGAGGCTGTTCTCCTTTGATGCAAATTACAGCCCAGCTCTTAGAAAGGCATTCTGAGAAGACTCTCCAAGGTATTTCTCCAAGGCGAAAGAGATAACTGATTTTTTTTCTTCCTCAACATCACTTCTCTTTTATCAAAGACGAAAACAAACAAACAAAAATGTCTAAAATACAAGAAAATGTGGAAAGCAGAGCGATATCATAGTGTATGCTCTTCAAATTCAAAGACATTTGATGTGGATATATTGCAGGTGAGGTGATGTGTTTTTATGTTGTTTTGACGTTTTATATATTAACACATCATCTCTCTAGATGAATCCAAGATACAATAACACTTTCTAATCTATGTATGATTTTTTTTTTCAAATGATTCATAATGCAATACATTTTTAATTGGTTTTCAGATGACTGCTCTAACATAAATGATAACCTGGCAACAAGCAAGGAAAGGAGTATTACAATATAAAATCAGAACTTTGCTGCATCCAGGAGTATCAAAGAAATGTGACTTGGAACGTAATGTACTGTTATGAAAGCTCCATGGCTGTAAGGAAGAGGCATTACATTTGAGTTCTTCAGATGATGCTAAATCAATAGCAAATCACTTTTCTCAAATACATTCTGAAAATCTACACCAATCTTTCAGATTAAATTATACATATATAAAATAAAATGATATGGTATGGTGTGCCTGCAGGCAGGATCATCCCGGTGTAGGACAAACCAGGATGGTGGCATATCCTGCCTTAAAAAAGATACCGCAATATTTAAATGTCATCTAGACTTTGGTAGACCTGGTAGACTAGCACGTAGGGTCAGTCACCACAAGGTTTCTCCATACAATTTAGCCCTGCTCCTTGCTACTGGCAATCCTGCCTATAGGTCTGTATTGTAATTGTTCACCTGCAAGTCTATAAATAATTTATATTGGAGTGATTCAATTCTTCTGACGAAATGTAATCATAGCAAATACAGCAAGTTTATTCTGTGTACAAAAGTATAGATAACTTTAATGCTCCTAACTACATGCACAACAATGAGCATTCTCAGCCAAAATTCACATATGACATATGCTTTGAGAAGACCACCAATGAAATAAAAGATGCAAAATGATGTTGATTACAGCAGCCAAATCTGGGAACATTGCCAACTATTTAATTGTCATCTTATAAGTTATTATAGAGCCGGCAAAGTTCCAAGAATAAAGCAACTGTTCTCATCTACCAGAGAAATTCCACAAAAGCCCAGAGTGTCATGGCACACCCTATCCCTTGTTCTGATTCGGATTTGCTGAGAAAGAGAAGTGTTTCTGCACCTCTATTTTTCCATGAATCTATCTCCATTATTCTGGTCTCTCTGTTCAATTCTGCGAAAGGGCGGAGCCACTGAGACAGCCTTTCCCCAGTTCCCCCAATTGGGGTAGAGAGAGAGAGTATGCCTGGAGGCTCATCCTTTTTAAGGAAGTTCACTGGGAGGCCATGTCCACGGGGCAGCAGATGAAGAAAGAAGACACATGGAGCAGCAGACGAAGAGAAAGGACAGAAGAACAAGAATAAGAAATAGAGCTGCATGGCAAGGGGACAGGGACGTGGAAGCTGTCAGTGGAGAAGGTAGGGAGACACCTTCAGTGAGAGTGAGTGAATTAAGAGTGTAAGGGAATGTGAATGTGAGAGAGCATGAGATAATGAATGAGGGTGAGTGACAACGAATTCAATTTCCAAAGGCAAAACACCCTCTGATTTTCATCAGAACCGAAAGGATAGGAAATTAATATTGTTGTCCAAAAACAAATAAACCAACACAAAACTTACCTAGCATCTGGAAATATATATTTGGCTGTATTTCTACCAATAGTTTTGTAAAGGTTGACATAAGATTACTTTTATCAGTATGATCACTATTTTTGTTTTTATTTTACTGTAATAAAATCATTAAAAAATGTCATGCATTTTTACCTCTGGTGTAATTCCTTAAATGAGCGCACACATGACTAGGGATATGATCCACCAGATAATAACATATGTCTATAATATTATATTGATATTATGCAGCAAATGGTGCACAATAAAAGCTTTTGGTGAAATACTGATTACTGTATTACATGCAAGTAAAGTGAAGGAGATTAAAGGATGATGCAACAAGGCCTGGGGCTTTACCTGAACATAATTTATCATAGAAGAGAAGTTCCAGTTACTTCAAGGTACTGGCTATTATTGCTTCAAAGCTTAACCCAGATCAAGCATAATGTGGTTGGATAATGGAAAAAATGCAGTTATTGCGTCTTTCCTGCTGAGAGATTTGGATTAAGAATCTAAATAAGCAAGACAACTGTTAAAAGGGAAAACAAAAAACAGCTTATATAGCCCTAGGTCTGTTAGAAGCCCAGATACACACGCCTAGTTGTTAACAATATATTACTTATACAACTACTAATAACATATGCCAAAAATCCTATGCAGTTTGGCGAATCAAAGTATCTGAAATCTGCACAATCCCTCTATATATAGTTTGTGCCTTTCCTACCTCCTAGCTTACCCGTCTCCTTACACATGATCTAGTATAAAATCAGCCTGGCTCTTCATGCACATTGATTTCAATGAGAGAGCTTTCCGACTCAAAAACCTGGACCATGGGGGGAGGGGCAACTTATTCCTAAAGCAAGTACTTTTTAGACAAATTAACTCATATGAAAGTACTTACAAAGTATTTTAATATGCATTCATTGTTCAGGGGGCTCCCTGGGACACTGGGGTTTACGTTTAATTGTTGGCTTCATGCGAAAGTTTTTTCTTACAACATTCCTGCAAGCAGAATTGATCTGGCCATGAAAATTATTACAGTGATTGAAGTTGACACAAATCCAATGGAGTGCACCAATAAAATAGTTGTGAAAGAGTTTATGTTTCCCTAATGTTTTGGTTTTATTACAGAAGAGTCTAAATCGGATACCTGTCATTAGGTTAATCAGAATGGATGCTGCAATGTTACCAGCAGTGCATTGCCACTGACACTGATACTAAGGTACACAACAGTCAGAGAAGAGCATAAATACAATTTTCAACCATTTGCACCTAAAAGGAAAATCCATTATTAAAAAAATCAATTTTGATTGCATGTTATTTATTGGTACATCTTCTATTTTGACAGAAAGTGAGTCACTGAACAAACATAGGGATTACTTGTATACAAGGAAAATCAGTCATGAGAAGATTTTATGAGCACATGCTGCTACAGTCACAGTATTCAATGGAAATGGAAGAGCCACGTTATGGGATTGTTATGTGTGCTCTGTTAACAATACCAGCCTTATTGGAATCAACAAAACCACCAGGCTCCTAGGGGAACATACATTGAGTGCTGAAAGCTGACAGAGAATACCTTATGTTGGTAAACTAGTTCAGATCCTGAAATAACCTTAGACCAAAACCCCCTCTTAAAGAACCGATATAGTTTATTGCACCGAAGTTAATTAAAAAAAGCATTTACTTAGCTTTGGGTCACTTTGTCAACAATGTGGGAGAAGTCTTTATCAGTGTCAGCTAACGCCCACGATCGAGAGTACACTACACAACAGCTGGACATGACAACACAGCCCCACGTTCCAGCAGAGCTTTAAATGAATAACTGCACAACTGTCAGGGTCGCGGGTGCCGGGTCATGTTGGAGTCCTGTGCAGATGGTTGTCTGACAAGGTGGTCATAGTGTGATGGTTTGGGGCAGCTTTGCTGTTTCAAGACCTGGACAACTTACGATAATTAGTTGAACCATGAATTCTGCTCTCTACCAGAAAATCCTGAAAGAGAATGCCTGACCATCAGTTTGTGTCTTAAAGCTCAAGTGTAGTTTGGTTACGCAGCAGAACAATGATCCAATAAACACAATAAGAAGAAAAATGGCTCGGTCAAAGTCCTGACTTGAATCTGATCGAGGTGCTGAGGCAAGACCTTAAAAAAGGTGCTTCATGCTCGAAAACCATCTAATGTAGCTAAAACAACAAGGATGGGCCAAAACTCTTCCACAGCAATGTAAAAGACACATTGATAGTTATTGTAAATGGAATGGCACTACCGGTTATTAGGTTTAGGGGGGCAATTACTTTTTTACATGGGTAAAATTATACTTTAACCTTTGATAAATAACATGATTATTTAAAACCTGAATTTTGTGTTTACTCAGGTTGACTTTGTATTATATTACAATTAGGTGGATGATCTGAAATGTTTAAATGTGACAAAAAAACAAAAATGGAATAAACAGGGAAAGGGCAAATGCTTTGTCACAGCTGGTGTGCTTACATGATGGTTGAGGATTGTTTGCTAAGTGTGGGATGAATACTTATTTTCAGATTATTATTATTTTCTGAATTGTGTATCTTTTTATTTAATTAAAATAAAATATAGTGATTTAAATTCATTGTAGAGAACACCTTTTTTTTGTTCTGGGCTATTTTGATTTATTTATGGTGCTGCTCCAAGATCTATTCATCGAGCACTGTTTAATCTAAGATGTAGCTGCCAAAGACTTGTTTCTCCTGACAAACTGATCATTATCCCACATAGAAGTAATGCGTAGTTACTTACTTCTTTCACCAATGTCATTGGTACACAAGCTGGCTAGACATGTACAAGTAAAGGGAGGCTTTGGGTATCTTCAGTTCAGTAACAACAACATGATTCAAAAATAATTATCTCTATCTACTGTATATTTGAATGACATATATTGTGGCATTTGTAGAATTTGTCGCCATGCAGCGATGAGCTATATACATACGTGGGAACTCTCCTTATTTTACCAGAAGACCCCTACTTTCCTGGGTCTTCAGGTCATCTCTGTCTCCAGGCCATAGAGTCACATATGCTCACTCCTTGTACATTTTCCCTCCCACTTCTCATTCTACTACCTTTAATTTAAGGCTGTGCCCACCTCAATGGATGGCTGGTCCCATCCTCACATGAAGCAGCTCCCCAGAAGAGCGAGCACTCCAAGTGACCGCTCCTGGGAAATTCCCAGGTATGGCTATGTATATATATGTTTAAATAATTATCACATGCCTAAACAAGGGGTTGTTCAGAAAAGAAACTTAAACAGATCACCAATGAGTGCCTATATTTGTTTATGTAGCTTCTATACTTTGATACATTTTTTTAAGATCTACACCAAAGAAATATGACAGTGATCAGTAATTAGAAATAGGAGAACAAAAGTAAGGAGATTGCCGATTTTCTGTCTGTTATAATCCACAATAAATCCTGGAAGCTTCTGGTTATTGCACCTAATGGTGTATTTACAAAATATTATTTGCAAACAGGGAAAAGAAAAAAGTGTCGGTGCGCTAAGCTAGTCTCAGGCTCAAATAATACAAATGTGTAATACGAGGCCTACCAAACAGGTGTAAGCTGAGAGTAGGTTCTCACCCTATTGAGAGTGTGCTTTGACGTGGCGGGTGAGCTTAATTATGCTTTGGCCAATTCATATAACCAAAACCTCTCATTTATATTATGTTTATATATTTGTTGCCAACTTTATTAGGGTAAGAAGCGCAGACAATTTTTGTCTCTTGTATAAAAAATATTATTTGGCTTCATTTCTTTAGGCCCATGCCATTATTTGACAAGCAATGATGGGAGTTGTTGTACACGGCAAACCTAATCTAAGACAAAGCAAGTGACGGTGATTTAACCGACGCCATTTTTTCAAGCCCAGGTTTGATTTGGAGCCAGCATTGCCCATTCATCAAAACATAATCCGAGCACTGTAATTTTGAAAATGAAAAATACAGAACAATCTACCGAAGTGTACTTTTCCGAGAGAGTGAATCTGAAAGCTGTCTAGCAAAGTGCTCCCAACTAAGATCCATTCCACGTGTACTTTACTAGTAGCAGAAGGCTGCTACATCTATATGTTATTATCCCAGATAGACATTCTGTGATTTAAAGTAAGCACAGATAACTTGAAATACAGTAAGTGCGGTTTTGAAATCTATGTCCCCTAGGCTGTTTCAAATTTAATTTTCCTCTGTGCCATTTCAGATCCTACAGCAGCAAAAGTGTCACATTAAAGTTAGGAGTATTAGAGTATTTTATTTGCAATGTGCCAACATGTCATGGTTGCATTAATATCTTTCATTGCATGCAGATATAACAAGTATATAAGTTAGTGCTGCTGCATATTTAAAATTCTATTAGCTGTGGGCTGGCTCGACGCTACAGACCTACTGAAAAATAAGGATGATTGTTTAGATTTTGAACACTATCCATTGTCTTTGGTTTGTTACTACCTAGTCAAATTATTTGTGGTTCATTAGGACATCTTGCGGGATTTACTTGCGGGACCTAACTATGCATTATGAACATACCTGGAAACTCTCTTGGTTTGGCCCGGAGTACTCCAGGAGAATGTTCTCCAGGTCAACACCCGAATCCTCCGGGTCGTGGGAGTGGGGTCCTGGCATGCTCCCCCAGGCCATTTTCCATTGAAATGTGGGTGTTTCCTGCAATGTCAGCAGGACCACACACACCGTTAGATGGACGTCCGTGGGCAGGCCTCACCACGTCCTGCAAGGGTAGGCTCCAGGTAGCCGGAGCCCACAAGTTTCCAGGCATGATTATGGAGAACCAATAACAATAGCTATGCTGCCCTTGTATAGTGTATAGTTTAGTAAACTAAATGGCTACCACATTGACTATTCATGATTTTTAGTAAGGCCACATAACAGTTGAAGGGGTTTATTCACTATAGTAGGAGATTTTCAAGCAAGTTTGTTTGCAGTTCGACCCATTGTCAACCAGCCGAATAACTTGCAAGAAATCTCACTGATTAAATGGTTCATTATTTAGGCTTAAACAAGCTATCTCACTGAGCTAGGCCCCTCATAATACATAGTGATATCAGTGAGCTGAAAGAGCAACACTCCCATTCCAATAAAACCAAAAACAGTCAACAGTTTTACAAACTCATGCAAGTGTCCACGTCACAGAATACTGTTGTAGTGTTCGTTTCCTATATGAACACCTAGAACTGAATACATTATAATCCTCGCCAAGACTAAAGAAATTATTGATCCAAAAGGCCTGACTTCATTTCAATCCCCTCAATTCGTTATGCTTTCCTCTATGGAAATAATTTTCAGTTAATGGCTTAAAATGACATGGCATAAATATAAAAGAATTAAAGACTCAACATCTCAATAGCCTTGAGACACAAATATGCCATTCATAGCCAGAAAAAGGCTAAACAAAATACGTGAACACTTGGGAGGATGAGAGGATGTGGCAGGTTAATGAAATGCCATCAATGTTAAAATACTTGTTTTATTTCAGGATGTGGACTTTTAGCTAACTAAGTGCTATTGAGCCATAAACAGTAACCTTGAAGCCAAAGGATATAAATGACTGCTTCAATTACATTGTTAAAATCCTAAATAGCTGGTTCAATAATAATAGAACTATTATTGTATTTTTAATAGCAGTGACCACATATGCACACACGGCAATATGAATTTCCTCGCTGTTCTTAAATTAGCTCTTGTAGAACTATTATACACAACTGACCTAGTCTTTTTGTAATGAGAACAAATGTGAAATTCCAAAGAATTCATCAAAGCCTATGTCCTTTATAGCTAACGCCACCAATTAGAAATGGGTAGATTTTGGATAAAACAGTTGACCTTGAATAAATTGTTACCATTTCCTCATTACTTGCTTCTAATAGTCAATTTCTAACAAGTAATTTAAAGTAGTGTCTGCATGCATAATATTTGTAGAATATTCAAAACTATACAACAACAGGGATCCAATTCCATCTTAAGAAGAGACCCCTGAGGCTCTGCTAGCTGTTGGCCTAATGAAAGGTTACACTGTACTAAAGGCTTCCTTTAAAACCTTTCCTACATTTAGGCATATATAAGTAAAGGTATCTTGTTCCAAGTCTAGTCCCTAATACTGATGAATCAGTGAACATGTTTCAGTGTCACAACCCACACAGGGTCTGTTGTCGTCAGAGGGAATCCAATGCGCTTTATATTTGATATGCATTAGATTTGTGCATTTGGGTTCGTACGAATTACAAATTTACGTACAAAGCCAGGAAAACGTGGCCAGCCCTCTCACAAGCAGACGAAAACGAAGCAGAAATCTCAGAATATTCTTAGGCTCTTTCACTCACACTATCTCCCACTCTCACCCACTATCTTACACTTTCATTCTCGTTTACTCTCCCTCTCTAAATGTTTCCCTACCTTCTCTGCCAACCACCTCCCCTTCTGCTTCCACTTCCATATCTTCTTGTTCTTCATCATTTCTCTTCTATCTTCATCTTTTTTATGTTCTCTCTTCTATCCTCTATCTTCATACGCATCTCCACGGACATAACCTGGCCCAAAAAACTTCCCAACCGCACACCAGTTTATATTCCAGTTTATATTATCCACCACACCCTTAGTAAAGTAATCCTTCCTTACATTAAGTCAGATTTTATAACATGAAATAAAAAGTACAAACCTCATGAGTTCCGTGGAGCTCAAGCTTCTTGGGCTATAAGGCTGTTCCACATACCCCCCCCCCAGTAAAGTAAATGTTCCTTACAGTAAGACTTTATTACACTAAAGTACAAATCTCGGGGGTCCTGTCGACCTCAAGCTTCTTCTGAAGGCTGTTCCACATATCCACCATCCTTTCATTAAAGTAAGTTTCCCTAACATTAAGAAAAACTTTATTACATTAAATAAAACAAAAAATCTCAGGAGGAGCAAAATTAATATGCAAATGAGAATTAACTATTTCAGTGTCTGTAAGGAAAATTGTGCATTCATTTACCTCTACCAACAACCAAGGATTATATTATAATTTAAAGCAGTGCCTTTTGAAGACACCGTGTGTGTCCACTACACGCATCTCCCTTTCTCCTATGTTTTTTTTAGGGTAAATCAATGTTTCTTGAAATTTTCAAATATGTGGGATACAGAAAAGAAAAGGGAGGGGAGCGAACAAACCGTGACATCCAAGTTGGTACACATCAGAACAATATCACCCCAACAACCCACCCCCCGACAGTTGCCCGCATAGCGACACGATAACATCAGGAAACCCTTGACAGACACATGTCTTAAGCAGCACGCCCAAGAGAGGGAGTGAGGAGCCTCAAAGGTTGCTGACTTCAGCTCTGAATGGCCTTAGTGGCCTTAAGTGCGAAATGAGCGCAACTACCGGCGTAGAGGCGCCTGGGATGGAGCAGCCTGTCAAGGGGAAACCTTGCACGGGCATACGGCCCATATAACAGCAGAGAAGAGAACGGGGGGTCGAGCGGGTAGAGTCAAGAGCGGCACGCGATGGAAGTCAGGCGCGGGGGAAGAGAAAGAGGAAAGAAAAAAAAAAAAAAAAAAGGGGGGGTGTAGGGACAAAAGGAGGGGAGAGGAGTGGGGATGTGGACCAGAGCACTACAATATCGCCGGGCAGAGGGTCAGGACATAAGGGCTGTAGGTTAGTCCGCAGACACCTGGGACAGCAAGGAACGGGCGTGGGGACCAGAGGCATAGGCCAGCCAGTGGAACCAGGTGCGTTGGTATCTCTCAACCGCATTCGAAGCCGACAGGGCCAATTCCTCCAATGAGCGCTTATTGTCCACCCGGAGGAACCATTCCCTAAAAGAGGGAGGGGAGGGATCACCCCAGTGTAGAGGTATGAGGGCCTTAGCGGCCGTGATCAGGTGCCTAACAACTGTCTTTTTGTACCAGGAGAAGGAGAACGTCATATGTTGTAGGAGGTAGAACTCCGGGGTGAAGGGGAGGACCTTGTCAGTGAGGGACTGAGCACAGTCGTGCACGGCAGACCAGAAGGGAGCGATACGGGGGCAGTTCCACCAGAGATGAAGGAGAGAGCACGGGGACTCCCCGCACCTCCAGCACTCATCTGTCGACCCAGGCCGGTAGCGAGACAACACCGAAGGCGGGCGGTACCAATGAGCTAGCAGTTTATAAGACATCTCCTGGTCTTTAGCGCTGAGAGAGCAACGGTGTGCGAAGATGCACATCTTGCTCCACTGTTCCTCAGTAAGGACGACCTGCAGCGCCATCTCCCACCTCCCCATAAATGCAGGGGGTGAGGGGGTCAGGGCGGACAGGAGGAGGCTGTAAAGTTTGGAGATACCGTGGGATAGAGGGGCATCCATCACACACAGGGACTCAAAAGGGGAGAGGTCACGCAGCACGTTATGCTTCCGAGCCAAGGAGCGGTAAAAGTTTTGCAGTTGCAGGTAGTGAAGCCGAACCACCAGGGAGGTCGTCCCCTGGCCGACAAGGTGATCCAAGGGCTTAAGCCCCGCAGGGGTCACAAAAGATCGTAATCTCGGGACACCCTCCGGAGTTGCTGCAGGGAAAAGAGTAAGTCCCAGCCCAGGCGGAAAGTCGGGGTTATCCCTGAGCGGAGTGAGTGGGGAAGGGACTGAAGAAAGCCGTGTAATGTGGAGCAAGGAGTGCCAGACCCGTAGCGTAGCACACATGAAGGGGTGAGGGGAGGCAAGACAACGCGCCGTATCCACAGCAAGCCAGGGGAGGGAGGAGATCGGAAGGCCCAGCAGCGCGCTCTCCACTCCCACCCACTGTTTGTGGGCCGGAGAGCGGGTCCACTCCACAATACGCAGCAAATGACAGGCGCGATAATACGTCCGCGGGCAGGGCAGGGCGAGGCCACCCCTAGACTTAGGGAGGATCAACGTAGCGAAACCAATGCGTCGCGATCGAGGGCCCCACAAGAAACTGAGAAAGGCGGAACGGACAGAGGAAAAGAAAGAGGGTGGGATGGAGATCGGCAAGGTTTGAAACAGGTAGAGGAGGCGAGGCATAACATTAATTTTGATGGTGTTAACCCTACCCAACCAGGAGACCCTAAGTCTCGACCACTTGAGCAGGTCAGATCGAATCGATGTCAAGAGGGGAGGGAAGTTAAGGCTAAAGAGGCGAGAGAAGTCATCTGTCAGCCAAACACCCAGGTATCTCAGCTGGGAAGGGCACCACTTAAAAGGAAAGGAAACAGCCAGGGAGTCCCTGTCCGCTGGGGGTAGGTTGGCATTGAGAATCTCCGACTTGGACATGTTTATTTTAAAATTAGAAAGTTTCCCGTAATCAGAAAGCTCCTTCAGGACGAGACGAGGCCGGGTGATGGTGAACAGAAGGTCATCGGCATAGCCCAAGACCCTATGGCTTGACCCCCCTGCCGTCAGACCCTGAATGTCCGGGTTTAACCAAACGGCCTGGAGCAGGGGTTCCAAGGAGAGCACAAACAGCAGGGGCGACAGGGGGCACCCCTGCCTCGTGCCATTAGATATAGGAAAGGGGTCCGAGAGAGATCCGTTGATACAGAGGCGAGCCGTAGGAGATGCATAGAGTGACTGGATCCAAGTCAGCAGGCCGGGGCCGAAGCCCATACGCCGGAGAGTAGCAAACATGAAGGTCCAGTCGACCCTATCAAAGGCCTTCTCGGCATCCGTGGAAAGGAGGATAGTGGGAAGGTTGGAACGCTTGGCCAAATGAAGGAGGTTCACAGCGCGAATGGTGCTATCCCTAGCCTCACGACCCGGAACGAACCCCGTCTGGTCAGGGTGCACAAGTTTCGGCATGAAAGGGTTGAGTCGGGTGGCTAGAATTTTGGCAAAAAGCTTGAGGTCCGAGTTAAGGAGGGAAATCGGCCGATAGCTGCCACAGTTCTCGGGGTCCTTACCGGCTTTGGGGATAAGAGTGACAGAGGCGGATAGGGTGTGGGCATGGATGTGACCACCCCATAGTAGAGAGTTAAAGGCCTCAACATACCGTGGGCCCAGTTGGTCGCGGAACCGCGAATAATACTTAAGGGGAAACCCATCAGGGCCGGGGCATTTCCCGGTCGGAGACGACCGGATGGCGAAGAGTAACTCCGGGAGGGTAATAGGGGCGTCTAGCCCGGCCACGTCCTCAGCAGAAATGTGCACACGGATCGTGCGTTGCAGATAGTCCGCAATTTGCGATTCCCGGTCCCCAGTGGAGTGGGGGCCCAACGGAGGAGCGATGTTATACAGTTTTGTGAAGAACTGAACAAAACCATCCGAGATATCAGAGTGAAGAAGACACACCCTGCCGGCATCGGAGCGGATTTTAGGGATGTAGGTCAGAGTACGAGAGGCCCGGAGGGCCCTCGCCAAATATTTCCCAGGCTTATCTCCATGTTCATGGAACAACGCCCTGGAGCGTTGGTAGGCTCGGTGGTGCCTGGCGTTCAAAATCGAAGCCAGTTCCCCCCGCAACGACACAAGCAGCTGCAGGTCGTCCCCCGAGAGAGAGTCCTTGTGGGCCCTCTCCGCGTCCGCAATGCGCAGACAGAGAGAGGCTATCTTTTCCGCGTCGAGTTTCTTGCGCTGCGAGCAGATGCGGATAAAGTGACCCCGAAGCACACTCTTGTGGGCCTCCCATACCGTAAGGCTGGGGACATCACCCGTGAGATTCTCGTCAAAATAACTGGTGATAGCCTGGATCGTATCGGCACATACCGAATCATCAGACAACAGAGATTCATTGAGGCGCCAAGAGCGCCGAGAAGGCCGAGCGAGAGGTGAGTCAATCGATAGGAGCACCGGGGCATGGTCCGACCAAGTGGTGATGCCGATGCGGGCACGACAGACGAGTGCTGCATAGTGGTAGGGGAGGAAAAAATAGTCGATACGGGAGTAGGAGCCGTGCGGTGTCGAGTAGAAAGTGTAGTCTCTAGTCGTGGGGTGGAGGGCTCGCCAGCAGTCTACCAGGCGGTGGGAGGTCAGCAAGGAAGAGACCTTCCCCAGTACATGTCGAGGGATATGGGAAAGACCCGTAGAGGTGTCGAGAGCAGGATGTAGAGGGACGTTAAAGTCTCCGCCTAGGACCAGGACGCCCTCCTGAAAGTCTCGTAGTTTAGTAAGCACCTGTCGGAGGAGAACGTGTTGTCGCCTGTTGGGGAGGTATATGTTAGCGAAAGTGTATTTTTGATTGGCGATAACCCCTTTTAACAGAAGGTAACGCCCCTCGGGGTCGGAGCAGACGCCAACCTCCGAGAAGGGAAGATACTTGGAGAGGAGAATAGCCACGCCTCTAGCTTTGGTGGAGGGATTGCTGCTAAAATAGCCGGTAGGGTAGAAGCGATCTGAGAGCCTAGGGGACCTGCCAGAGAGGAAGTGCGTCTCCTGAAGGAACGCTACGTCCACTCTGTCGCGACGTAGATCCCGGAGTAGGTGAGAGCGCTTCTCAGGGATATTAAGTCCACGGGCGTTAAGGGACAGGAAGGTGAGGGGGGAAGCATGTAGAGGGGGTGACATGCCCGAGTGGAGGAAGGGAGGAGGAGAGAGAAAAAAAAAAAAAGGGGGGGAGGGGACAGACAGAGGGGAGGGGGAGGAGTACGAGGGAAGGGAAACCTGAAGGGTTCGAGGGAAGGGAACAAAACGGTCAGTAAAGACCGCAAGACACACTGGACACGCCAGCCAATAGGGCAACACTAGGTTGCCCGAAACGACCCTAACGGACAGGGAGGTCGATGGCAGAACGAAGGCGTGGGCGTGAGGGAGCCGAGGCAACCAAACAAGGAAGAACAGTGAAATGACAACAAATAGAACAAGGTATGAGCGATCAAAAATATGGTGGTAGGAACAGCGAGAACAACTGCGCGCCGCCGCCCGCAGTAAGAGCAGTAGTAGAGCAACATAAACTAGCCGGCTAAACGAGGTCGAAGGAGAGGGAGGAACGGCATGAGGCATCAATAGGCCTCAACCACCAGCCCAAACAGCAAAGGCACATCAGCACACATCCGCCCCGGAAAGAAGGAAAAAAAAAAAAAATTATTATACGAACAAACAAGCCCCGGGCCCTGGCACCGTGTTGCCACGCGAACAGAGGAAGGGCATGGAACATATACAGAGGGCAGAGGCCCCCGGCACCGTACACTCATAGCGGGAAGGAACAGGCAACCCCAGGTCGCGCGGCCAAAACAAAGTGAGCAACAATGCAAACCAGGACAGGATCCCGGGGAGGACAAATGGATTACAGACATTGCAATAGATAAGGCGAACAATATATAGATCCATAGACACAAAATAGTAAAAAAAAAAAAATAAAAAAAATAAATAAATAAATTAAGACGGACAAACGAACAAGCCCCAGGCCCTGGTGCCGTGTCACCACGTGAACAGATGTATGGCATTGAACATAGATAAAGGGCAGAGGCCCCCGGCACCGTACACTCAGAGCGGTGGGGAGTAGGCCACCCCTGGGCGCGCAACAAAGGCAAAAGTAGCCACAATGCAACCTGTGGGCGAACGAAGTACAGAGACAATGCAATAGACAAGGCGAACGATACATAGATCCAGTGACATAAAAGAAATTACATCATACACATTTGTTAAGAACTCACCCCGGGCCCAGGTACCACGGCGTCGCGTGAATAGATGTATGGTAGGAAACACGTATAGAGGAGGAACCATTCCCTAAAAGAGGGAGGGGAGGGATCACCCCAGTGTAGAGGTATGAGGGCCTTAGCGGCCGTGATCAGGTGCCTAACAACTGTCTTTTTGTACCAGGAGAAGGAGAACGTCATATGTTGTAGGAGGTAGAACTCCGGGGTGAAGGGGAGGACCTTGTCAGTGAGGGACTGAGCACAGTCGTGCACGGCGGACCAGAAGGGAGCGATACGGGGGCAGTTCCACCAGAGATGAAGGAGAGAGCACGGGGACTCCCCGCACCTCCAGCACTCATCTGTCGACCCAGGCCGGTAGCGAGACAACACCGAAGGCGGGCGGTACCAATGAGCTAGCAGTTTATAAGACATCTCCTGGTCTTTAGCGCTGAGAGAGCAACGGTGTGCGAAGATGCACATCTTGCTCCACTGTTCCTCAGTAAGGACGACCTGCAGCGCCATCTCCCACCTCCCCATAAATGCAGGGGGTGAGGGGGTCAGGGCGGACAGGAGGAGGCTGTAAAGTTTGGAGATACCGTGGGATAGAGGGGCATCCATCACACACAGGGACTCAAAAGGGGAGAGGTCACGCAGCACGTTATGCTTCCGAGCCAAGGAGCGGTAAAAGTTTTGCAGTTGCAGGTAGTGAAGCCGAACCACCAGGGAGGTCGTCCCCTGGCCGACAAGGTGATCCAAGGGCTTAAGCCCCGCAGGGGTCACAAAAGATCGTAATCTCGGGACACCCTCCGGAGTTGCTGCAGGGAAAAGAGTAAGTCCCAGCCCAGGCGGAAAGTCGGGGTTATCCCTGAGCGGAGTGAGTGGGGAAGGGACTGAAGAAAGCCGTGTAATGTGGAGCAAGGAGTGCCAGACCCGTAGCGTAGCACACATGAAGGGGTGAGGGGAGGCAAGACGACGCGCCGTATCCACAGCAAGCCAGGGGAGGGAGGAGATCGGAAGGCCCAGCAGCGCGCTCTCCACTCCCACCCACTGTTTGTGGGCCGGAGAGCGGGTCCACTCCACAATACGCAGCAAATGACAGGCGCGATAATACGTCCGCGGGCAGGGCAGGGCGAGGCCACCCCTAGACTTAGGGAGGATCAACGTAGCGAAACCAATGCGTCGCGATCGAGGGCCCCACAAGAAACTGAGAAAGGCGGAACGGACAGAGGAAAAGAAAGAGGGTGGGATGGAGATCGGCAAGGTTTGAAACAGGTAGAGGAGGCGAGGCATAACATTCATTTTGATGGTGTTAACCCTACCCAACCAGGAGACCCTAAGTCTCGACCACTTGAGCAGGTCAGATCAAATCGATGTCAAGAGGGGAGGGAAGTTAAGGCTAAAGAGGCGAGAGAAGTCATCTGTCAGCCAAACACCCAGGTATCTCAGCTGGGAAGGGCACCACTTAAAAGGAAAGGAAGCAGCCAGGGAGTCCCTTCCGCTGGGGGTAGGTTGACATTGAGAATCTCCGACTTGGACATGTTTATTTTAAAATTAGAAAGTTTCCCGTAATCAGAAAGCTCCTTCAGGACGAGACGAGGCCGGGTGATGGTGAACAGAAGGTCATCGGCATAGCCCAAGACCCTATGGCTTGACCCCCCTGCCGTCAGACCCTGAATGTCCGGGTTTAACCGAACGGCCTGGAGCAGGGGTTCCAAGGAGAGCACAAACAGCAGGGGCGACAGGGGGCACCCCTGCCTCGTGCCGTTAGATATAGGAAAGGGGTCCGAGAGAGATCCGTTGATACAGAGGCGAGCCGTAGGAGATGCATAGAGTGACTGGATCCAAGTCAGCAGGCCGGGGCCGAAGCCCATACGCCGGAGAGTAGCAAACATGAAGGTCCAGTCGACCCTATCAAAGGCCTTCTCGGCATCCGTGGAAAGGAGGATAGTGGGAAGGTTGGAACGCTTGGCCAAATGAAGGAGGTTCACAGCGCGAATGGTGCTATCCCTAGCCTCACGACCCGGAACGAACCCCGTCTGGTCAGGGTGCACAAGTTTCGGCATGAAAGGGTTGAGTCGGGTGGCTAGAATTTTGGCAAAAAGCTTGAGGTCCGAGTTAAGGAGGGAAATCGGCCGATAGCTGCCACAGTTCTCGGGGTCCTTACCGGCTTTGGGGATAAGAGTGACAGAGGCGGATAGGGTGTGGGCATGGATGTGACCACCCCGTAGTAGAGAGTTAAAGGCCTCAACATACCGTGGGCCCAGTTGGTCGCGGAACCGCGAATAATACTTAAGGGGAAACCCATCAGGGCCGGGGCATTTCCCGGTCGGAGACGACCGGATGGCGAAGAGTAACTCCGGGAGGGTAATAGGGGCGTCTAGCCCGGCCACGTCCTCAGCAGAAATGTGCACACGGATCGTGCGTTGCAGATAGTCCGCAATTTGCGATTCCCGGTCCCCAGTGGAGTGGGGGCCCAACGGAGGAGCGATGTTATACAGTTTTGTGAAGAACTGAACAAAACCATCCGAGATATCAGAGTGAAGAAGACACACCCTGCCGGCATCGGAGCGGATTTTAGGGATGTAGGTCAGAGTACGAGAGGCCCGGAGGGCCCTCGCCAAATATTTCCCAGGCTTATCTCCATGTTCATGGAACAACGCCCTGGAGCGTTGGTAGGCTCGGTGGTGCCTGGCGTTCAAAATCGAAGCCAGTTCCCCCCGCAACGACACAAGCAGCTGCAGGTCGTCCCCCGAGAGAGAGTCCTTGTGGGCCCTCTCCGCGTCCGCAATGCGCAGACAGAGAGAGGCTATCTTTTCCGCGTCGAGTTTCTTGCGCTGCGAGCAGATGCGGATAAAGTGACCCCGAAGCACACTCTTGTGGGCCTCCCATACCGTAAGGCTGGGGACATCACCCGTGAGATTCTCGTCAAAATAACTGGTGATAGCCTGGATCGTATCGGCACATACCGAATCATCAGACAACAGAGATTCATTGAGGCGCCAAGAGCGCCGAGAAGGCCGAGCGAGAGGTGAGTCAATCGATAGGAGCACCGGGGCATGGTCCGACCAAGTGGTGATGCCGATGCGGGCACGACAGACGAGTGCTGCATAGTGGTAGGGGAGGAAAAAATAGTCGATACGGGAGTAGGAGCCGTGCGGTGTCGAGTAGAAAGTGTAGTCTCTAGTCGTGGGGTGGAGGGCTCGCCAGCAGTCTACCAGGCGGTGGGAGGTCAGCAAGGAAGAGACCTTCCCCAGTACATGTCGAGGGATATGGGAAAGACCCGTAGAGGTGTCGAGAGCAGGGTGTAGAGGGACGTTAAAGTCTCCGCCTAGGACCAGGACGCCCTCCTGAAAGTCTCGTAGTTTAGTAAGCACCTGTCGGAGGAGAACGTGTTGTCGCCTGTTGGGGAGGTATATGTTAGCGAAAGTGTATTTTTGATTGGCGATAACCCCTTTTAACAGAAGGTAACGCCCCTCGGGGTCGGAGCAGACGCCAACCTCCGAGAAGGGAAGATACTTGGAGAGGAGAATAGCCACGCCTCTAGCTTTGGTGGAGGGATTGCTGCTAAAATAGCCGGTAGGGTAGAAGCGATCTGAGAGCCTAGGGGACCTGCCAGAGAGGAAGTGCGTCTCCTGAAGGAACGCTACGTCCACTCTGTCGCGACGTAGATCCCGGAGTAGGTGAGAGCGCTTCTCAGGGATATTAAGTCCACGGGCGTTAAGGGACAGGAAGGTGAGGGGGGAAGCATGTAGAGGGGGTGACATGCCCGAGTGGAGGAAGGGAGGAGGAGAGAGAAAAAAAAAAAAAAAAGGGGGGGAGGGGACAGACAGAGGGGAGGGGGAGGAGTACGAGGGAAGGGAAACCTGAAGGGTTCGAGGGAAGGGAACAAAACGGTCAGTAAAGACCGCAAGACACACTGGACACGCCAGCCAATAGGGCAACACTAGGTTGCCCGAAACGACCCTAACGGACAGGGAGGTCGATGGCAGAACGAAGGCGTGGGCGTGAGGGAGCCGAGGCAACCAAACAAGGAAGAACAGTGAAATGACAACAAATAGAACAAGGTATGAGCGATCAAAAATATGGTGGTAGGAACAGCGAGAACAACTGCGCGCCGCCGCCCGCAGTAAGAGCAGTAGTAGAGCAACATAAACTAGCCGGCTAAACGAGGTCGAAGGAGAGGGAGGAACGGCATGAGGCATCAATAGGCCTCAACCACCAGCCCAAACAGCAAAGGCACATCAGCACACATCCGCCCCGGAAAGAAGGAAAAAAAAAAAAAAATTATTATACGAACAAACAAGCCCCGGGCCCTGGCACCGTGTTGCCACGCGAACAGAGGAAGGGCATGGAACATATACAGAGGGCAGAGGCCCCCGGCACCGTACACTCATAGCGGGAAGGAACAGGCAACCCCAGGTCGCGCGGCCAAAACAAAGTGAGCAACAATGCAAACCAGGACAGGATCCCGGGGAGGACAAATGGATTACAGACATTGCAATAGATAAGGCGAACAATATATAGATCCATAGACACAAAATAGTAAAAAAAAAAAAAAAAAAAAAAAAAATAAATAAATTAAGACGGACAAACGAACAAGCCCCAGGCCCTGGTGCCGTGTCACCACGTGAACAGATGTATGGCATTGAACATAGATAAAGGGCAGAGGCCCCCGGCACCGTACACTCAGAGCGGTGGGGAGTAGGCCACCCCTGGGCGCGCAACAAAGGCAAAAGTAGCCACAATGCAACCTGTGGGCGAACGAAGTACAGAGACAATGCAATAGACAAGGCGAACGATACATAGATCCAGTGACATAAAAGAAATTACATCATACACATTTGTTAAGAACTCACCCCGGGCCCAGGTACCACGGCGTCGCGTGAATAGATGTATGGTAGGAAACACGTATAGAGGGCAGATACAACCGGTACCGCAGGCTCAAAGCGGGGAGGAGCAGGTAGTCCCTGGACGCGCAACAAAGGCAAAGTTAGCACCAGTGCAACCCAGAACAGAATCACCGGGGAGGGCGGATGGGTCGCAGAAACATTGCAATAGATAAGGCGAACAAAGTACGGACCTACTGACCCATAGGAAAGTTGGCAGCAATGGAGTAAGAGACCAGAGAGAGTGAATAGAGTGCATGGACATTGCAATAGATAAGGCGAACAATATACAGGCATAGGGACATATAGATACAGAATTAAACCTGCAGACGTCCATGGAGGAATACGGCGAGGAGTGGAGCCCCACAGGGGTGATAAAATATATTAAAATAATAATAAAAAAAAAAAAAAAAACACATAATGTTTACAATTCCGTATAGTGGCGGAGCGAGCATCGAGGGTGGTGGCCAACAGGGGCGCAGGGGGTGATCACTCCTCAATCTCCAGACGGCGCAAGGAGGGTAGTGGTGCTGGTGGTTCGCGCCGGGTAGGCTGCTCAGGCAATCCACGCCTGGTGCGCCGAGAGAGTGGCGGCCTCGCCGGCCTGTCGTCTGCATCAAGGCCAGCCAGAGCCCAATCAGCCATGGTCACGGCAGGGAGACCCAGGGCACCCAGCAAGCGGGGGAGTTCGTGGTGGTGCCGCAGCGTCAGTGACGTGTTGTTGTGCCGGATCAGGAGCGCAAACGGATGACCCCAGCGATAGGGGATGTGAAGGCGCTGAAGCTCCAGGGTCAGGGGCCTCAGGGCACGACGGGCCTGCAGGGTGAGGTCAGAGAGGTCATGGAACAGGGTGACAACTGCGCCATTAAGCGGCCACGTGCGCACTTTCCGCGCGCGGGACATTATGGCCTCTTTGAGGCGGAAGTCCGTCAGGTGACAGATGATGTCCCTGGGAGGACTAGATGGGTCACCACGGGGTCTCAGGGCACGGTGCACCCTGTCTACCACCGCCGAGGCGTCCACAGCCCTGCCCAGGAGGCCGGAGAACAGGGCAGTGAGAAGGGCCAGCAGGTCTTCAGAGGCCTCAGATTCAGGGACGCCGCGGACTCTAATATTTTGCCTGCGTCCCCTGTTGTCCAGGTCTTCCAGCCGCCTCCTCACAGCACGGAGGCAGCGCAGATGGTGGTCAGCAGACTGCGTCATGGCCTGGCCTACCTGTTGCTGCGAGGCCGAGGCCTCCTCTAGGGCCGTCACCCTGTGCTCCAGTGAGGAGAGGTCGGTACGGAGGGTCGCCACTTCGTCTCGGACCACTTGCCGGAGCTCCGCAATGAGGGTGGAGAAGTCCGAGCGCCAGGGCGCCGAAGAAAACAGCCAGAGCACCTCAGGCGAGTGGTGAGGCAGCGCAGGAGCAGGAACGGACGTCGCCTCCTCCAGGGAGGATGAGCTGGCCGGTGAGTCCGCCGCGCGGTCCACCGAGGCCTGCGAGGCCAAGTCCGCAGGCGTCCTGAAATACTCCCGGAGGGAGTTAGCGGTGTCTCTGGAGCGACCGCTCGGGGTGGGGGGTTCGGCGGGAGCTTTTTTATTTCGCCCCATCGTGTCAGGCAGCCGGATGAAAGCGGATTAAAGTGCGGGCGGTAGCGGAGCACAGAGCTCAGGCGTCCATCTTCCTTGGCGGCCGGACACGCCCCTCCTATGTTTTTTTTAATGCAGTAGGACACTGTCTCACATACTGACTCCCCTCCTCCCCACTCCCGGTCAGCATGGTCTCTGCATCTGCCAAGAAATCAGTGGAGACAAGAAAATGGCTGGAGAAGGTAACTGAGCAGGTGGGGGCAGATACAAGGCATCAAGGAACACTGGTGCTGCATTTAGCAACCCACAATGCATAAAATACGTTTCGTCCTAATGTTACGCATGGGGCTTCCTCATGGTGTGGAAGCCCCGAACATGACATTAAGCCAAAACATATTGTGTAGGTACTTTCATATTTGTTGTAATACATTTTATGTCACTTACCTATAGCGCTGCTTTCTCTGCTTTGCTGTATGTACTGTGGAGAATTGATGAACAGAAAATACCAAGAAGCTTGATACCTGTTCATCTGGTGAAGGCACATAATACAGAGCAGTGGACTGTTCTGTAAAAAGTAAGTGGCCACTACATTATGTTTTTATTCACTTTCTTCTTTTACATATAATGAATGCACCTACCCCCTCATCATTTTGTGTGGTTACATCGCACCTCCCCACCTTTATATTATTCTTTTTGCCTTTTTCTAGTAGTGAGACACTAGAAGGTGTGGTGCTGCAGTTTTGTCATTTTACTGGGCACAGTGTATATCACTCATATTTTAATAAAGCATTTCAATATAACTTCTGTGTTGGTGTGGCTGTTGGGACATTGGAGTGTCCCTTGAAATAGAGGGGGTGTTTCTTTAAACAACCTATCTGATAATTTGCATGAAACATGACTTACTGGCTATTTGCTAAACAGAATGCAATGCATTAAATGGACATTGCGCTGTTCACCTTGGCAAGGACTTTTTGTAACTTAAAAACAAATAAAAAAACACATTACTATGATTTCCACACACATTATACAGTGAAGGTAAGACTAACAAAAGCATATGGCACACACAGAGAACATCAGCATAATTAGGGAAATAGCAGCAAGCATAATGGAAGCAATTAAAATAAGGCCATACTCACAGTCAAAATATATGTTAACAAGTATGCAAATTCCCCTAATATGTGTAAGTTGAAGCTCATTAAGGACATTTAATATGTAAACAGCAGCACAATGTTGATTCACCAGTTCGGCAATATTATAAGTTTATTTACATGTCTTAGAAAAACATTTCTCTCTTTACTTTACCAATCCTATTAGGCTATGCATATATTAAGAACTCAGGTTGTTTCTTGTGGCCCAGTGCTAGTCAACTGGTAAATTGCACCCTTAAAAGAAGAGGAAAATCAGAAAAACAGGATACAGAATCATGAGAGGTGCGCGACTGATGAGCCCTCACCAGATGAGGTCACAGGTTTATTGAAGAGAAAACCTATTATGTACATAAAAGATATACATATCCAACATATCTTATTGCCCTCTTTAAATTAACATAAGCTAATACCAAATATTGAGAACGTAAAAAAGAGAACATAAAAACATAACAAGTAATATCATCCTATGCTTACTAGGATGGGGCACTGTGAGTTATGTTCCTTGTAAAGTTAAGGTGCCTTGTGACAATGTTCGCATCGGGGTCCTATGGTTTCTAGTTTAGCCCCTATTGTGGCGTGTGGAAGCCCCTATTATGGCGTGTGGACACACAAGTTTGCCCATGCAATAAAATATATTGGGCTGGTGTAGAAATATTTCCATTTTTATTGCCAGTGACTCAAAGCAGTAAAGCATCTGCGACAGATGTGTGTAAAAAGCTACATTGTTAAGCACATCTTGAATGAGGTTGCGTCCAATTGTGCCCCCCCCTCCTCCCGAATAACATGACAAACACATTTCTTCATTTTACACACAAATGATTTCCACATTTTTCATATTACCACAGCACCGGGACACTAAAATATTTTTTTTCACTTCTTAAAACTTAACATTAACCTTTTACTTGCCAAAAAAAACTTTTATGACACCAAGTACACCAAGCCACTTTTCTTATCAACCAAACGATACCAAATTCTAACCAATTTAACTACTGGCTGGTACAGGTATATCCACCTGTATCCCTGCTGGAACTGCCTGCGTCCCCAGCATGGCAGCCACATAACTAATCGAATCACAAGGGCAAGTGCCCCTGGAGTGTCCTGCACTTACAAGCACACACACCTATAGATAGTAAACTCCTGCAGCGTACCAGCCCCAAACCTTCCCAGAAGTGGGAAGACTTTACATACTTCAACCAATTATCCCTGTCATTTGGTAAGGGCTAGCATTTCTCAAGCTGTTATGTTGCAGCTTAACAATACAACTCGCCAATCCCACGTCACAGTGACCTTTTTTATCATGTGGAACAGAATTTGTTTTAATTGTATTTGACTTTCCCAATGCAGATATATTTTTGGCTTAATTAGTATCTAGGGAGTGATTAGTAAGTGAAATATGTATGATTTAATTAACATATAGAATTATTAACATGGTTAAAATGTAAAAATGTGTGTTTTCCCCTTGTTTGTATGCATGTCTTAACTAATTTATATTTTTTAATTAAACAGAATAGTGCATTGTATACGCCTGTGTTTACATAGTAAATTGATTACAGATCTATAGTAGAAGGCTTTAAAAAACTGTCAAGTCTATATATGTCGGTAATTAAACTTGCTGTTTAAATATGAATCTTTAAAAAGTAATAAAAGATACATTCATTTTTAATTTTCAAAATGAACGTGATTATTACGTGAAAACGTGATTGGTATCTTTATTACTGTATAATAATAATAATACACATATACACGAAAAACAACAATCCATATTCTGAATCTCTGACACAATGTGAGATAGAAGAAATGTTCTTTTCTCCTCTTATTTCATATTATAATTTAGTACTATTGGACTTTTAACAGTGAAGTTGGAACACATCTGTCAAATCAGTTGGTCATAATAAGAAAAAAATATCATATGTGAACATGGAGTATTTAGGTGAAGTTGATACCTTTTGGGCCAACATTAAAACATATGACATAAAGTTTTAGGACCTTTGAGGTTTCCAAAGGTCATTCATAGGACCAGAGCTGGATTAGCCAGGGAGCACATGGCTGGAGTGGTAGGGGGGCAGAGTTCCCATCCTGTAGTAGAGTAACTTGATTTCTAGTAGCCTGAGCTGATGTCATTAACTATGCTGCTTTTAACCTCTGTAGTAATGTGAGAGACTGTCTGACACTACCAAAGAGGGACCAGATCTTCAAGAGGTATGTATATTAGTTGATTAATCCAGTGCATAGCCTGCTCTTTTCTGCCAGTATTCATCGACACCCAGGCAAAAAGAATTGGAGGGCTTTAGGTCACAGAGTGTCCGCATTTAGTCTTCTTCTTGTTCCCTTGCTTCACCACCTTTCTGTTCCTTTGCCTCTTACATGAGCTTGTGTGCTCATAGTCATAGGCTGGAACGGAGCTAGTACCCTGTTGGAGGATAGCAGCTATCACACATAAGTATCTCGTGCTGCAAAGGCTGATAGAAACTCATATATATATTTAATTAGGTGGGTATTTGATATTTTTTACGAATCAGAAGGGGAGCAGATAGGCTGTGCCATAGTAGTCTTTAATCAGAAAAAAACTAATGTATATTTTAGGTTTACTTTCTAAATTCTCATTTTAGGTCTACTTGCAAGTGTTACCTATTGGGGAAGTCGCCTTATTAAATAAATCATCTCACAGCTTCAACTCATGCTTTAGTGAATACACTTCTCTGTTAGAACTGTGTGATGGCTAGAAGCAAGAACTACGTTTTCTCACAGCTTGTAAGAATGAGTCATCAAGGAGTTCTTTCAGACACACAAGGACTTGTGTATACCAAGAGTGAGTTGACTCACTATGGGCTTGCTGACATGCATCATACAGAAGGTGCAACCACCCCTACTCTGTGAGGCTTCATTTTCATATAAAATTTTTAAATATTTGTATACTTGGTCATATAGGTTATGTAAATCAATTGCCAGAAATAACTACATTTCAGTTATAATAGAAGATAGTGTCAGGCAAATCCTGACTTATTGACTAGAAAAATAAGAGTGTCAATTAAAGCTGTCAGTCTAGAAGAGCCAAATATATGTTTGAGTTCCTCAAAACCTTAACTTAAAATAGAAATGGAGCAATGAAAAATAACTCATGCAAGAATAGAGCTACCAAATATACAGCATACATGCCTCAGTAGAACCCACCTTCCCTATTCTATGGGGCCTCCAACATAAGTGTGGCACAGATTAATTCATTAGGTTGTATCCTTAAATGTTTTCATCCAGTTCCTATAAAAAATGTACAGCTACACTTAAAGCCATGGTATTCACAGAGCCTTTAAAAAATATGTTACCTTGTAAAGCTGCATTTTTTTCAGTTGCATTTCACATAACAAATGATGGGCGCAGAAATGAGCAGAAACTGTCAATTTCATCCAGCTGACTTCACTCTACACCGTGCATCATAAAAATCATAAACAGCTATATAACATACAGTATGGGAGAATTTAGTTTTCCCATGGTTGAAAGTGCTGCCATTTTTTGGGAGATGGTCAACTTACTTAGTGGGATATTTACAATTACACTTCACTAGTGACATTCTTAACTACTTTTCTTGTTTTGAACTAGAAACATTAATCACACCCGGCAACTTCCATTGGCTCATAACTTCTGCTTCTGCTCATTATGAGAGACCTAACATGGATGAAATTGAGCACGGAGAGAGCAGAGTTGAGGTAGGAAGAGAAGAGAGCCAAGCACCACTACCCCGACATGGAGATCAAATACAACCATAAAGAGATCCCATGTATGTTCATAAGCCACAGGTCTCCATACAGCAGATACACTCTTACCCACTGCAGGACACTGTCCGTATCTTGTGATCTGCAAGAGTTTTAGTGCTTCAATACAAAATTGTTGGCTATGTGATTTTTTCTAATTGTGTCCAACTAATGACACATGAAAATAAGAAGAAGCATTGGTTATTGTGAGGTACTGTATTTAGAGGCAAAATATTCTTAAGCAATTGTAGACATTACATTGTAGCCAAACACACTACTGCTATCAATTCTTCAAACAAAGACAATATTTATAAATAGGAACAATACTTATTCATCAAGATTAGGTAGATGGAGGAGGGTTGATAGAGAGCAGGCTTATTTTTTGTCATTCTTATATTTGTCTAGGGTATTCTTTGGATCTACAATATTTGAGTCTGTTTGCCTCAGAGAAAAAAAAATCATTGTCACAAAGGAATCCCTTCAATTTATATGTTAGTCAACTAAGTGTAATTTTTAGGATTTTCTCCTGCAATCATGTTTAAATTACTATATCTAGTCTGATTTCTTACATCAACTCTTACCTTTGTGCATTTAGACCCTCGATTATCCTTGGTTGCCCAGGGACTCCCTAGTAAGCACCACTTGCTATTGGTGTTGTTGCTGAGCTACTAGTTGACCATATTAAATTGTATTCCCCAATTGGCTCTTTCCATCATCCACCAAATAGGGGTATTGCTAGCCCCGTCCCCTACGTCAATGCTAACATTACTATTCAACCCCAAAGGAGGGCTGTCATTGGACTAAAACCTAGACAGTGGGATACATTGGGTGATTGACAGCCATCCCAGTCATGCCAGGCTTACATGTATGCCTCTCCAGGCCAATACTTTACTCCCACCCTACATGGGAAAAAAACACTTTTTTTCTGGCTAATTATTGTGTATAGTTGGCAAGTATTAGCAGAGGCATTTGATTGTACTCTACTCGCAACCAAGGACTATGTTTCAAACACTTGAAACTTCAAATGTTTGCTTTGATATCATGCATCCAAGTGTACTAGTATTCGATTGAAAGTACTTAAAAGGAAACAGCATGCGTAACAGTCATACGCTGCTCTTGTTTTGGCCTTTATTTTGGTATCATTTATATAGCCCGTGTATTTAGCCTCATAATGAAAGTAAAAAATGCTGCCCATTGCGCTTAATATATAATAATAATATAATAATATATATATACACACCGTATTTGCTGCATTATAAGACGACCCTGATTATAAGACGACCCCCCCAAAATTTGAATATTAATTTAGGGAAAAAAACTACCTTATAGGAAAAAAAGTTTTACTAGTAAATATTAATTCACATGTAAACTATTTTTTCATATAAACTATGATTGAAACAATGTTTTTTTGTTTTTATTTCCTTTTATTTGCCACTCTGCCCCAGTTATGCACATCTGCCTCCAGAAATGCCTTATACACCCATATATTTACCACTCTGCCTCCCTGATATGCCTCAAAAAACCCCTATATGCCACTCTGCCTCCTTGATATGCCTTGTAACCCCCTATATGCCACTCTGCCTACAGAAAACCATAGAACCCCGGCCCCATGCCACTCTAAACACCCCCTGACCTCTGCTGCTGGTGCCCAATACTTCTCCCAGGGCTTCTATGACAGAGCCCCGGTATCACATGACCTTCCGGTGCTCCAACATAGAAGCCCTGGCAGAAGTGCCGGCAGCAGCGGAGGTTGTCTGTGTATATCCTGCAAATGTTCACCAGCTGCGGGACGCGCACACACAGCCTCCGCTGCTGCCAGCACTTCTGCCGGGGCTTCTACGGTGGAGCACTGGAAGGTCATCTGATGCCGGCGCTCCGTCATAGAAGCCCACAGAGGAAGTGCCAGCAGCAGTAGCAGAGGCTACCAGAGAGAAGGATCCAGGTCCCCTGCAGTGCTGCGGGGGATCTGGATCTTAGTCTTGTAATCAGACCTCTGTTTGAGGTCTGTTTAGAAGACGACCTCGAATATAAAGCGAGGGATATTTTTCAGAGCATTTGCGGGGTATATATATAATATACCCTGTATATTAGACTTGTGCATTCGTATTCGGGCGAACATGAAAATGAACACATAGGGTGCGTTTTCGTTGTTCTGCCCGAATAACGAACATACGAACATTGTGGCGGCAAAACGTATATGAACACGAAGAATCTTGGTCTTAGTTTACTAATTTCCCTGGTCCCTTCCCCATCTAGCTTACCTTATCTACGCAGCATCGCAGGGGTTAACATTAGCGGAGTTAAAGGGAAGTGCACTCTATTGGTCGTTCGTACGGACATTTAACTCTTGGAGCAGTGAGAGCGGTGGCCAACCAAGTTGCGGCACCAGGATTTTAAAAGCCTGCCTGCGACCAATAGAGTTCCTCATAAGGACATTAAAAATCCTGGCACCAAAGCTGCTGCGTAGTGCGTACCGCGTTAACCCCGTATTAACCCCTTCTGCAAAAAACGAAAGAAAAAAAACGAACACGAAGAATGTATACGAATATTCGACTTACCGAACACTGGAATGGGCGAATATTCATGGAATACTAAGATTTTTTTTTCCCCATTAAGACAAACACGAAGACAAACACGAAGAGATGGCCGGCGCCCAAGTCTAATATATATGTTCTGGAAAAGCAAGAGAATACCAAGCAAAATAATGCATGACTCATATTTTATTGTACTGCCATTTCACAGTGATGTTATTCAAGGAACTCTATCAGCGCTACATTTGTGAGACATCAAAGGTAGAAATATAAAGCAATGCTGCCAATTGATCATTTCTACTGCTGGTCAGTTCTTTCCATGCTTAGCTGTTCACTTTCTTGTGGCTTTTTCTTGACGTGTTATTAATGAACACCAGTACATCTCCACCTTAATAGTGTTAATAATCTTGTAAATCAGTTTATCTTTGCTCAGTAATTGTTGCTTCATGGTCTTACTGTCTTTGTCTTGTGCTGCAATACATTTTACTTCATAGCTCTACTCCAGCAATGTTCTTCTTTTGTTTATGTCATAGCTTCAGTTTTCCAAACAATAGTATTATATTTCTTAGTAAGAGTGTGTAAGTGTGTGTTAGCATTAGTGTGTAACAGTCTGTGTAAATATGTGTGCCATTGCGTATGTTACTGGGGGACAAGAGTGGCCACTTGGCTTTACCTGCCTCTGGGCCAGAAGGTGCCAGTCCTCGTCTGATATAATGTAATATATTGTATATATGTTGAAATTTAATGCAACCAATGCAGAAATCAGGGCACCAGAGTGAGGCTTGTAACCAGAAATGCCATTGGCATGCTGGATATATGCCATAACTGATATCAGTCTTCTCGTAAACAGATGTTTGGGGCATTATCAGATATAACACAATGTAACCTACATCTGTGCTGTACTCCACTTATGTAGCTATCCATGCAAGCTGTGAGTTGTTTATTCTATAAACACTGACAACAATGTCCAAGAACATTTTAATTAGCGATTTACCATTCTGAAAATTTCTTAGAGTGACGTTAGACAAATCAGTGTGGGAACTATTGCACTAAAAGGGGCACTTAGGATTGTTACTTTACAGAGGAAGGCTAATGCCAAAAATCTTATAACTACCATTAACAGTGTTAATTAGCCACATATCCCCATTAGCTGTTAGAAGGATATCAGATTTATTCATTCTAGCAACACTTATTAATGAGCCAGTTTTTTCATTAAATAGTTACAATTCATTTTAATAATTTCTTAATAAACTATTAAATAACACAGGCACTAATATTTAGACTTATATTAACTATATACATATAATAAAATGATTAAACTAATAAATATATACTAATGAGAAATAGCCCAGAACAACACCAGTGAGCTTCTGGTACAAGAATGGCATAGAAAGTAGTAAACTCAAGAGTTGACACCACAAACTCTTCTGCCATATCCCACTTTAGTGAATAAACCCAATGTTCTGTGAAAAATTTAACAAGTTAGGCAAAAATTCTAATGAACATCCGATTTCTCAATTGGCTTATGTATGTCGTAAAACATATGGACACAATGGACACGGTTGACACAAAGGTTTGAAATGGTATAGATCCCATCTGTAGGTATTTGAATTATTTTAGAAACATTAATCCCACCTGGTAACTCCCATTGGCTCATACCTCCTGTTTTTGCTCATGACCCTTGCACTGCCCATACCCAGGCGGTTCCCCATTTCTCAAACCCGAAATAAGAGACAGACACCAGCAGGATTGGATTTAGAAAAGGCCGAGACATTTATTTAACAAATGTCTCGACATAACTTTATTTAACATCTTATAAATTATTGTAAAAACACTTTAATAATAACTTCTGTATAAATACTATACAGTCTTCTGTACACCTGTGTACAAACAGCTGAGGGTTCCCAACCTAAACACAAAACAATGGCTTCACACTACCCCTTCCGCCGGATACCACAATCGCCCAAGCGACCGCGGGTCGGATAGGGGAGCTCCACCTTAACGCTTTGGTTAATCCTGTACAGGGAGGGCATTAACTCTAACCTCTAACCAAAACCATCAACTTGCCACTCCCATTATCATTCAAACTTTTCCAGGGAACTCCTCCGCCACAGCAAAGAAAACGGATCCTGCAAAAAGAAAGAGGGAAAGGGGGAAAGAAAAAACACACAAAGCCAAAACAAAAACACAAAGCAAAAGACAAAAAGAGGGAGGGCGGGCGGGAAACTGCTCCTGTGGTGTTCAGTAATTGCCCCTTGCACGTGTGCTTAGAGGGGCTTTATAGCCCTGTCCCCTTCCCCCTACAGTCACGTTCCTTGTGACTTCCCCCTCGTTCCCTGTGCATTCTCACCTCGTGCTAACCCTTGCTGAGTTAACCCTTTCCTGCCCTAATACCATGTGCACCGTCCTGTAGTGCTGGCAGGGTCATGTTCCCCTTACGCCTATGACTCCAGGGTTTCTTTATGAGAGACCTAACATGGATGAAACTGAGCATGGAGAGGACAGAGTTGAGGCAGTAAGAGAGCAGAGCCAAACATCACTACCCCGACATGGAGATCAAATAAAACCATAAAGAGATCCCATGAATGTCCATGAACCAAAAATGTACATACAGCAGAGACATTTTTACCCACCAACCGTCATAAACCCCAGACTGCTGGACATTTGTCTAGGGTATTGTCTGGATCAATTTGAATCTGTTTAACCCAGAGAAAAACATTGCCATAAAAGAATCCCTTTAATTTTAATGTTAACCAACTAAGCGTAATTTTCAGGGTTTTTTCCTGCAGTCCTATTTAATGACTATATTTAGTCGGATTTCTTATACCAACTCTTAACTAGACCTTTGACTTTCATTGTTAACCCAGGGACTCCCTATGTATAGTTGCACTTACTACTGGTGCTGTTGCTGAACTCTCAGCTATTAGTTAACCATATTAAATTGTGTCACCCACTTGGATTTTTACATCATCCACTAAAAACAGGTATTGCTAGCCTCTTTCCCTACTCAACTTTGCCCCATCCAACTACCATATGGAGCAGGAGAGGGAAAGATGTTCCAGTCAGCCAGCTTGGAAAGGTTCCCAGTGTTCTATAATAACAACAATGGTTGAAAGCCCTGTGCCATAACTAAGTATATGAATCTTGACTGGGGCATAGCTGAGAATTCACCACCCAATAAACACAAAATACCCCTGCTGGATTTTAAAAGGTCACAGATTTAAAAAAACACCTGCTAAAATATAAACATATTAACATAAATGTGTACACATACACTCAAGTTTACATAATCCCCAAATTAGCATAAGCTGGTACCACAACTATTAAAGTGCATAACCAAAGTCACACTGAACATCCTATCTTACTAGGATGGGGACCCCCAGGAATGCTGAATCATTTGTAACCAATAATAAGGCTGCTTACCAGCACGGTGGCCAAACCAACATGTACTCCCCAGGGCCAACCTATGGCAAGTTCTGCATGTAGACTGCCAGTCTCTGGCGCCAGACCCCCTGCCACACCTGAGAAACAACCCAAAATGAGGCAGGGCGGGTGGGAACTTCTATCTGCCCACTTTGTAAAGTGTAGAGGGGTGATCCACTGTGAGGCAAAATATACATTGGGATGGGGTAGCAACTAAAATAAGCATTCAACGCCAAAGGAGGGCCGCCATTGGACTCACGCCTAGATTGACATGCCAGTCATGCTTGGCTTACGTGTATGTCCCTCCAGGCCAATACTATGCAGAGACTACTCCGACCCTACCCATACAAATTGTACATGGAAAAAATAAAACTAGCTAATTAAAAAAATAAAACTTTTTTCTTGGCTTCTGTTTATTGTGCATAGTTGGCAAGTATTAGCAGATACATTTGATTGTACTCTACTCACAACCAAGGATTATGTTTTAAACACTTAAAAAAATAATACTTGTTTTGATATCATACATCCCCCTGACATTGAAAGTACTAAAAAGGAAACTGCATGCTGTTTCTGGTGTAACAGTCATACCTTGCTCTTATTTTGTCCTTTATTTTGGAATCATTTATCCAACCAGTATATTTAGCCTCAAAAAATGCTACCCATTGTGTTTAATATACAGTATATTAAAAAATTCTGGAAAAGCAAGGGAATACTTGCAAAATAATGCAAATAACGACTTATATTTTATTGTACTGTCATTTCACAGTGATGTTTTTCAAGGAACTGTATCAAGGCTACATTTGTGAGACATCAAAGGTAGAAATATAAAGCAGTGCCAGCAATTGATCATTTCTACTGCTGGTCAGTTCTTTCCATGCTTAGCTGTTCACTTTACTATGGCTTCTTCTTGGCAGGTTGTTAAATGAACATCAGCATCCCTTCTTCTTAATAGTGCTAATAATCTTTTAAATTAGGTGTTATCTTTGCTGATCTTTGTCAGATCTTGTACTGCCATACATTTTGCTTCATAGCGCTACTGCAGCAGTTTTCTTCTTTGGTTGACGTCATAGCCTCAGTTTGCAAACAATAGCATTATTTTTACTTAGTCGTACTAGTATAGTTTTATATCTGGCAGCAATGACTTGGTTCCTTTTTGTTTGTTTCACTTCTCCTTTCTCCTTTCCGATTGTAAATTTCCTATTCTGACTTAGTTGTATCATTATCCTCGTTTACCCCTTCTCATTTGCCATGTGTTGTAGCATTTCTTCCAGAGCTGTCTTCACTCTAGCTTTGCCGTTTTTCATCTTCAAGACAAAGTTCAGATAACAGCCTTTCTACCTCTGAGTCCCATAAACCCAATGACATAATTGAATTGAATCTCTCTAAAAAATATTACATGGGGTGACCATTATGCACTTTAGAGAATAGGTAGGTGGGGACCCTTGTTGGTGTTCTATAGATTACAGAATGAATCATACACTGCATAATGTTGGCATGTTGACATCATGTTAGTGTTGAATATAGAATATAGTTGAATATATAAGATAGGAAGAGATCTATTTTCCCAATATGTTCCTCCAGGTTTCCCCATATATTCAGTTATTTCCCCTCAAAGAGACTCCTAATTAATTAATTAAAAACACATTAACTATTATTGTTATACTCTGTGTAGTTTATATATGTCCGTTTATGTTTGCTTACTGTATAAAGAGCTATCATGTCTCATAGGAATCACTAAAAAAAGAAAATTGACATTAATCATGCCAACCACTTTTTATTATAGAGGAATTTTTCCTTTATGGAAGTCATTTTCTTAAATTCTTATTTGCGCAATATTTTTAAATTCACATTCAAGCCCTTAGTATAATCCTTATCTCTTCCAAGCAGGGCTTGAGCCAATTACCTATTTTAACTAAACTTCCTTTTTCCTAGCTATCTGTCAAAATATGCAATAATTCACCCAAGGTACTTAATAATAGTGTCAAATGTTAATCACCTTAATACGCTGTGAAATTATTCTCACTTATTAAGACCGCAAATTTATTGTAATTTAACTATATGAAAAACTGTTTTTGGTGATGGTGAAGGGGATTCTTTATCATAAGTACTATCGCTCTAGATCAATTTAAAGTTGTTAATTAATTTCCTAATTAGTATGTCCAGACCTGCATTTATATCGGCTACACAGTGAAGATAGGATGGAAAAAGTTCCTGTCATATTATGAGATTACAGTACTTTCTTGATTTTTGTAAATGCCAATGCATTCCATTACATTTATTAATAGAGCCCAAGCCGATTCAGTAACACTGTACAGCAAGGGGGCAACGGAAATTCATGATGCAGGAGGAGAGGCGTACCCTACTTTTGCAAGCTTACTCTATCAGGATGTGGAAAGAGAATGTTAAGGAGAAGGACTGCTTGGGGGTGAGGGTGTTCACCTGCCCATATGGCTCTGTGGCTCCTGGAATCTCTACTTTGTCATGGCCATGTCTTCTATGCCAGCTTCCTGGCCGACCTATGGCCAATCTACTCATTAGTGGCCTTTTTACAGGGCTGTTCCCAGCATCTCTTGCTGGAATATTGATTATTCACTGTATTGGTTGCCTGGTTCCGGTTTAGTGATTATTTGACTGGTTTCTGATCCTTTGCTTGAATTCTGGCTTTTGTGTTTTCACTTGCATCCCTTGGTAGCTTGTTTTGGCACACTAGATATTGACCAAGCATGGATCTTGACTCTGTCTCTTTTTTGCCCATTGGTACCCTGTTGCATTCTCCTGTTTTCCCTTTTGCTTTTGTACCATGCTGTGGTTGCTTTCATGTATGAGCTCAGCTTGCCTGACCCTGATTGTTTCCTGCTGTGTTACCAGGCCCCACCTCAGTCTCCTGCCATGCTGCCAGATCCCATCTCAGTCTCTTGCCATGCTGCAGACCTTGTATCAATCTCCTGCTGTGCTACTAGACAGTATCTTGGTCTTATGATCCCTACTTCCCTCACAAGCTTTGTAAGTTGTCATTAAAAATACATTGGTTTACTGATAGTAACTAAAAAGATTACCACTCTGGAATTAATAGAAATTATATATAAATACAAACTAAAGAAGACATGCTAAAGTGTGAGATTGCAAGTGACAAAATAAAAAAGCTATTACAGTCTTAAGTGAAGGATTTCCAAAATGTCAAATTAAATCTACTTAATTTAACCACTAGATTTAGGCAAGGATGCCCTTAGTCATGACACTAGTAGGTTGAGCTGCCCTTCTTAATTAATTAATATGTATAGTTCTAAAAATAACAATTTACGTAATATATGTTCCCTAAAAGTAAATAATTTAATGTTGACTGAAGTTGTACTTTAACGTATAGAGCATTTCTAAATTAATTGGTTACTGTGACTGATGTTGTGGTTAAAACAAACAAAAAACAAACCATTGTTCCTCATGCATTTTCAACACTTTTGTAAATTTACATAAATAAAAAGCTTAAGTCGTAATTTACAGTGAATGCTTATCGTAGCTATACTGTTGAGTATGCCTCTAGGAACAATAAAATCAATTATACTACGCAATAGACAGTATCCATAAGTATTGCAATGAACTGGAATGAGATATCTCCAAGGAATATGAATAAATTAAAACAAAGTACACTTTATTTTCAGGGGCATGGTTTTGAAATACAGGGTAGATTATAGCATGAATGTAGGCTGATAAGCTAAAGGTTCTTTAATTTGCTTTAAATGTAAGGCAGTCAAGACATAAAACAACAGTGTATATAATCAAATCGGAAGAAACTAATGTATAATACTTAATCATAGTGAAAACAATAAGCATATTTAAAATAGTAAGCATATATGAATCAAGGCTAAAGGTTGAATTTATTGGACTGTCTCAAACGAGAATAAAAGCATGAGTCAGCAAGAGTGGAGTTATTACTTATCTTAGCAACTAAAGTTTGCGCTTCATTCCTGCCGTACATTAAACATTAAGGTTGTTATGAGCTGCCAAAATATTGGAGGGACGGATCACCACCCAATCTCAACAATTAATAAACTGAGTGACCCAGTGTTGGTTCATACCCAATATCTGGCTTTACTTGGCTCATAAAGAAAAGTGGAGTTTTCTGGCCTAGATTGGCTGATCCATGGGGGTAGCCAGGGCCGGCCGAAGACTTAACGCCGCCTGGGGCGAAGTTTAAAACGTCGCCCCCCCCGCCGACGCCGGGGGGGGGCATTTTAAACTTCGCCGACGCCATAATCCCCCCCCCCGGTACTTACCTTTTAAACAGTCCTGCGGCGAGTCTCCCTGTTCTGCCACGGTGCCGGCTTGTAATGCTGAGCGCCGGAAATTGACGTCACTTCCGGCGCTCTGCATTACAAGCCGGCACCGGGACCGAACAGGGAGACTCGCCGCAGAGGAGAGAGAGAGAGGGGCGCCGAGCGGGTAAGCGAAAACCACTCGGTGCCCCTCTCTCTCTCTCCTCCGCTTCGAAAAAAAAAAAAAAAAAGCGTTTGGGGCGGCAAAGTGCCGCCCCTTCTAAAGTGCCGCCTGGGGCAATTGCCCCAGTCTGCCCCATTATAGGGCCGGCCCTGGGGGTAGCAGCTCCTCTCCAAAATGACTGGGGTCAAAAGGTCCTATTGGTGATAAGTCCCCCTAGAGCCCAGCTTGCTCAATGGGCCAGTTATGCAAATCTATGATTTCCCTTGTAACAATCTCATTTGTATTATGGAGGTCCGTGCATAGCCAGGACAGGTGGGGAACAGGAACTGGATGTCATGTCTCAGTTTCTAGAATGAAGGACAGGTAGCTTGAGATAGTACCTACAGGCATGGCTGGATAAAGTTGCCATGGGCCAGGCCTTGGGCAGCCAACTCTTTAAATGCATCACTAAGTAAACAGCAGAAGCAAAAGTTACCCTTGTTCAGGATTTTGTCCTTAATTTGTCAATATCTTCAGAAAGCTCATGAAGGATATTTATTTGTTTCTGCATGCTCGGCATGTCCTGTATACCAACTGGCTCATCTACCTCTAGCAATGTTTTTTTATCTGTACACAGTATCTGCAAAGAAATCATTGCATATCTAAAATTGGTTGGTGGCTTTGTCACATACAAAATGCAACACCTTATTCGTAAATCAAGTTGACTAGATGTCGGCTTAACAATTCAACATGGTATAAGTTATTTGTAAAGAAAATCTAATTAGTATTTTGAGTATTTTGAAAACTCATCTAAAACTCTTCCTTATAAGATAAAAGATTTGTAAAATCCTGTTAAGTGAGAAGCCAATCAGGAAGGAGTTTTGCTTTTCCTTCAGAAGAGGCATGAAATGTTAATGCAGACCTTTAAGTGAAAATCATGAAAAAAAATTGCCATATGTTGTGGAATAAACAGGTTGCAGATTAGTTGTATTAAAGAATTTATGGTAGAGTGATCAAGATTTCTGTAGGTGGAGGTGAAGCTCTAGGACCAGGATTTAAAGGACGTGCATATTTAAAGGCAGAAGTGCATTATTCCACTGAGATTTTACCGTTGATCAGTGAGCTAGACGTAAATTAAATTCCACAGTAGGTTAATTAACAAAATACTGGGGCATAAAGTACTGAGCAATGAGACATAGAAACACATAAAAATGTAATCTTCCATTTACTGTAGCAATCCTGTTTGCAAAGGGAACCAGGAGGCAACAGTCTCCTAAATTGTTTTCAAAGAAACTGGGCTGCTATCACAACGATGCATACAATGTTCATTAAATATATAAGGTGCGTAACTAGAAACCACAGGGCACTGATAAGCTGTTTTAGGGCCAAAGTGGCACTGTGGGGCATGTTGGTTGTGAACTTCACAAACAACATGTCCTACAGTGCCACCTTTTCCCCAAAACAATATATCACTGCCATCTTAGCCCCAAACAGTATGTCTGTGTCACCGTTGCTCCCAAACAATATGTCTGTGTCATCTTTGCTCCCCAAATACTTACACACAGTGGAGTCGCTACAGGGGAGCAAGGCCTGTTGCCCCCCCCGACAAATTTTGAACAACATGTCCTGCTGCCATCGGCACTTCTTCCCCAGGACAGTCCCGGAATGGAACTACATGTCCCGGCAGTTACAATGCATTGTCCCGGATTGAGAGCTCCCCTTAGATGTGGATCTCCACCAAACTCAATTCTATTTCGGATCGACGGGTGTGGCTTCTTAAAATGCCAGCGTGGCTCAATGACCTTTGTGGGCGGTGCCAGCCCCGTTCAGTGAGGTGGGTGGAGCAAGTTTGGCAGCTGGAACCCAGCAGGGTGCAGTTAGGGTGCGTGTCTTCAGTCCGGTAAGTTCACAAACTGTGGGCATGGTTGGCAGTGGGAGGCTGGGACAAAGATGCTATGGGAAACTGGTGAGAAACTGTTCCCAGTTTCCTATAGGCATCTTTGCCACTAAATAGCTTCCCATTGTCCCATGTTTAGTGACAAAGATGCCTATGGGAAACTCGGGGCAAAGGCAAAATCTTTCCCCAGTTTCCCATAGGCATCTTTGTCACTAAATAGCATCCCATAGTCCCATGTTTAGTGACAAAGATGCCTATGGGAAACCGGGGGCAAACTCTGTCCCCATTTTCCCATAGGCATCTTTGTCACTAAATAGCTACCCATAATCCTTTATGTCTCTATATCAGGAATGCAGGAAAAATGTGAATAATAAGATAATGTATAATGAAGCCATTAAGACAAAACCATGTTAAATCAATTGCCTTATGTCCAACTGAGCTTTCTGTGTGTAATTGTTTTGTTGTGTTTTATTGTATGAGCTCTAAATACTAACTGGTAGGGTGATGGCACACTAGCTATGGGATGGTAGTAACACAGTGTTTACTGACAAAGATGGCTATGGGAAACTGGGGAAAACGATGACTACAGGAAGCTGTTTAGTGAAAAGAATGGGTAATATAATTTGGGTTGGCTTTGGGTTCTGCAGCCTGTGATCTATGCCTGTAATTTAGGGGGTTTTATCTATATCTTTAATGCTGTTTTTTTATGTGAACTCCAATTGATCTATACCCTCAGTGCTAAGTTTATATGTGATTTTCAGTTGATCTATAGCTGGAAAGCTATGTTTCCATACATTATAATTGTATACCTTCAGATTCTGTCTGATTCTGTTTATTTGATCTATACCCTCAATGCTGACTTCACAAGTGAATTTCAATTGATCTTTACATGCAAAGCTGTGCTTGTGTGTTAATGTGTTGATCTATACCTTGGTGTAGCAGAGCCTGTCCTGGTGTGTATGTCTGGGTGGCAGTGTGGCAGAGCCTGTCCTGGTGTGTGTGGGTGGCAGTGTGGATAGCGGATGGCGGAATTTTAATAAGCTTAGTCTTGGAGATGTGGAGCTTCAGGTAATGCAACGCCATCCGTGATGCAATTCCACACAGACAGACAGTCTATGAAGTGAGTCACTTCAGCCATGACTGAATATATAAGATTCACTTTGATTAGTGTTCACGTGTGCTACATAGGCCTATCCAGTATCCATTGTTTCTTTCTGCTATCATAATTTAGTGTAGACTTAAACTATATTTGATATGTTGTAAGTAAAATGAGTGTAATACATAAGTTATAAAGGTTAATTTTCCCATTAATAGTCTGTAGTTATAGTAGTAATAGTTAATGAGAGGGAAAAGACCCTTGGGAACAGTTTCATAATGTAGGGGTATCATAATTTAAGCAATTTTAATTGGATGTCACAGTCTTATTTTCCATGGCCAATGGTTATGATCTTCAACAATATAATTCACGATGATACTTCTTATTTCAAGTTGAAAGCACATCTTAGATTGACTGCTAAAATGTGTTCCAAGTCTCTATATGTAGAGTATGTATAAATGTATGAAATGTGACTTATCTTATAAAATCCAGTTAATATATTGACAGATTTCCTTAATATGCAAATATGGTTATCTTCAGGCAGCTTGCGTCCAACTGTTGAAGTTTATTAGTTGTGTTAATCAGACCATCTGCTTTGAAATCTGATATCTATAATGACGTGATTGAATTACATTTTGCTTTTTAAACAGATTAGCAGACAATAGGAAACACTTACAACTACACCCTACGAAGCAACAACTTGATCACAATAACCACAGAGAATTTCAGAAGCTAATTTTAATGATTTTGTGGATCCGTGATTAATTTTAGCTCTTCTGGTATGCATGATTTGAGCAAAAGGTTCTGCTGATCGTATTATTCTATTTGTTGTTATGGTAACAAATTCACTTTTTACATGTATGCCTTTATTATTGTATTGATTTTATTGTGCTAAATAAAACTAAATTGAAAGATAATTCTCCCACATACAAGCACTAATTGCATCTCCCCATTATCTTCCCGAACTGTTAGTCCTGTTCTCCATCATAAGCTTGTTGTTTGAACGTTGTTTTATATTGTCATCTTTTTCATTACATTCATTCATTCTTCCTTAAAACCCTTGTGTACTATAAAACTATAAAAATCAGATATATGCACAATATGTTCTATTTAATCCATAGATACATAGATAGTATTAAAGGACCCATTGGCCAATCTTAGTCTACCTTTTTGAATCACTTTTTTGCTTTTACGCACATCCGAGGCTTTTTTGAATACTTTTTTGTCTATGCTACTATCTACCAGATTTTTTGTAAAGAAGAAATAGTTCTAGTAGATGGCAGCTAAGTAAGCATTGTTACCACAACTGTAAGATTTGAATAGAGCATCATCATGCTAGCTAATAAAGACCAATGATTCTTCAATCAGTTGTGCATTGCTTCTGCATAGTTTTGGAATATTTTGCCCCGGGTTCTAGTTGCATTCAGCCTCTATTAATCTCTACCTGTGGTAAGACCATAATTGAACTTTGTCACCTATGTCCAGGACCGTCTTAACAGCTTTGTGGGCCCTGGGCAAAGCAATGCACTGGGGCCTCTAAACCCCCCACAAAATACATGGTGTACCCATATATACACAGACACTGATGTTCATGCGTTCCAGACTTCAAGCAGTCATTGCCTGCAAAGAATTCTTGACAAAGTAATAAAAATGAACATTTCTTTTTATGATTGTGTCGATTTGTCCAATTACATTTGAGCCCCTGAAATAAGTGAACTGTGTATGAAAATGGTTGCCATTCCTCAACATTTCACATGATATTTTTGTTCAACCCCTTGAATTACACACACACTGTCATCGACTACTCGGCAAGAGGTGCAGGGAGGTTGCATTGAGATGGCAGTTTGAAGTTTACAAGAGGTAGTTGTATTAATAGATGTCCTAGACTTACATGGCATCATTCTTCTTCATGGGCATGTTCCTCCATTGTTTAATGAATACTAAAGTAAACAATGATTTATTGGTATAAGTAAAACACATCAGTGTATTGCATGCTCTACAGGGGTCCTTCCATATTCTTTGTTGATGTCTTTATATGCAGATTTGAAATCCAGTCTCATGGAGAAGTTAGGTGTAGGTTTAGTGGTAATTTGTGACAAGGAAGTGTATAAGGGGAATTGGTTGAATAGTGTGTACAGGGACATATCTGTTTCATTGTTTAGTGATTTCTGTTAGGGCATAAGATGTCCAGATACTGAAGTCCTTCCAGACAGACAAGAATACCCTAAAATGTAAGGGGGGCATTTAGCCAACTTGGTTCCATTTTACACTACCTCAAGTTAAATACTCGACACAAACTGCTCCGCCTCTCCAAAAGCTACAAAATATAGGTTGTGTGCACACTTATCCAGTGTGACAAAAAATAACCTTCTATATTTGTGTACTTTTGTAAGTAACATTACAGTTAACGTCTTTTGCAAAGTGGAAGGGATTAAGATCTCCCCAACCAGCCCTGCTCAGATTTAGCCCTAAAACATGGAGGCCCCTGGGCAGCTGCACAGTGTGCCTAAGACGGCACTGCCTATGTTACCACTTGACCATTAGATTATTATCTGTCAGCCCAAATACACTCCCTGAAGATAGAAACAGTCTGCTGGCAGTCAACTTTACTAATGCTTACAATTGGCAAACTTTTGTGAATTTGTTTCTGTGTATATAATTGTTTCTTAGATACTATTGTCCACAGAGTCACAGAGACTTTTGAGCTTCCTATAGAGACTAGACTCGGGCGACGGCCATCTTTTCGCGTCTGTCTTGTGCTCGTCTTTGTTGTGAAAAAAATCTTCAGATTCCACGAATATTCCCCCGTTCATGTACTCCCTGCTCCAAGAGCGTCTCCCGCTCCAAGAGTTAAAGGTCTTTAACTCATGATTGCGGACCCACTGATTTCCAGCATCGCAGGGGTTAACGGGAGCGGAAATCCGTAGGTTCACCATCAGGAGTTAAAGGGCCTTGTGGACGACTCTATTGGTCGACTGCAGGGGCCTCCTCTTGCATCAACCCCGTTAACACGTGCGATGCTGCGTAGATAAGGTAGGCTAGATGGGGAAGGGACCAGGGAGATTATTAAACGAAGACGAACACGATTCTTCGTGTCTTGTGTCTTCGTCTTCATATATGTTTTGCCCTTTGTGCTCGTTTTCATGTTCACCCGAATACGAACGCACAAGTCTAATACAGACTGCTGACCATGACTAAGATATCATTTGGAATGTACAGACATGTACATTTGAACCCAAGTTTAATTCAATTCTGTAGTTAACGCTAACCCTCAGTAATCTCTGTGTCTGACTTTTTGCCTGGATTTGATTTTGCCTGCAGCCTTTTTGGCTATAAACAAATGATTTATGTTACATGGCCAAAATCTAAAATGGCATGAAACAGTTTTCTAAGACCCTGGTCTATTCTCAGTCTGTGATCCACAAAAGTACTTAATTAAACCAGTTCTGAACTCTTCATCTTCTTCCATTTTCCGTATACCCAGATGGCTCATGCCTAGGCATAAGTCTAGTAATGTCAGGACTGTCTTGGAAAATTTGGGACTGTAGGCAGCTCTGCTAAGGGGCAGTTGAGCTCTGCAACTTCTCTTGCTGTAACATCCAGTGTTTGTGACTTGAGATTAGTTTCACTCAACCCAGACCTTAACAATCTCTCAAGGTCCAACATTAGCCCCTACCTAATAGCAGAGCAGGTATGAATCTTTCTTGTGTCCAGCTGAGTTGTAGTACGGTACTCATATATTCTGGCACAATAATAGTTTTAGTTGATATAAATTTTCCTCTCAGACTTATATTTCTCTATCTAGCAAGGATATTTGCCTTGTCATATTACACAGCCTTTCAAGATAAGTCGATTCTCCAAGGGAAACTTTTAGTAGCCCTGCGTAATAGATCATTCACAAGAAAAATAAGAGACACTACTGATGAAGAATAGATTTACTGTTTCCAATAAGTCTTGAATGTTTCTCCACGGGTAGAGGTTATTTGTATCATGGGTTTGAAATATTAGCACTTGTCTAGGCTAAGTAGTCTGTTGGGGTTTTTCTAATATTCACTTTCATAGATGATGAGCTTGTACTGTTAAAAATCCTGCAGTAACAGAGCAAAGAAATATATCTGTTTTACATGCCATCTATACGCAGTGTGAACAAGAACTGTCCAAGGCAGAATTAGGTAAGAAAAGAATGAGGAATCAGAAGCACTAATGAACAAAAGTGTTAGGACATCCTTTAGAGTGACATATTATTTCATTGGGCGCGAGTTAATAATAAAGCAGGAAAAAAAACACCGAAAACAAACAGCTGCATCCCTTAATTCTATTTTTTTCGCTACAGTGCATTTTCTCCAAAATCCTCTGCTCCCTGGTGTTTTGTCTGGAGTGTACGGACTATCAATAATGTATGGATAATGGAACAAAAACATGTTATAGCTTCCATGTGAAGAAAAAAGAACTTAGCGGCTTGGCTCTTGAAAGAATATTAGACGTTTGTTGGGTATCGGTTGTGGGGCATCATTACTTCCACTGCGATTTCGCTTTTCTTTTTCTACTGTCAAAGAATTACGAGTATCAATAGAAATGAGAGTAGGAGATACAGATATAGATACCAATGATCACTCTCTTACTTTATAAACTCACGCTAAAGCTCAATGATATGAAATTGCAGTAACTAGGTCTATTCACTAAACTGTGAGTACTGATCAGCAAAAAAACAGAAAAATCACAACCCACATGCAGGGGATGCATGCAAGTGTATGTTAGTGAATACAATTTAAAAAAAAAAAAAACTGGCATATTCATAAATAATGAGTTTCCTGACAGTTAAAAATGTATCTTGCAACATCACAGACATGGGTACATCCAGTAGGAGGCACCTTGCCACATTGCTGACACCTTGTGAAAATGGCTGGCCAGCTCCTTTAACCGGCATTGATATCCTTAACCATATATACAGCTATATCTATGATCCTAGAGCATACAAGGGTGTACTGACTTCCGCTGACAAATTGACAAATGACATGACAAACCCCGAGCCATGACAAACCCCTAAACCCTATAGGCTTCCCCTATGCTGTCTATATAACAAAAAAGCAGGGAACAATTTTCAGGGGCCTTCTCACTTATTACACTGGCTAAAATTATAAATGTTTTCAGCCAATTATGAAGCGTACAAAGAATTAAATGGTATCTCAGTTTTTCCTCCTCATTCTTCTTTTTCTTGCCATCCACTTTAGAAATCCTGTCTAAATTAAAGCGTGCAAGGAGTAACAGCAAAAGAAAATCCTACATAATCCCTCATCCAAATTTTGTCCTTTACTTGTATTAAATGAATGCTAAGAGGACCTTCAAAACAAACATACACCTCGCCCTTAGCCATGTCTGACACCTTATACTGACCACTCTCCCTTTCTTTAGCCAGCTCATCAGCACTGGCTTGAGACAGCTGTTTATCCTATTAAACAGTGCCAGCACAATACCCCCCAAACTGGCCATCGGGCACACCGGGCATTTGCCTGGTGGGCCGGGGCAGGGCCGCGGCCGGGCCAGCCAGGGCCGGATTGACTTAGGGGCTAATGGAGCTGCAGCTCCAGGCCCCTACCTTAAAATAGGCCCAGTCAGGACCGGACTGACTGGGCCTATGCGGTCGTCCTTAACACAGGGCAAAAGGGGCACCTGCCCCTTAAGCCTGCAGCAACTATGACCGGGCCCGCTACTTACCGGCAGACGCGCGCGAGCAGCGTCCCTTCCACGGACAGGGGGACAAGGAATCCAACAGAGCCATGTGACGTACGTGACGTACGTGACGTACGTGACGTACGTCACATGACCCTGCTGTGCGTCTGCTTCCCCTGTGCAGATCTGCAGAAGTCTGCGAGCGGCGCGTGCATCGTCGGTTCAGGTAAAGGGGTGAGGGAGGCTGTATGGTGTATGTGAGATTGAATGAAAGAGTGAATTAATGAGTATCTGTGAAAGAGTGAGTGAATGAATGTTTGTGAATGAGTATATGTAAATCAGTATCTGAATGAGGGAATTAATGAGTATCAATGTATGAATGAATATCTGAATGAGTGAATGATTATCTGTGAATTAGTGAATAAATATAGATAGCATGGATGTGTAAGGGGGGCAAAGATGCCACAGGCAGGCTGTTTTGGTGGCAAAGATACCACAGGCAGGCTGTTATGGTGGCAAAGTTGCCACAGGCAGGTTGTTTTGGTGGCAAAGTTGCCACAGGCAGGCTGTTTTGGTGGCAAAGTTGCCACAGGCAGGCTGTTTTGGTGGCAAAGTTGCCACAAGCAGGCTGTTATGGGGGCAAAATGCCACAGGCAGGCTGAGTGAAACCGTCTGTGGAAACCCTCCGGATGCGGGTGTCAGTGTGGCAAAGCATGCCCTGGTGTTTGTGATTGGGTGTCAGCGTGGAAGAGCCTGTCCTGTTGTGTGTGTGTGTTTGGGTGTCGGTGTGGCAGAGCCTGTCCTGGTGTGTGTGTATGTGTGTGTGTCGGTGTGGCAGAGCCTGTCCTGGTGTGTGTTTGTGTATGGGTGTTGGTGTGACAGAGCCTGTCCTGTTGTGTGTGTGTGTGTCTGGGTGTCAGTGTGGCAGAGTCTCTCCTAGTGTGTATGTGTGTGTGTGTGTGTGTGTGTTTGGGTGTTGGTGTGGCAGAGCCTGTCCTGGTGTGTGTATGAACACAGAAAAGAACCCCAGCACTCCAATCAGCTTCCAATCCTTAGGTTACTTTACTCAACGAAAGCAAAACAAAAAAGCAACATTCCGGCCAAACAGGGTCTTTGTCAAGCTCAAACGGCCCTGTTTGGCTGAAACTTTGCTATTTTTGTTATGCTTTCTGTTTTTGTTTTGCCCTTTTTCCTGCTAGCGCCCAGCTTCCCGGGAGTTGAGTGCTGAAACATTTCTTCTTTCTTTAACTGTCCTGGTGTGTGTGTGTGTTTGGATGTCGGTGTGGCAGAGCCTGTCCTGGTGTGTGTGTTTGGATGTCGGTGTGGCAGAGCCTGTCCTGGTGTGTGTTTGGATGTCGGTGTGGCAGAGCCTGTCCTGGTGTGTGTGTCTGGGCGTCGGTGTGGGAAAAGCCTGTCCTGGTGTGTGTGTTTGGTTATCTGTATCCTTAATTTACAGTGGGAACTATTTCATTTTAACTTAACCAGAGATTAAATGCCCTCCTAAATTTGTAGTGACTTCAGGGGGACAAAACATTCAAGGCCCTGAAATCACCCTGAAATAGTGGAAAAGATAAGGTATTGTGTTATTTACTCTATAATATTTATTTCAAGGATTAGTCGCACTAAATTGTGGCTTCAGGCTTCCCATGTTGAATGACCAAGTATTATGTATATGTATGTGCATATATGTTTTTTCATAAAAATGGGCTGCTCAGTCTGAAATGCCCGGGCCTATTTTTTGTCCCAGTCCGGGCCTGGTGGGGTCAGTATCCACAGCTTCAGTCCGTGCATTGGTTGGCCTTATGTTCACCCCAGACTGACCTGGCCTTCTCAGCCCTCCATTAGCTGACCCTATACTCACCTCTAGTCTAGCCTTGCCCTGCCAGACCTCAATTGGCTAACCTTATAGTCACCCCAAGTCTAACCTGGCCATGCTGCCCCTCCCTATATTGGTGTGAGGATCAGATCAGGGCTCACAATTAGGAATCATAAAAATTGGTAAAGGAAACTCCAACACTCTCTGGAAAAGGGTAGTGTGACGGCCCCGGGTAAATTGGCGCCGTCTGTAGTAGTATTGCGACCATCCGGGGTTAAAATGTTCTGAGATATTAATTATTGGTGACTTATGTATTTCCCCATATATGTGGTGTTTGTGTGTCATTTGTTCTCCCAAATGTGCTACCCTATCCATGTGCCACATGCCCTGCCCATGGACTTTTAACCCTGTAAAGCTCAGACACCATCGGCCCGACCACAGCACTATCGTATGGAGATACCCCACGAGTGATGATGGTGCCACCAGGGGTGGTCTGGAGAAGGCGCCTCCTGCAGATTCCTAGCCTCTGGGGCTGCCATGAGAGCGGAGAGCAGCCGGTGCAGTTATCGCACGCACTCTGGCTATCCCGCGGTCCTTCTCAGGGAAACTTTGAACTGCTGCCGCTCGGGTTCCCTTCGACCGATCACGTTGCTTTTTGGACAAGATATCCTCAGGACCCGAGCTATCCGGTACCCTGGGATCACCGCCACTCCTTCGGGAGCACCCTGAAAACAACCGTTTAAGGTGGTACGGGCATTGCGGGGCTCGGTGGCCTGAATGTGGCGCCGGACTGTCTGGGCAGGGCCGGAAGACGTGGACATGATTTATGGTCTTTTTCTCACCTAACTTGTATATAAGCTCGTGTGTTCCCCCAATAAAGTGTGTTACTTCCCTGAAACATTAGTCTCGTCTAATGCTTCAGATGCTCGCTGGATCACTTATTGTCCTTTCCAGAACAATTACAGCACCGTATTCTGCTACTTCTCAGCGAGCTGCGGTGCCGCAAAGCTAAAGACACCGGACCAGGTCTTGAGGCCTTCCTCGCTAGTGTCGGCAAGCAGTGGAAGTGGTTAACCATTTCGGTCCCGGCAGGAAGCATCATAGAACCAACGGGTGTACCCAGAAGGGGTACAAGGTGTGCCCATCACAGGTAGTATTACTGGGCTGTGTGAGTATATAAAGAAAAAAAGAGGAACTCTTAGTTTATGTTGACCATTCTCTCAAAGTATATTGTCATGATAGGTCACTCTCTTTTCTAGGCAAAAACAGACTGGATGTGATTCCATATGGGCAGTTGTACTAATCCATGGTTGGTCCAAAGATAAGTGGGTTAATACTGTGTCAGTACTTTCATATTAATAATACATGTACATCTTAGGGAGAAGCTGCAGATGCAAGACTGTAGTCTCCCACCACGTCCATGGTCCCAGAATTATTGACACTTATTGACTACTTGAAGCAGCAAATGAGTGTCTGGAAAGTGCTTTCATTAAAATCAATGGAACCTTAGCTGAAGCATTTGCCAACCCATTTCTGTCACTGACAGGCTGAACACATCTCAAGATAAATATATATTGAAGATGCATATGGGGGGGGGTCTGCAGTAGTCTGCATTGAAGTGCATATGATGGCTTCAGTGCCCCTTTAAGGGATTCTATGTTTTCAGGAAGGCATAACATTCCCATCCTAAATAATCCAGCATGGTATTTGCTCTATATTGTCAGACTAGTTTAAATTCCAGATAATTTTTTAACAATATTGCTAGTTTAAACAATGTAGCTTAGTTACCATGCAGCAACTGTGCTCCTGCGCTCCGTTATCCTGATAAATTGACTTTCTAGCAAAGAAAATAAATTGCCACAAGAAGTGTTATTATTTTATTCTCATAGAACTAGTCATTAATTCATTAATTCAACACATTGATAAATCAATATTTAAATGATAAAATTGGAGCACCATTCAATTTCTGCAAGAACATGAAAGGTTTGATAAGTCATATCTAAATGTACTCTGTGACCTGCCATAAACTAATAGAAAAAGATTTACACAGAGGAATGAAGTCATCATTTATACTAATAAAAAATGACACCAGTGTTTGAACATAATTTTTCAGTGATTCATATGCATTTTATCTGTGTAACTAGGAACCAACGTTTCTTGGTGGGAATAATAAAATCCTGGTTTGATCAAACACACTTAGGCCAGAAATTAAATGATCAAGAATGAATGCAAAGGCAAGATGTTTTTATGGATTACAAACTACAAATATAGTACATTTTCTTTTCCCTAAGGAATACATACTTAAATTATTGGAGCAAGGTACACTTATGAAGGCCATTCTTATTTATCAAATTGACTTGGATAGAACATTTTCAGTCAAATAAATCTGATTGCAGTCTAGAGGTTCACGGTTTGCCCTACCACAGCCATACTGAACTTCCCTCAAGCCATATACTGTGAACTAATGGAACTTCAATATGTTACATCAAAAGCAAATATACTTTATTACTCATTATTCGCAATTCAAAGTCATGAGAGCCTTGCAAATCATTTCTTTTTACTATGGATATCAATTTATCATTGATTCCACTGTAGACATTTCTAGTATTCTATAAGATGTTTTTCTATAGTTTCTTTTTTTAATAGCTCTTTTATTTGTTTTTGTGGTGGCCTCTTTCCTTGGATCAAAAATGAAGCTCAATGGCTTCCTTGATCATTGCTGTATGGTCCCTGAAAAGTGATTTTTTGCCCTCGGTTGCACCTTCTGACTTTGACCTCAGGGGGCATGTAAGGGGGTAGATGGATAGTTGCCCACTGGGTTTTTTAATCCACATACCTGGCAACCCTCTAGAGCCCCCTTGTAGGATGCCGGTAAGAGGTCCCACCGACTTCAAATGACATACACCAAACAGAAAGAACCCAGAGAGCTCCCAGGTATCCCCATTATGCCTCCCATCCCCTACTCAGGTTGTAGACTATAACTTTTCTATTTAATTGTAGTGCCCAACCACACAGGATCACCCCCTCTTGCTTAATAGGGGATCTTGGGGATAAATCTTTTAGTGATAAGATTCAGCACCATTTTTTGGGGATTTTTTTATTGAAGCCCCAAGGTCAGTGTCTCCCCAGTGAAATAAAAACCCAAAAAAGTGCCAAGTGCCAAGGCCGTGGTGGACACCAGGTGCCCTTCTTCATTTTCTTTGGATTCAGCACCAGTACTGCAGGTGTTTCCAGACACACCAAAGGCAAAATGTTTGTGATATGCTTACAAGAGTACAATAATCAAACTGATTCATAACGCCTTGACCCAACTGTCCTTAACTGGAACTCATCCTTCTTTAATACAGCTCAGATTTTGCAAAGTAAAAATACATTTCAATCATAAATTTCATTTTCAAGTTGTGTGTGTGTTTTTGGTATCTAAACCTTTTCTCCCTACTTAAGTGTTTTATACCATTAATAAATACTTGAGATAAAGCTGCACATCAAGCCAGCGAGAAGGAATTGAGTGCATGCGGGTAAATTTTAGCACAACTCAGTAATTCTTAGCAGTTATCTGAAAAGAAAAAGAAAGAAAACGTGTCACGACAATCCCTTTTATTATCAGAGCTGTCTGTGTTATTGGAAGTATGCTAGTGTGATTATTGGCTGGATTTGCTTAGCACATCAAGCAGTATTCCGCCTTCATGTATCATACAGATATGAAAAAAGATGCACAGTAAGGTGTACAAAGAGCTAAAATGGCATAACGGCATGGAACATAAAAAAACATAAGCTGAAAACTGGAAATGGAAAAAATATGTAAAGAAATGCCATGTTTTGAAATTTAAGCTTAAAAAAGCCTAGGTTTTTTTGTAATGCTTTCTTGAGTTGCTTGAAGATTGCATTAACCAATTCCGTGTCAGATACCATAGTACAGAGAAATACATTAGAGGCAGATAACATCTTCACACAGTTCTTTTTGGCAGTAGCGGGTTCCCAAGATTATCTGATTCCTATCGTCAAAGAGCTTTGTTGGCATCAATTACGCTCATCTGATTAGCTGTGTCACTGTGTACCACAATGGACATGCAAGGAGTATTGGAAGTGCCATCACTGCTTCACAGTGCTGGATAGCAATAGGGGTGAGGAGAGTTTAATGATTCTGTCTTTAATCGTGCTGACTTCATACAATCTATAAAATCCAGTGGCAGCAGATATTCTCGAACGATTAAAAGATTTCTTCAATATAAATAGTTCCCTCTTCTTATCTCATAATCAAACAATTTCTGCACAGCAAAAAATGGTTGAGCTGCATGCACTCCCAGCACGTCTACGGAATATATTTCGATCAAACCATCTCTTAAAGCAATAGAAAATTGACTGAATTTTAAATGGAAGCATTGTATTTAAATATGTCACGCTGCTCTTTGCTCATCTGTAAGAGGGAAACATATTGACTCTCAGCTTTCAGCTAATGCCGTTTTTTTTTTCTTATAAATATCCTGTCAGACAAATAATGGTTCTCTATGGATTCCAATATGATGTACAGTTCTAAAGCAAACATTGAATTGCCAAGAGGCCCCAGAGAAACAACCATAACAAGACTCAGTACTGAAAAACGGGATTTATTTTATCTTCCTTACCACAGTACTATGCATTAGAATGACCCATGACAAGAATTGAAGCTGTTTAACCAAAATTTAAATGTCCTTGCATCTGGGAGAAGGCACACTAATCCATTCATTAGAAAAGGGCCATAGGCTAACTAAATAAATCCAAAGGATTTATTCATAACAAGGTGGGTTTTTTTTATGTACCTCTCTCAGGAGTTTATATTTGACCTAAATCTGACTGAACAAGGGGAATTTTGGTATAGGAAATAATATTGAATATGATAAATTATCCATATTAAGGAGAAGAGAATTAATGTAATGTTGCAATTTACTATATTTTTTTCCAGAGCCATTATGATTGCAGAATTTAAAAGGGTATTTAAACTTAATAGTCATATATTATTATTATTATTTTCTTTTAATTGCCTTGTTGCATACGGTTTCTTTTACAGGATATATTGTAGGTGTTTTCAGACAATTACCCCACAATATGTTCTACTACGTAACTGGTGGTACCCTAAATGTACTCCTGGAAACAGAGCTGGGCAATAGAGTTGATGTAGGCATGCTTTAGAGGGCTTTAGAATTTTTTGGGGGGCTGGGAACGGAGATAATGAAAGGAATATTGCATGAGGGAAAGGGTAGATAAGTTAGAGGTTATAACTCATGGGGTTGGTCATAAACAGGGTGAAGGAGCCAGGGTACATTTGTGTCTATAAAGGCACTGCTCTCCACTAGACCACTAAACATGGATTCAGAGCTTTATTTTTAAGGAACATGTTTTTGATAAATTATAAACAAGCCCATTATGTACCATTATGAAGCTACCAAAATAAAAAATGGGAGTAGTTATCCTTATGGAAGTAACTTTTATATAACTCTGTGGCATATGATTTAGCGTAGGAGTAGTGGCTTCTTTTCAAATTCCTTCCTTTCTGTGTACGTGTAAGATGTTTATTTTTTTACTCTGTGTTAATTTTCTTTAGAACTTGAGACATTTTTAATGAAGTTTAGTAGAACTTGTCTTCTATAATTTTTTGTAGCAGTCAGAGCCCAGAATCCTTGATCAATATTTGGGGATTTGTCAGGGAGGTCAACTGCAAACCATGCATTTGAAAATAAATTAACAGAAGCTTCAAATGGCAAGTGGAATAAGTGGTAAAAAATCTACTTTTAAAAGTTTGTACGTGCATGTTTTTTATTTGTGTAAATCTTTTTTTTCATTAAGCTTTGTGAAATCAGTCTTAGAGTTTGTGTCATGCGGAGATGGAAATAATCACAACAGATGCCAGCAAGTTGAGTAAAGTGACACGTTTATGAATAGTATTGCTTACATAGTGACTGTACCCTGAGCCATCAAACATATTCTCCAACTCTAACCAAGTTTAGAAAGAAAATCATTAATTAACCCAGTGTATGCCAAAAGGCTACCGCATTCTTGTATTCACATTGATAAACTCCTTAATAACCTGACCCAATGAATTCTGCCATTATTATCGAAAAATATTCGATAATTATGTAAATTTCAATGCTATAAATATTTATAATGCAATCTAGATAAATCCAGAAAACGATCAAAGTCTATGTGGTAAGGATCAAGGACATGACCATTATGGATTCAATGACCTCACACAATGAGCTGTACCATCCACTTTACTTTATGTAGTAAACCTTTTTTTTTATTACTAAAAAAAAAAGGTTATTGGTTACAAAAAAAATTTTCCATGATAAATATTGTAGTCATTGAGCCGTAAAGGTCAGGGTAAAGTGGTAATGTTTGCTTGTTTTAGTCATTTGTTATGACAATTTCAGATCCTGGAAGACATCTTGAGTAACCTCTCTGTTGGTTTCATCAGAAGTCTCAGTTACTATGCTGACAGGCCTTCCAGACTTCCCCTTCTTGGTGTTCCATTATTGCTTCTCGTCTGATTGACAGAAAGTCAGCAGATATTCCTACCATGACTGCCACTTGCGACAGTATGTCATCAAAAAGCACAGCTTCACTCCCAGTGGATTTGCATTTGATTGACTTGGCAAAACAATATTTTTTTTTTACTGACATTTCAATATGACATGGTTACATCATAAAAAAAATAGAAAAGTGCAACAAGGAACATTCGCAAACTCATTTAAAATTTCCTTTTTATATTTATTTATTTCAATATACATATTGTTTATTTTGAATTTTACCATTGTGGATACGTAAACTTTTTTTTTACATGCCTAAAATTTTTTTATAAATTAACCATTAATTAGTTCTCCACATGTACTCCTTCTATCACAAGGTTCAAGAAGCATTATCAAATGAGGTAGAATAGAAACAGGCAGAAAAGATTTCTTTCCAGTTATCAAAGTTACTTTAAATTAACTGATGAGAAAATTATTGAAGACAGCTTGAGATCTTTAAAGATCAGAAATATCTTATAACTATATTTGTATGCCCTCTTTTTAGCCGTGTACTTCTTATTTCAGAAGAAGACCACGCTAAACTTGTTTAAACCTTTAGCAATCCTGTAACTTTGCATCACTGCTTATACTCGCACTGTAGGAAAAAAACTACAGTGTAGCGTGACTTCCATTTTAGAATTTCAATTAAATATAATTTCTATTTAGGTGGTCATGCCATGCTTCAAATTTAGAATTACGTCAAATGTCAACAAGTTTAATGTATATCTTGGAAGAGGAACCATGTAAGTCCAATACCTTTGTATTGTAAATGCCCCAATGAAATAGGATTGATTAAATCTTCATTCGTGAAAAGGGTAAGACATATATTTTTACACATAAAAGCTACAAAGAAAGATCTGATCCTTCTCTTTACACAGTTTCTGAAAAGCTGAAGATTTTTTTTTTAAAGAAACTGTTGGTGCATAAAATAGAAAGCAGAACTAGAACTTTAGGATTTATATTAAATTGAGAAATGTTTTTTTAAGGCTTACCTGTATTTCTTGAGCCCCTGTGTGATGGGGGTAGTGTAAATGAGTGGTCAATCTCAGCCATATTTTTCTTCTGTGTTCACCTGTCTTGGCTGGTGCGGTACAGTTTTTCTTTTTATTCAAATTGATTTTGCTTTAGTTGGGACTTTAGCGCAAACAACTTTATTTTCCAATTGTTCTCTGTGATAACAATGTTTATTTATATTTGAGTCTCATTATCAAGCGCATAATTATGCACAGAACGACCACAGGTAAACCAAGTTCAATTTTGGGTCCCTATCGATCACTGCATCTAGGCATCTTTATTTCCATGAAAAGTTTTTTTTCATATAGAAACATAGAAAGAAACAGATAAGAACCATTAGGCCAATCCAGTCTGCCCAGTCTTCCAGGCTATATATGTTAAGATCCTTTAACCTGTCCTGGTAAGGTTTATCCTGTAATTCATGAACCATTTTAGTAGCCCTTCTCTGCACTTTCTCCAACATATCTATATCCTTCTGGAGATACGGTCTCCAGTACTGTACACAATACTCCAAGTGAGGTCTCACCAGTGCTCTGTACTAGTGATGTCCGGATCATGAACGAATCGTTCATTTGATCCGGTTCTTTTTAGTGATCCGGATGAGTCGGTTCACTAGACTGAACGATTCGTTTGTAGCGGTTCAGTCTGTGAATCATCATGCAGCTGTAACCTGATCCTAGAGCTGTGAGTCATCTGCAGAGCACTCTAGGGTCAGGTTACAGCTCATTAATTCTCACAGGAACGATGACTCATAGAGTCAGAGAGTCGTTCGAAGAGTCGAATGAACCGAAGAGTCGAATGAACCGAAGAGTCGAATGAACCGAAGAGTCGAATGAACCGAAGAGTCGAATGAACCGAAGAGTCGAATGATTCGAATCTTACAGGGATCCGGATCTTACAAGGATCCGAATCTTACAGAGATTCGAATCATTCAGAGAATATCACTGATACCATACTTTTATAAATAAATACATTAATAATGTTCACACTGCCCCCAGGATTTAGATTCCCCTGAGTTTGCCCCCCTTTACCTATAACTGCACCTACAGTTAACTTTATTAAATTAATTAAATTAACCCTCAATCATCAGCATAAAATTAACCCTTATACCCCATCAACCATAACTGCCCCTGAAATTAACCGTAAAGATCCCATTAACCATAACGGCCCCTGAAATTAACCCTAAAGACCCCATTAACCATAACGGCCCCTGAAATTAACCCTAATAAATTGGTATGGTTGATGGGGTCTTTAGTGTTAATTTGGGGGCAGTTATGCTTAATGGGGTGTTTAAGGATAATTTAGGGGCAGTTATGCTTAATGGGGTCTTTAGTGTTAATTTAGGGGCAGTTATGCTTAATGAGGTGTTTAGGGTTAATTTGGGGGCAGTTATGCTTAATGGGGTCTTTAGTGTTAATTTAGGGGCATTTATGCTTAATGAGGTGTTTAGGGTTAATTTGGGGGCAGTTATGCTTAATGGGGTGTTTAGGGTTAATTTGGGGGCAGTTATGCTTAATGGGGTCTTTAGTGTTAATTTGGGGGCAGTTATGCTTAATGGGGTCTTTAGTGTTAATTTGGGGGCAGTTATGCTTAATGGGGTCTTTAGTGTTAATTTGGGGGCAGTTATGCTTAATGGGGTGTTTAGGGTTAATTTGGGGGCAGTTATGCTTAATGGGGTGTTTAGGGTTAATTTAGGGGCAGTTATGCTTAATGGGGTGTTTAGGGTTAATTTGGGGGCAGTTATGGTTAATGGGGTGTTAAGGGTTAATTTTAGGGGCAGTCATGGTTGATGGGGTGTTTAGGGTTAATTTAATGGTGAGGGTTAATTTAATTAATTTAATAAAGTTAGCTTAAGGTGCAGTTGCAGGTAAAGGGGAATGTAAATCCTGGGGGCAGTGATTATTAATGTATTTATTTATAACAGTATGGTGACATTCTCTGAATGATTAGAATGCCAATGAAGGCAGAGAGTCGTTCAAAGATCCGGATCTTACAATGATCCGGATCTTACAATGATCCGGATCTTACAGTGATCCGGATCACTGTAAGATTCGGATCCCTGTAAGATCCGAATCTTTGAACGACTCTCTGCCTTCATTGACATCACTGGAGGCAGGGGGGAGGATTCATAATGAAAGGGGCGGGGCCAATCGTTAGTGTGCCTGCACGGAGTTACTGGAAAACAGTAACTCCGTGCAGACACACTGAGTGATCCGAAGATCCGGATCATGAATCGGATCATTTCAGTGAACGAATCGAAATGATCCGATTCACTTTAATGATCCGAACTTCCCATCACTACTCTGTACAGCGGCATGAGCACTTCCCTCTTTCTACTGCTAATACCTCTCCCTATACAACCAAGCATTCTGCTAGCATTACCTGCTGCTCTACTGCATTGTCTACCTTTAAATCCTCAGAAATAATTACCCCTAAATCCCTTTCCTCACACGTTGAGGTTAGGACAGTATCAAATATTCTATACTCTGCCCTTGGGTTTTTATGCCCCAGGTGCATTACTTTGCATTTATCCACATCCTCAGTTAGGAAAAAAAATATCAAATATTCATTGAGGGAGTCAGCTAGCCCTTTATCCTCTTCTACATACATTCCTTCTTTTGTTTTTAATCTAACTAATCCTTGTTTTACTTTCTTTTTCTCATTTATATAATGTTGTATCTCCCTTTTTTACGGACAGGGCAATTGTGACATTCTGCCCTGGTTTCCTGGCTCCTGTATTGTGCATTCAGGTTTTTGGACTGTTCCTAGTTCAGCCTCTAGTGGCCGCTCTGCCTATGTTTCTGCTCTCCTCCTACTGTTGCCACCTGGCCTCGTTACCTGCTGCCCTGCAGTATAAAGGGCTGTAGCTTCCTGCAAACTGGGCCTTGGCATTGTAGTAATAGGACTGTTTTGCCCTGGTCCTGTTCCTGAATTATTCCTGGCTTCCTTTTGTACCTGATTCTGGATTGCTCCTGCCTTCAGCCCTGCGAGTGGGCTTCCTTTCGTGTGCCCTGCGAGTGGGCTTCCTGTCGTGTGCCCTGCGAGTGGGCTTCCTGTCGTGTGCCCAACCTGAGGGCTTCCAGCAGCATGTCCAGTCCTGTGCTCTGCCAGTGAGCTTCCAGTCGTGTGCCCTGCCGGTGGGCTTCTATTTCAGCATCAGCCTTGCCAGTTCCAGTCCTGCACCTCTGTCTGCTGTGTGCCTGTCTACCTTGCACCATGAATCGCGGTGTACAAACAGACAACGCTATCCCTGCACCGAGGCCCCTCGCTAACCTGCTTACCCAGTGTGTGACAGCAATTCTCTCTTATGCATGTGATTTGGCAGCTCTTATAACTTTCTTTGCCTCTTTCTGCCTAATTTTATAGATCCGTCTATCTTCCTCACTTTGGGAATTTTTGTATCTTCTAAAGGCTAACTTCTTGTCTTTTATGATTTTGGCCACTTCTGCCACCACCACTGCGGTTTCTTTAATTTTTTTACTCTTACTGACCAGCCTAATACACTTTTCTGTTATCTTCAATAATACTGCTTTTAAATAATCCCATTTCTCCTGAACGCCATTTAAATTGTCCCAGTCTGATAATGACTCCTCTACACATATTCTCATTTTAGAAAAGCCAGCTTTTCTGAAATCTAAAACTTTTCTTTTTGTGTGGTGTGACTCAGTCACTGTTCGTATATTAAACCACACAGACTGATGATCACTAGATCCCAAACTTTCACCTACAGAAATGTCCGTTAACAAATCTCCATATAGGCATCTTCATAAGCTAGGCTTTAGGTGGCATCTGGCTACTAGACACATCTGAAATTGTATTTCATTTCATACTTCTCAATACTACCATGTTTCTGCACAACCGTCATTTAATGGCAAAGGAGAAGAGGGCCCTGCTCTTGTGAGTTTACAATCTAGTCAGTGGCATTTCCATTGATGCACTAGAGATCAGATGTGTGTCTATCGTCGGATTGTCTGGCGATGAATGGGGTGTGTTACTGTACCCAAACATAAATTATTTTTTTTTGGTAGTTGGGAGGAGTACAAAGCATTTGGGGAGTGTTTCCTTACTTTTTTTTTGCCAAGGACCTTTAACTGTCATTTGATGGAAGAGCAGACAAAGGAGCATGCTCTGTCCAAAGCCCATTTAGAGAAGGTGAATGGATAGAAAACCCATAAAAGGACCCATAAAAGTTATCAAGTGAATGCCTGCTAAGGTTCTTGTTATGCAAGACATTGATGATCAAGTGTGTTAAAAGTAAAACACAAGAATAAGCAGCTTAAATTCTTCAAATCAAAGCAGCCCCATGGCAGTTTGCTTCCCTTCCCCTGTTGCCAGCCTTTCCCTGGACTAGTTCAATGAAATGGCTCAATGTAAAACTGTACTAGTCATATACACAGGCAGAATTCATTTTCTTAAGCAAAACCTACAACCTTACATGACTTAGCCATCGATCATTTTGCCTGCTTGCTCACAGAATGTCTCATGCATGCTAAGGGATGGCACAATTCCACCGCCTGTCAGGTGTCCCTCTTGAAGGAACTAGGTTGCCAAGCAGGCATGACCCTACTGAAAATCAACATTGCACGCAGGTCGCTGTCTCTCTGCCACAAAATATTTCTTCAATAACAACCGAGACTCATATTTCTTTCATTTTTTGACAAATTTCAGGAAGATAAATGGAGAAGAAACATACGGGTAAGTAGAGCAGTACACACACATTAGGGTCATTTGTACTGTTAAGATATTCTCCACATGGTGCTGAACAGAAAAGAGAAAGCTATGTAGCACATTATATTTGCTATACAAGCAAAACTAGTGACTTTTTATTTTCTTTCTATTCTACATTTTTGGATCACATCCAGGAAGTGTAACATGATAAACAGAAGAAACAGCTAATATCTCACGTAAAGAGCCAACTGTGCATGTACAGAATTACCTTACAGACATCAGTGTTCTAAAAAAAACAATTTAGAACTAATTGGAACTTGGTTTATTTCTCACTTTAAAGGTGATGCCCATTTTCTAACAGCCTGAACTGCGCATTATTAATGCTTATCAGCACTTGTCACTAATGACAAGTTAAGACAAAAGAAAGGCATTAACTGTTTCCAACATGTTCGTGTATTTATTTTCAGAGTGTGTTTGTAATGGTTGCCTACACATACTAGCTTTAAAGGGATAATAGGTTGCAACATGTGTTAAGCATAAATAGCCTTATGCCTTATGAATGACACCAGTCTGTTTTAGCTACAATGTACATATGTATGGGTGTCATATATATTATACACACACACACACACACACACACAACTTAACACAATAATAAGGGAATCTTCAGCGGCCATTTTGCTTCTTCAGCAAATGGTAATTGGTATAGCTCTTAAGAGTGTTATAATAAGTACACAGCATCCTAATACATTTTCACATGTTTTTCACATTTATAGTGTTTTCCTTTTTTAAATAATCTCAATTGATCTATATTGGCAATAAAATATGCTGTGGGATTTTCACAGTCTAGCGTCCTGATACCACATAGCCCCAAATGACACTTTGCATACTGACAGCTAGCGTCAAGGAGAGTGGAGGTGGGCCGGCCGCTTCCTGCTGCTCATTGCTAACAGGTAATTAACTACCTGGGAGATGCAGAACTCCTGGACTGGACTACTCACTGGCTGTAAATAAACTACGGAGTGGAGCACTGGCCCTCCCTTCTCTCCAAAATGCTCCATTCTATGGACCCAAACTAAATTACAGAATTTCCTTTATTCTGACTGTTACAGAACATTCTCCCTGGGGTTATCAAACACATTGTACTGCAGTATTTCCGTGAAATATAGATGCCATCAACCACCATGCCCTTCTCCCTGTCACAGTACCCTCATAAGAACAACCACTAGATCCCAATGGAACAAATAAGCAAACCCTGAGGGTGCAGAAGGGGAGGAGAAATGCTGTGATAAATCTATTCTTGAAATATTACATTTGGTGGGTATTTTTGCATGTAAAAGTAAGTGGTGACAAAAATAGGATCTTTCCCGGGTGTTAAGCTAGACTTCTATTTTATATGCCTTTGACCGCAAATGGCAGATTTTAACTTCCCAGGCACTGGTACTCGATGGCAACTCCTTTTTCAATGAATTTGTGAGTATGAACTGGGGTTTGCAAGCGCTTGCAACTTGAGTTGAATCACATCAGATGAATTAATACAAATGTTGTTTTTTTCCAAAGGAGATGATCAGTTTAAAAAAATCAGTACAGAGCTATACCGTTTTTAATGAGCCATGTCTCCATACCACATATATGTTCACGTATCTGCTTCCATGTTTCCATCAGCACCAGGTTTCCTATCAACTATTATTATTATTTTAGAATGTAAAAATACATTTTGTATATACAGTATATATGATTGTTCAGAGTCAGAAAACAGAGACTTGTGCCTTAACAAAGAGGAATAACCATGCAAGTCCGATTGTTATTACATTGAACAGTAAAATTCATGGTTTGTGCACATAGAAGATCCTCTCTAAGAGCCCAATGGGTAACACAATTCTAACGGAATGGTATTTATGCTGTGATAGAAACATAGAAGTTGACGGCAGATGAGAAGCTTTTGGACCATCTAGTCTGCCCATTTTAACTCCTGTTTAAACTCCTGTCAGTCCCATAGTGAGGATAGCTTTATGTCTATCCTATGCTTGTTTCAAATCCCCTCACTGTATTACCCTCCGCCACTTCCTGTTTAACCGCTACTCTCTCACAAAAGTAAAACTTCCTTACGTCACTTGTAAGCCTCTGACCCTCTAGTTTTAGACCATGACCCATTGTTCTAACAATGCTCCTCCTTTCTTGCCTCCTGTTAAAGCCCTTTAAGTGTTTAAATGTTTCTGTTGTGCCCCCTTTATTCTTTCCTCCAAGCTATACATGTTAATATCCTTCAATTTTTTTTCTGATAATTTCTGTCCTGCAAACCACTTACCATTTTTGTAGCTCTCCGCTGAACAAATCTGTCAATATCCTTCTGGAGATGGGGTTTCCAGAACTGTACACAATACTCTAAGTAATACTCTCTCTTCCTGCTACTAATGCCTTTTGCAAGACAAACCTGTACAATGCTTGCTTTTCTGATACTTTTTTGCATTGTCTGCTTACCGTCATCAGAAATAATTACTCCTAAGTCCTTCTCTTCTGTTGCCACTGATGGAACAGTCCCCCAATGCTATATTCTGCCTTATATTTTTATGTCCCAAAGTGCATTATTTTACATTTATCAACATTAAACTGCAGCTGCCACACTCTCGACTATTCTTCTAATTTACTTAAATCATTTGCCATTTGAGTTGTTGTACCTGGAATGTCTACCCTGTTGCCACTGGTGTAACTACAGGAGTCGCAGCAGTCACAGTTGTGATGAGGCCCATCCTCTAGAGGGCCCGGGACCACCCTTGCGACCCCTTTTTCCTGTATCTTCATACTGATTCAAAATAGTTTAGAAAGGGCCTTCTGATCTGGAGCACACCAGTACAGATTGGAATGTTCCTTTCTAAACTATTATAAACTGGCACGGGGAGATAGTAGCCTATCGGGGTCATGTTATGTCACGTAATGACATAACATGTGTTATGTGAAACAGTGTGCGAGCAGCCAGAGATAAAACTGCAGGAGCAGTGATTGTGTGTGTGAGCATGGATGTGTAACTGTGTGTGTGTATGAGCGGGCATGTGTACTGTGTAAAACTGCAGGGGCAGTGATTGTGTGTGTGTGAACAGGGATGTGTACTAGTGTGTGTGTGTGTGAGCATGGATGTGTAATTGTGTGTGAGCATTGATGTGTAATTGTGCGTGTAGGTATGGATATATGATTGGATGTGTATGTGGGGTGAGATGGAGTGTGTGTTAGAATGAATGTATATATGTGTGAGTATGAGTAAGTGTGTGTAATTCGTGTAAGTGTTTTTACATATGTATGCCAGAGTGTATATTGCAAAGAAGGCACAGACAACTTGGTTGGGGGCAAGGATGGCACAGACCAGCTGTTAAAGTTTGAGGGCCCCTAGGGCAATTCTTGCACCAGGGCCCTGTGGTTTCTAGTTACACCCCTGCATGTTGCAGACCTTTGTATCGTCTGCAAAAAGTCAAATCATACCATTAAGACCTTCTGTAATATTTCTAATAAAAATATTAAAAAGTACAGGTCCGAATACTGAGTCATGTCTGAGTCATGTCTCATGTTTTTGTGTCTCTTCCCACTTTAAACAAAAGTCTACTGTCTACTGATTTATTAAGTTAATCTACATGCTACAAAGCATTGGGACTATACATTTACCTGCAGTTTGGCTTTTATAAAAATGTTGGCACTACTCGGAGGAAAATCTCCCTTTTTAACACAAATACTTAAAATAAAATGTTATATTTTCCTCATTATGTGGATACATATACCCCTGAAGCTATTTTAATAGTTGGTGGTAAGATTTTTGCCCATGCCAACCTGTTTATTCTTTGTTTATTTGTGAGTTCCTGTAGGGCTTCCTTGATAATTAGATTATCATTTTTTTTCTTGTAATGCATATCCTTGTTTTTGCTAAACATCAGAAGTAAAGAATAAAACAATAAGCTTATGTTAAAAATATCTTCTTTTTCCTGTGTTTAGTTTTAATATAATTTGGTTTGTTTGTCTAATGCCTGGAAGGTGTTTCTATCCTCCATTCAATATTCTGCCCTCCTGACAGTTATGTCCAGCTGCTTAAAGGGGACCTATTCCCTAAAAAAAAGGGAGGATGAAATAATGAGCTACATTAAACTTTTCTAAAAATTAATCATATAGAAAAATTAGTTAGCAAGAGAATATGTTAAATAGGTATCGCCTAGATATGTAAGCTAACATGCAACTGTACAAAATACTGATTTATCTTTGGTACTATTTGGTATTTTCTGTAAATATTTTAGTATCACAATTTTTTTATAAAGTGGTGTAGCTGTTATATTTTACTCATGATTGTTCACATAATGCAGTATACAAAAATGTCTTCTTATTATACACAATTGTTTGAAATCCTACTTAAATAATTAAAAGAAATGTGTTTACATAATTCATATAAATCTGGGATAAACACTTTGAATGACCCCAATTTCTTTATAAAAAAAAAAACACATAGAAAAACGGTGCTTCTAACTGTGTGATCTTTATGGTAGAATACTAGAGAAATTCAATGAAAGCATTTTTTGTTGACACATTAAACACTTAAAAGTTCCTTTTTGTCTTTGTGCTGAAGCTTCAGCAGGGATGTTCAACTGCACCCATTGGTCAGGCCAGGACCCAAGGACCCATAGCCCTGACCAAAAAACTGTCAAGCGTATAGGAAACCCTGCAAACCTCCGGCTCAATGCCATTGTTGACTGACTCACCCTTGGGGAAGAACAGATGAATCAAGCAAAATTTACCTGCCTGCTTCTTTGGGACCACCCCCTAAGGGATATTTGCAGGTATAGTAATGGGGCAGATAGGATTTGGCTGCCATCCTACCTGAGGCCACCTACTGTACTTTTGAAGATTTGAAGTTCTAAGGCAGGGAAACAGAAACAACAGACCTACTGGGAATACAAAAACTGCTAGAAAATCCAGAAAACAATAGGCAGCCACCATCACCATGGAAGCATTGCTGCAATAGCCACTGATAGGAGCCAGCACAGAAGAAGAGGAGATAGTTGGGCTGGCCCTAGGAGCCCTTCTTCGCCTCTTAGCATCCTGTGTGAGAGCAAGGAATGTTAAAGAGCAAGGGGCGCTGGATCAGGGGTAAAAAAGGCAGGGGGTTAGTAGCCCTTAATCTGGTAGCTCTAGGGTGATAAGGGGCTGTAGGGGGAATAATGGACGGTGATGGTGGAGGATACAAAATATCACCTACTCTCTCTTGCAGCTAGGAATCCAAGGCAGCAGAGCAGAGTTGAACAAGCAGTGCTTCCATGATACAGGTAAGGCTTCACCAGCTTAACTTCACTCTGTAGGATTCCTGAAAAGTGAGGGGCGATGCACTCTGAGCCGAAATAAATACCCCACCACATACTCTGAAATATTAACTAATAGATAAATTAATTTATAATGCTATGAATATACTGTATGCAATGGTTTGATTTACTGTGCTGTTAATAAAAATATGAAATTAATATATTCATGGAATACCAAATGAGAAGGGAGTAAGATCACAAAATAAGACTTATTAATTAAGATCAAGTTATTAATTAGATCAAATCTGTGGAACTATGTATATTCACCATGTAGCTAAACAAAGCTTGATATCAAAATTTGATATAGTATTCCTAGGCAACTGTAAACTTTGGACTCCTTTGAGATCTTTTGGAGCCCAATTTAAACTTATTTTCAAGTTCCCATCAGTAGGTTCTTCATATATGTTTTCCTATTGAAGAAAAAAAGCATATTAGTTTATTGTTCTACGACTCCCTACATGCACACTTGACTATGAGTAAATTCAGACTGTTCCAATACATTTGTCTTCCACGAACTATGAGTAGAATAGTTGTTTGCATACTGGGTATACTAATATTGTTTTAGTGGCTCCTATATTCATGAACTATCTCGGCTTGACTCTCCTATCAATATTTTTGTCTTCCATGAGCAAAGCTCAGTAAAGGTAAACTAAAGTAGATGAATATATCGAGAAATAAATGTTTGGTCTAATGAGGTGCTCTGAATGTTTTGTAGACAATCAATGGGTCAGAATAATGCAGCATTGAATAGCCTTAAGGGTGTCCTAATTTGTTTGTGAGAATTTTCACGGCAATGTCAAAGCAGTTAGTCAGTGCCATATGTAGCTTCAGAACTCCCCAAGGCCTAACCCAGGCTAGTGCCACACGCTGTTGGTTCCAAGCTGCTGTCTTTACTGCTGAGTACCATGATATGACATCATAACCAGGCTCTCTGCCCTTTAGATCTACGGATGTTGTGCTGATCCGGCACACTCCACCCTTAGTGTTAATGGGCCAGATGGGGAAATTAGTGCTCCCCGTTTAAACTGGCCTATTGAGCAGTGGGGCTACAGAGAGACTGATAGCCCGACAGATCCATTATTATCTTCTTATAATAAATTAAATTGAGAAGGAACAGTGCCATATTTTTCCGTTTGCAAGATTATTCATTTTCAGATAACAGGTGTTGCATACTTTATTGTTCCCATAAGTAAACAAAGGTAGAGATTTTAATAACCTATATTTGGTGGGAAATCTGGATTTTATAGAAGCCAAAGGTGTGGCAATCTTATATTATTATTCTTAGATGTACATTTTCTGGTCAATTGTCATTACTTGAATTATAAGCATACCTGGGAACTTCCCAGGTCAAGCTACCAAGAGCCTGTCCTCTTCCAGGGAATGGCTTGGTGAGAGAACAGTATCACTCTACCCAGCTTTCCCAATAAAACAGTGTCCTCTTCCAGGGAATGGCTTGGCGAGAGAACAGTATCACTCTACCCAGCTTTCCCAATAAAACAGTGTCCTCTTCCAGGGAATGGCTTGGCGAGAGAACAGTATCACTCTACCCAGCTTTCCCAATAAAACAGTGAGGTGCAGTTTACTCCTGGACTTGAAACTGCATTTCAGTTAGTGTAATTGTTTAGGGATGATTGTAGCTTTATTCACTAAACCACAAGTTTACAAGAGATTTGCCGTTTTAACTCCATGATTTCACTATGTGCATCTTTTGACAACCCAATGACATCATATGACATCATATCCAAGAGTATAATTTTTGTATGGTGCTTCCATAGCCGTGGTAACTTATTACCGTAACCGTGGATTTATATAGCTCTCCATATTAATCTGTCCTTGCAATATTTGTAAAGTTGTAAAACAAAAAAACTGTAACTATACAAAAAGGACAAAATGGATTTTTATTATTTTGACCTTCGATGGAATGATCCAACCTTCAGCTTTCAGGCATTCCTCCAGCCCTCATCAAATTAAACTATTGCCTGTATTTATTTAATGTACTCCTTTTTTATTACAGCAGTAGCCCTAACTAATTATATTGGCAGGCTCTTCCTTGTTACGATCATGCAAGATTTAATCTTTATCACATGTAGTAACAGATGTCTTAGTTGAAGAAGGGAAAACATGAAAAGGTTTTGTTTTAAAATAACATAAAATATTATTTTATTAGCATTTCCAGATACATTTAGACGGGAGTACTTGTTTGACATCAGTACACTGCTATTTCATTTGAAAAACAATTTGTCATTTCTAGCATGAAATATTTTTGTAATAAATGTATTAAAAGTTTGCCTGACGAATGACATGGTATACTAACACTAGGGATTTCTGTATTATTAGCTATATGAACATATATTACAATTAAATACAGGTATGATGTCATAGTATTGTTCCAATGCTTATCGCATTTCACTTTTAGCTGCCTCTTAAAACATTGTTACAGTTGAGCTTATTGGTTCGACATGAGCCAAGCTCAACTGTAACGATGTTTCAGACAACCTGAATCGTAAATGGTCATAGCTGTTAAAACCTAAGCAAGTTAATATAGACTTGTGCATTCAGATTTGCCTAAAAGTCAGATTTGTTAAAAGTCTGAAAACGTGGAGGGACCACAATGAAATGAAAGCGAAGCATTTCCTTTTCTATTTTGTTACTTTTTTATTTTCACTCACTCTTGCTCATGCTCACATTCTCGCTCTATCTCATACTCTCACATTCTCTCTCAATGTCTTTCTACTTTCTCAGTTGACCTGTTTCTTGCCATGTCTCCTTTTCCTCAGATCTGCGTCTTCCCTTGCCTCTTCTTGTTCTTCTTTTAAATCAGTTTTTATTAGCCTCTGTTAAAAGGGCAGTACAAATAAAGGCATAAAACCATACAACAAAGAAGCGTCACAGTAACGGTCTTAAAAATGTGAACAAGAGCATAGCATTCCTTTACAATGTTACTGGATCATGAATGTCACACAATAACAAAGCACCCATGTGTACAATAGCCCAAACTTGGAAGACCTAGTATCAAGCCAAACAGAGGTTTTCCATTTTGTATAATATAAAGGAAAAGAAGAGAAAAAGAGGAAATCACAGGAAAAGGGGAAGAAGAACCCAAAGGCGGGAGACAAGAAAAGAGAGGTAGGAGAGACAGAGAGAAGGGGATGACAACTCCAGCAGGATACGTGGTCAGTTAGAGGTGGAGTAAGGACGACTGGATAGTAATATCCGTATGTACAGCGAGCCACGGGCCCCACACAGCGTTAAATTTGGGCACCTCGTTCCTCAATTTGGCCGTAAGTTGCTCCATAACAATGAGATCCCATATAGCGGATTGTACGTCAGCGGCAGTCGGTGGAGGCCCCTTCCATTTCCGCGCTATTGCAAGCTTCACTGTGGCGCAGATGCGATGGATAAGGTTGTGGTTGTGGACCGATAGTCCCGGTTCCGCGGCGTCCATCACCAATAAGGCGACCTCCGGTGTACCGGTAAGCGTAAGGTCTAGGGCTCGAGAGAGTTGGTGGAAAGAGGTCAGCCACAGTGAAGAAATCGATGCACACTCCCACCACGCATGTAAGTATGTACCTGGGACACCACATCCCCGAAAGCAGGTGTTGTCAGCGGACTGGAAGATATGGGACAGGCGCAGCGGAGAAAGATACCAATACGCTATAACCTTGAAAAGTCTCTCCTTGATTAGTGTGCAAGCCGTAAGTTTATGGATAGTGGAGGCCGCCGCGTCCCATGTTTCAGGTGAGTAGTCCTTGTTCAGGGCTAGGTGCCAACGGTGTCTGTATGAAGGTGGATCACAGTGCGTTGCCGTGAGAAAGTGTTCGTAGTGTGTAGAAACAGCTTGACGTAAACGCTTGCCCTCGAGGAAGCGTTTCTCAAACTTAGTAGCTGCTACCAGGCGACGTTTGGACAGACATGTAAGCAGGAAATGTCTAATCTGGAGATAGCGAAACATCTCGGAGGACGGGATCTGCAGCGATTCGCGCAGCATCGCAAACGACTTGACCTTCTGCTGATGAACCAGTTGGCCCAATCTCACTATGCCCCTGTCTGTCCACCACTGGAAGGACCGCGGATCCAGTCCTGCCGGGAAAGCTGGATTGTAAAATAAGGGAGTCAAAGGGGATGCTGCATCCGAGAGGCGCAGGGTAGAGCGACACTTCCCCCAGACAATGAGAGAAGACCGCATCGCTGATAACGAGGAAACGGTAGGGAGATCCGAGACATCCATCCACAGAATGTGCTGAAGTTGACGATGCGGAACAAAACTCCGTTCAATGTCTACCCAAGGGAGAGTGCCTTCCGGAAGAGACCAGGATTCCAGTTGTGAAACCCTGGCCGCTAGATAATAAAGGTAAAAATTGGGTACACTAAGTCCCCCCTTACGCTTGGGCATAAACAACGTACGGCGATTAATCCTGGCCCTTTTAGAGTTCCATATGAACCGAAAGACGAAGGATTGGAAGGAGTCCAACTCAGATTTGCGGATGGGGATAGGTAAGGTGCGAAATAAATAGAGCAGCTTGGGCAAGACGGTCATTTTGATGGCACAGATCTTCCCAAGCCAGGAGATTGGATATGCAGACCACTGTGAAATCTCCGTGCGTAACGAGGTCAATAAAGGCGGGTAATTTGCTTGGTATAGCGTCGTAGGGGAACTGGTGAGCTTGATCCCTAAGTATGTGAGCGACGTGGGTCTCCACGTGAACTTGAAGTTAGCAGTGATGGAGTGTAAGACGCGGTCCCCCAGGTTGATATTTAAGGCCTCACATTTAGCATCATTGATCTTGTAGCCTGAGATCGCCGAGAACTTGCGTAATGTAGAATACAAATTAGGTAACGAAACGAGCGGATCGGACACTGTGAGGAGGATATCATCCGCGAACAGGCTCAATTTGTATTGCTGGCCATGTAACTCCACCCCGTGCACATCAGGGTTAGACCGTATTGCAATAGCCAGGGGCTCGAGGCAGACGGCAAACAAAAGGGGCGAGAGTGGACAGCCCTGTCTAGTGCCATTAAGAACCTGGAACGGTAGCGACTCGCATCCCATGAGGGCAATCGTTGCCATTGGAGAGTTGTACAATGCCTGGATCCCCCTAAGAAAGCGACCCCCAAATCCAAACGACTGCAGCACCTCCCACATATAATGCCAATCAATGCGATCGAACGCCTTTTCGGCATCCAACGCAAGGAGCATCGTCGGTTGGTTAGTCGAAAGCGCCACCTCGATCAAATCCAGTGTTCTCCTGATGTTATCTGGAGCCTCCCTTTGGGGAATAAAGCCGACCTGGTCTGGATGGATTAAGGTCGAGATAATAGAGCTCAGTCTCGTCGCCAATATTTTCGCAAACAGTTTCGTGTCTGCGTTGATAAGGGAGATGGGGCGATAACTCCCACAGTTAGCTGGATCTTTCCCTTCCTTATGAATTACTATGATCCTAGCAGTGAGCATCTCCTGTGGGATCGGCCGACCGTCCAGAAAGCCATTAAAAAGGGTGAGCAGCCTGGGGTTCAGTTCCCCCGAAAACTTCTTATAGTACATGCCTGGCAGACCATCGGGACCCGGAGCTTTAGAGGCTTTGGTGGAAGAAAGTGCGCGGTTGAGCTCATCTTCCGTGATAGTGCTGCTTAGAAGAGAGGCATGATCCGTGGCCAGACGTGGGAGCGGAATCGAATCAAGAAAGTTAGCAATATGAGAGTTATCAATCGCATTGATGGGAGCTTTGTTACCGTCATATAAGGACTTGTAGTAGGCTGCAAATTGTTCCGCAATGTCAACTGGATTCACCCAAGATTTCTGATGTCTGTCAACAATTTTGGATATGTTCTGGGATTTCCTCTGGGACCGCAAGCGGCGCGCCAACATCTTGCTCGGTTTGTTAGCATGCTCAAAAAAGTTCTGTTTAGTGAGGTTGAGGGAATGAAGCGTTGCTCTACTATGTAACAGATTCAGTTCACCTCGTGTCTGTATGATGTCCCGCAACGTCGAGTCACTCAGGGTCCGTTTATGTTGTGCTTCCAGGAGGGACAGTTTGTCTGTGAGCGACTTCATCTCGAGTTGTCTCAAACGTCTACGGCGCGCCGCTATCTTGAGAAAAGAACCGCGGATGAAAGCTTTATGGGCCGACCAAACCAGAGTAGGGTCCACCTCAGGCGATTCATTAAAACGAAAATATTCCCGAAGGTCTCGTTGAATCTCCTCCACCACCGATGGATCGGACAACAAAAACTCATCCAACCTCCACGAGCCCCGAGAAGAAACCGCGTCGGTAAGTACAATCGAACATTCCACCGCGCCGTGGTCAGACCACGTAATGGGATGTATCGAGGACGATATGCCAGTGGTGACCACATTCTGACTCAGGAAAACAAAATCTATACGAGAGTATGAATTGTGGGGACTGGAGAAAAAGGAAAAGTCCAGCGTGTGAGGGTGTAACAGTCTCCAAATATCAACCAGTGCCGAAGTCCGAGCAAAGTCTCTAAGATGTTTTGTGTTAGGGGATGATGTCTGCGTGGTACGAGTCCCCTTTCTATCCAGGAATGGGTCCCATATGGAGTTGAAATCGCCCCCCACTATGATTCGGTGGGAGCGATAGGGCAATAGGATGTCAGATAGACGGTTATAAAATGCAGCATCACTCGTGGAGGGTGCGTAAACATTCAAAAGCGCCGTGGGGTGATTATGGAGGGTCCCGATCAATAAGAGAAAACGGCCCCACTTATCCGAGAGAGTCTCGGTGAGCTGAAATTCCAGAGAACTGCGCAAGAAGATACTAACTCCATTCTTTTTTTGCCGTGGGTGTGTAGCGTGGTAATGTGACCCGAAGGACCTATGCCAATATGACGGAATAAAGGATTTACGGAGATGCGTTTCCTGCAGCATAACTATATCACAGTGATGGTGCTGGTAGTATCGGAACGCCAACCTCCTCTTATGTGGAGTGTTGAGACCTCTGACATTATGCGAGATAATCTTGATCTGTCTAGGCATCAGGAAGATATAGGGACGCCACCGGTAAAAGGGCCAAATAATCAAATAGCACGACCTCAGGGGGTGTGAGCATCATCTCCCAGTAGAAAACATAAGGAAAGGAAAAGGGTATAGCAGAGAAAGAAAAAGCCAGAATAGAGAATAAAGAATAGAGAAACAAGAGGTACAAAATAAACAACATTTGTATATTGAGGCTACCACCTGACAACGAATGTCACTGATCTCCAACACAGTGTCGGGAACAGTAACCGTCAGGCAATAGAACGACCCCACAGGTCAACAGGGGGAATTAACCAGTCACGGGAAGTCAACGGTCCCCCAACAGCCCAAGTGATAAGGGAGAACCACAGTCTACCCCAGCTAATAATGGGCAGCACAACCAGGGAACGAGTGCCCTACGGCGGTTAAGGGAAACATTGTTGGGCTACAATCTCGGGGTAAACCCACTGACGACGCGAAACGCAACGAAATAATAAGCAAAACAGACTGCAACAAAAAAGAAACCGATGCGGATAGTGCGACAGGAAACTTAGCTGTCCCAGGCCACGGTCATCAACGGCGGCAGGTGAGGGCTCACCGAGAAGTCCGCGGTGTGGTCCACCCCGGATAGGTGGTCAAATCAGCCGGAGCCGCAAAAAGTCAGACCGCAGGGCACCTTGGCACGGGAAGTGGTCCGGAACCGAATCGACGAGGCAAGTCACGGCATGTTGTCCGCAGGCTCAGCAACAACGCTCGGGGCGTCTCGAGCGGCGCGTGAAACAGGTACCTCTGACCAAGCTCCCGGAGCAGCAAGGGTCTCCACTAGACGGTGTCTCCGTCGGTCGGCAGGTAAAGGAGGTAAGTCCAGCTCACGAAGCAGCGTGGCAGCAGCAGAGAACGATCTGATAGTGACGCTCCTGTCACGATTCGTAGCCTGGAGGGCAAAAGGGAACCGCCATCTGTACGGTACGCCCTGAGCTCTGAGGTGGTCGGTGATAGGCTTGAATTCCCTACGGCGAAGCAGGGTCTTGGGAGATAAGTCCGAAAAAAACTGCACTTCCAGATTACCGAGGTTCGGAGTGGTGGAACGGGCCTCTTTCATGAGCGCCTCTTTGATGTGATAGTCGCGGAATTTGACAATAATGTCCCTCGGTTTACCTTGAGAAGCGGGTTTAGCGCGTAGGGCCCTGTGAGCACGCTCAACGACGATCTGGTCTAGCGGTGTGGCAGGTAGAAGCTGCTTGAAGAGGATGGACAGCACCTCATCCACGTCCAGGTAAGTTTCCGGGACACCTCGGATCCGAATGTTGTCTCGGCTCGATCTGTTTTCGAGATCCTCCTGGGCGTCGTGTAAGAGTTGAAGCTCTTGTTGTAGGGAGGTAATGTCTGACTTCATTGTGTGTTGCTCCTGCAAAATGGACGTGTGCGTGCGTTCAAGCGTATCCGTACGATGACCAATGTCAGAAATGTCCCTCCTCAGGTCTTTAAGTTCGCTCCGGATTTGATCGATAATGTCCTGCTTTACAGTCAGAACCAGGTTTTTAATATCCGCAATATCCTGCTTGGAGCACGCCGCCTCCGCAGCCATGTCGTCAAGTAGGCCCGAATGCGCAGATGGCGAGAGAGCGGGAAGAGCAGACGAGGCTGGTTTCCTCTGGAAAATGACCGGCACCGATGACTTTTTAGCCGATTTGCGGGAGCCCCCGGGCATACTGCGGCACTGGACCGAGAGATGGGGTGAAGACAGGCAGATGGTGTCGCTTAAACAGTCGCTTAGGTTGGGCTAGTTGGGAGAGCAGGGAGACTACACGACCATCTTGTCCCGCGGCTAGCTCCGCCCCCCCTCTTCTTGTTCTTCTGTCTTCTTTCTTTGTCCACTTCTCCCCGGTATCAGCCCCGTTAACCAGGCCTTCTTTGGGCTCTTCCGCAAAATGGCAGAGTCTCTGTATTTCATATGAACCAAAAGGGCAGGAAACTAAATTAATTGTCTGAAAATGAAGGCACCAAAACGAAACTAAAATGAATTTGAAACATTTTTGGTCCATTTGGTCAAGTCTATTAGAAACTGTAACTTAAGGTTTGCTTGAATCCAGCATATAGCTTGGCGTGACTCATTAAGAGAGGATGAGTAGAAGCCGGAGAAAAGCTAGTTTTGATCCTTTCTGTCATGACCCCGATCCTCACCAGGACTTTTCCTATGATGTGACCGGCTTTGCTTGTGCAGCTCATTGATCAGCTTACCTACCAGTAACTATAACAGTCAGTATTCTGTTAAAATGTGGCTCTTGGTAGACAATTAGAAATTTCCAAATCTCAACTATAAAACAAATATAACCAGAAAATACTTGAAAATAAAATAGGACATAATAGATAGGAACAAAAAAGGTTTGTAAAATGCAAGGTGGTTGCACCTAGCTTTCCACTACAGAAAATAATTGTCTCAACATAATACCACTGTTCTAATCTACAGACCTGGAACAAAAAGTTAAGCTTTAGCAACCAGCAAAAAATAATGCTAATAAAGCAAGATGCGTTCACACGGAGTTGGAAATAAGGAAAATCTGACCTTTTCTACATACTTTCTGTATCTTCTTACTCATTATCGGAAGGTAAACAATCAGATAATTACCTGAACATGCATTTCAATGACATTGCAGTACATTTACAAACACCAATCAGTTGGAGCTTATTCATACCTTTTGTTAGTACATTTGTTTTAGAAATCATTTCTATTTGTTAAATCTCAGTCTTGTGCCCATTATATGATATATCTGACAGCTGGAATGAACTTCAAGTTAAGCAGCTGGGCACTGAAAGATGCTGTGGAAGTTATTATCACACTGTCATAGCTTCAGCAACCATAGTTTGACAGCACATCCTGCACTGCTGATACGTGTAACAACCATTTAAAAAGATGTAAGTTTGAAATTGAGATAAAACTAATTCTTATGAGGAGGGATAAGCAATCATAAGACTGGAACTCCCATCGTTCTCAGTTGTTAGATAAGCATGTCTAGTGGTAATGCAGAGCATTGGAATGTTGGTGTTTGTCCTCACCTGCTTAACAAGCCATTGTTGTCCGTCAGCTGGTCATGTATATCACACAATGAGTTGCAAACATACCATCATGGTTGAAATCCCATTGTATATACTAAACTACCACGAACCACCAGCTTGTTTGTCCTCTTTCCCCATCTCTTTCAATCTCAATTTCACTATCTACCTCCTCCAGTGTAATTTCTGTTCACGAAACTGTTCATTGTTATGGTCATGTAGCCTTCCGCTGGGCATATCGAGACGCTGGCTGCACACTGCAGCATCTAATCTGTCATCTGCCAGTGGCCCACTGGGTATTTGCCTGGTGTGCCAGATGGCCAGTCTGGGCCTGCTGTATTTGCAGTGGAAACACACCTCCACATCTTGCCTATTTATAACTGTCATGTTAAGTAAAGTTTACACTTGAGTTGACAGCTATAGTTGAATTGGGCTTTCATGCAACAAATGCCAACTTAAGAACATTCAACAACAAGTTGACAACTGTTAAAAGCACAACTCCACTGAGCCGTGAAACTTCAAACCTGTTTCTACTGAATAGATATGTTAAGTCACTTGAGTTACTTCCGTGAATCCAATTGGACCTACTGTAAGTAAACAAGTAAATAACTATCTGCTTCTCTGTAGGATACACATGTCCCCTGTTACACCTACCTTGTCCGCCACAATCCTACACCGGTCTTCCGCTGGTGGGTGTTGCTCGCGTGGTGCATGACATGTCTGCAGTGCGCAGGGCATGCCAGCGACGCCCGTGGGTGTAGCTCACACTGACGCTGTTTATATTGGATATGTACATCGCGACCATGCTATTCGCGTGCGTCGGTTGCGATGACGTCATAGTACGCTCATTGGATTGTTTTGCCAAGGTTGTTTTGCCATGTTCCCGGCCCTGGTACTATTTAAACCTGCCTGTTCCATTGTGTGTTGCCCGTATAAAGAGTCACGTTGCCATTGTGCTCTGGGTTCCTGTTTGCTTTTGTATTACCTGTTTACCTGACTTCTGTGTACTGACCTATGGCTATTCACACTCGACTTTGATCCCGTTCTGCCTGCCCCGACCTCGGCTTATCTTGACCTTGATTCCCTGCCTCTGGCCCTGAACTGTTTTGTTTGCTTTAAACTGGTCTACATGCACCTGCTACCTTGTGAGTCCACTACCGTCCACCGTTGCTGTCCTAGGCCCTGCATAACATCCCCTTGCTACTCTCCCCTCCCTGTCTTAGGTCTCTTGCGTTTCTGTTCCTTCCTCCCTCATCCAGTTCCACAGCGATGATGGATATCTGCATGACACAGTACCATCCAAATGTAATCTCCCTTCCTGGGATTTTCAATCCCCTACCAACCGGTCCTGCGGTACACTTGTACTTATGTAGTCGTATGCAATACATTATTGTCACTGCCACAGAGATTATAAGGGGCCAGAGTAAATGGCATCATCCAGTCTCCAGGAACAGAATATGATTTTCTATAATAAAAATAATACTTCAATTTGTGTGACAAGGCAATTAAATATATAACTGCTAATGGTAAACATCATTTTACTTAATGTCAGTCAAACTTTTACGTTACTTTGATTTAAAAGACTCTTTTGAGGAGGGATAGGGTCACAGCAGGTAAATTAAATTATCATACTAACCCAATTTAATATCATAAAAATGCTGCAGCAAAAATACTGAATTACTGTTGAAAAATTTAAATGTGTTCTAAATGTTGTTGCTAAACAGAAGGGGAGGAGGATAATTGGCAAGGCACATAATGTACCAAAAAAAAAACATATTTGTTCATTTAAAGTCAATCAGATGAATACATTTCCAGACAGTCCCCAAGGTACGCATATTAATAAAAATTCAACCCCCCAATACTTTCCGGTTTTAAAAACGCACAGTGTAATTGGATACTGAATGGCAATTAAGCATCTATTCTGTGCAAAAAAAACAATACAAGGGCAATCATTTTGAACCTTTTGGTAAGTTTTTTTTTAGGGCTATTTTGCAATTCATAACATAAAACATGTTATATCAGGGGAGCCAAGGACTGCGCTGTTTTAACAAAAAGTTATTCTTCCTGACCAAATGTTATGCTTTTTAGCTTTCTTCACTTAACTTTTTATTTTTCATTTGTACTAGCTGAAAACAAGCTGAATTTTCCAACGCAATACAACACTGCCCCCTGCAGCACAACAACTGTGATTTACACTTGAAACAATACAAAACACCCAAAAAGCGCTTCACTTCATCGTGATACCAATTTTTTATTAATGTTTCTATAGACGGATTTCTGTTTTAACACCCTATTTTACATGGTGCGTGTAAAGTGCCGGCAGTGTACAGGCATTTATCAGGCTGGAAAATAGCACATCAAACTACCAAAAAAATATATTTATATGCATGGTCTCGAAAAGAAGTACTTCTACAGTACGGATTTAATTGTGCTTTTGTGTTTACAATTCATGTTAACTGGGTGTTTGAGGGAGGTAGATAAGTGGAATAGCCTCGCAGTAGAAGTGGTAAAAGCTAATATAGTGAGGGAATTTAAAAATATGGGGTAGATTTATGGCTATCCTGAATCTAAGATGACACCAAGGACCGATTAAGGATTGAGTCTTTACATCAGGGAAAAATGGTCAGATTAGATGAGCCGAATGGTTCTTATGTTTCAATATCAGGAAATACAAAGTTTATGATTCAACATTTTTAACTTCTTGTGATCAAAAACCTGGATGTACACTCACTGGTCACTTTATTAGGTACACCTGTTCAACTGCTTGTTAACACAAATGTTAACAAATAGCTAATCAGCCAATCACATGGCACCCTACCTGAGTATTGTTTCTGACCATGTCCATCCCTTTATGACCACAGTGTACCCATCTTCTGATGGCTACTTCCAGTAGGATAATGCACCATGTCGCAAAGCTCACATCATCTCAAACTGGTTTCTTGAACATGACAATGAGTTCACTGTACTCCAATGGCCTCCACAGTCACCAGATCTCAATCCAATAGAGCACCTTTGGGATGTGGTGGAACGGGAGATTCGCATCATGGACGTGCAGCCGACAAATCTGCAGCAACTGCGTGATGCCATCATGTCCATATGGACCAAAATGTCTGAGAAATGTTTCCAGCACCTTCTACAAAGTATGCAATGAAGAATGACGGCATTTCTGGGTCCAACCCGGTACTAGCAAGGTGTACCTAATAAAGTGGCCGGTAAGTGTATATGTTTATGAAGCTTCGAAACCATGTCCTGCTAATTTATATACATAAAAAAAGAGTACAAACTATTGACAAAGATTTGTGTGGCTTTAAGAAGAAAAAGTTAGCAAGAATTTACAATCTTATAATCTGAGATACAAGACCGAGGCCTTTAAAAGTGGATTTTATTTAAGTATATGTGGATGCCGTAATTGTGTCAGCTCAGGGTGACGTTATCAACCTCAGACTGCTTGGGTAGAATATATTTTCACATTAAAATAGGATGAAAAAGTGTGGTATCTATCTGTGCAGATAAGATGAAACATGATGGATAATGGTTGGAAAAAAAAAAGTGTGAAAGTATTTTTCCAAGGGGATTAAATAAGCTTGACATGTCAATGTTAAATTTGAGCTGTTGTGGTTTAATTTTATGTTTCATACTTTTATTTATATTTAACAGCAGTAAAATTGGCGAAGAGGAACATATTAAAAAATAATTCCATAATTTGGGCCAAGTTCTACTCCATGCTGCTTATGCACTATTACCAGATTATACAGTATTTCTAAATCAGTGCTAAACTTGCATACATTTACTGCAGTAGAGTTGGTGTAAGTAACGTGCACATTTATTAAATTGCTTGTGAATTGCTTGTGAATTGGAGTCACCAGCCCCCCAAACAGCAATGAAACAATGGAGGTGGGAATAGTATGTATAATCTTTTGGAATTGAACCCATGTATACATTTCCCATACTACTAGATTCACTGCATCCTCCATTTACTATAATGGGAGTAACAGACCTGTCACAGCATATTATGTTCGCCCCCTAAGCCACCCTCCATGTTAAAAAAAGACCACCTCCCTTCGGCCTCCATGTTACAAGTGACTCGAAAAACAATCAATATTGAGGGTAGAGATTTATGGGTGCACTCATTTACCGGGGTCTGTGGTGGACACTTTAATGTTGTTCTACGGACCTTCAGAAACATTGCCTCGGATACTGGTGACCTTGTACAGACACTTTGCCTATCCCTGCTCTGAGGACACAATGCACCTTAAATCTTTACTGGCTGTACCCCTGATTGTGACCCAAAAAACAGCAAGGCAGTTTGCATGCAATAGAAAATTTTACTAAATTTGGGGTTGGAGTGTTCCCTTAATCATGATTTTAGATACAGTTGTCTTACGAGGATTTATGTGATGACAACACAATTGATAACATTTAAAACAAAAATCACACACACATAAACAATTACACATCCATGCTCATGCACACACAGACAAGTATACATCCATGCTCACACACACAAGTACACATACATACATTATGCATATATATATATATATATATTATACATACAGCTTCCTCCCTAGCTGCTCACGCACAGTGTGCAAGCAGCCTTGGTTTCACTGTGGGGTCACGTGACATCATGTGACCCCAATACATTCCTGCCTCCCTGTGCCGGTTCAAAATAGTTTAGAAAGGGCCCTTCTGACCTGGATCGGTGCAGTCCAGGTCCGAAGAGCCCTTTCCAAAGAATTCTGAACCGGAACGATGCGAAAGGAAGAGGGGGTCTCAGTGGTTGCACCGGGTCCCTAGAGGTGCGGGACTGGTCGCAGCTGCGACCCCTGTAGTTATGCCAGTGGTAAGTGGGGCTCAGCACTTCAACAAAATGAATCCGGTGCCCTCTCATTATTAACGCTCCCTCCTTTTTGATCGCATGTCTCCAAGTGGTCATGTTTTCATTGTGCTGGCCTGGATTATATTGAAAAACGATTTCAGTATCTGTTACTGTCATATTACTGAAATTGAGGAAATCTGAGCTACAAAACTACTCTTGAATACGTACTCAGACACCCTAAGTTATCCTCGGTGGCTTAGATCTCTCCCTTGTTTATATGTCAGGGAGCTTAAAACCATTTTCCATTTCAGTTTAGTTTATAGAATATTTCTTAGGTTTTGCTAATTTCACAATGAGCTGCACCCCTTTCTTCTTCTTTTTGCTTTGAGTCACACCAAACATTGTGCCTGCCCTGCTGAACTGCAAATTGTGTATTGATTTATATGTGAATAGCGCATAGAATGAGCTACATGAATTAACTTATTTGGTTTCAAAAGACATGAAATCCTTCATAATACAATTCTACTATTTTACAGCAGAATTCAAGGTCCATATCTACGTACAAAAGTAAAGATCTACCTTTTATTCACTCAGTATAGTGTTTTTCTTCCTATTGGGCCATGGTGGTTTACAATGTAAACATGCAATTGATTGAGCTACCTAATGTATACTTGAATGATGTATTAATTTACTTATCTATACATTGAATTGATGAGATTATAGTAGATAGTGTAGTATAGATGTGTCACAGGGCTCATTGTTAGCATAACACTGTGTACTCTGCGCATTCATTGTTAGAGAATACTGTAGATATAATAGAGTCTCACCTCAATGGAACTAACACGAGCGCATTCAGCACAAAGTAAATACTCAGTGCAAAAATAAATAACAGTGCTGCCGAATGACAAGAAATTATTGCTTGGTATTTAAGCCTTGCTTTTGTGAGAGCGGCATCGCGTCTTGTACTGTATGTGCAAGTAGTGTTATAGGTGCTGCAAGGTTATACAAAATGAAAACATACTTAACACATAAAAAACAACATGTGCATCACCCCGCAAGAAATAAAGAGTGCAGAAACCTGCTTAAGGAGATTCCCATCAAGTTATTTTACATTTATTTAACAGGATGTATTGTGTTTTACCCACAATTATCAATTATGGCTAATATAACATTTAAATATATACGCATACCTTTTTCCATATGTTTATTGGAAAATACAGTTTATAAAAAAAGAAAGGACTCAAGCGCGTCTATGTCAATGGTTAGTGGATCGTGGTAACAGGTAAATGGATACTCCACAAGTGAAAAGCTTTGTGAGCAGATCTCGGTAGTGATTCAGTAGTGGTTCATACCCTTCATACTGTTTTACAATGGTTTTAAAATGCAGAGATGGTACTGCAGCTTTAAAATGTTTCATTGATGCAAAATTCTGCTTCATAAACTCTTCGATTTTCCCCAAAGCACCCTGCCTTCAGCTTGCAATCAACATTAATTAACCACACCTTGCACAGCTACATACTCATTCTGTACATCTTGTACAAAAATCAGATGCTTTCCAGTTTATGCTCCAATGGGCCTGTCCTAGACATCTGTCGTGCATGACCTAATATTTTGACATAGTCAGTCAATGGTCTCTGATGCTTCAATCATCCAGCTACTGTTTGTGTTTGGAATTTAAACAGAATTATGTATTACATTGCATTAAGGTCCTGGCTGGATTATTCATGTCTTGTTGTAGTTCAGTTATAATGCCTTTCCATGTCAGATGATTGCCTGAGTATATTTTCCTATATATATATAGATATATATATATATATATATATATATATATATATATATATCTATATATATATATGTGTGTGTAGATATATATATATATATGTATATATGTATATATATATGTATATGTATAGATATATGTATATATATATAGTGTACTTTTTTGAAGCCTAACTTAGAGGCTATTAAACTCTAAAGACATCATACATGAAAACAGGAGGGTCATTTCCATGTTCTTTGGGCAAAACTGGTTCTTGCTATCTTACACTTGCTGTTTTGAACACCATGACTATTCTATATAATGCAGCCAAGTAGTTCCATCTGATCCTGGAGCAACCCCTCCTAGATGAACCCCCAATATAATTTCTATACTCAACTTTTCTTCTTTTGTTGCTGCACGCATTTATCATCTATGGTTCTTCTACAAAGCATGTGATGTGTTTTTAGGATCTTGAGGGGAAAAAACTTATGTCATCCTGACCTCACTATAGCATTTTAACAGGACTGAAATTGTTTTTGTGTTACTTTATGTCAGGGCTGGACTGGGCTTTTAAACCGACCATGGGGCCTTGCAGCTGTGGGCATCCATCTGGTGGACCATACACTAAGACAGCAGTAACAATAGATGACCCACGTCTGTTTTGCAAGGTGGCCAGTCCTGGCCTGCTTTATGTCATACACCTGGAAACACATACTTAGTTTGGAAGCATTTTCATATTTTCTTATCTTTTTAATTCCATATACTTGTCATCCTACTTATGAAATAATACAACAAACGTAAAGGTGTGAAAGTGCTTTAAATATAACTAGGTGATAATATGAAAGGATCATGTAGTCTCTAATGTGATTTTTTTTTTTTTGTTCTCTCTTCTATAAAATACTTTTATAGCACTTATTATTTAATGTTGTGGTGACACTACAAACAACGAAACAATAAGAGAAAAAATAATTGAAGAAATAAAAGCAAGCATAGCATCAGAGCTTTTTATAATAACAGATGTCATAAAGTACATTTTGTGCTGTGAACAAGAGGACAGTTCCCATAAAGGAAACCGAAAATTGGCTTAGCAACAACTTGAAGACTTTATTATGTGCATTAAGAAAGCATATTTGAAATTACGATAGAACAAAGGAACTTGCTCGAAACATAAGATAATGAGGAATTCAAGGAAGTAATGATTAAAGGAGAATACAAACAAGAGGTTGGAATTGGTGGATTTGTTAAAACTTGTATAAGTTACATTGTCAAATTGGTCTCAAGATTAACATATGGCATATTTTAACAGACCTTAAAAAAGAAGTAATTTTTAAACAATGTTTAGGAAAACTGGTGGCAGACAGAGGATATCCCTAAAGATTACATTGCACTGGTTTCCAATCCTTAAATTGTCCTTACTTTAGTTGCTTAGATATTGTAAAGTATACAGGTTGCTTTCACATTGTAGGTTCTATGAGTACCTAATACGCTAAAGACTGGGGCAATAATACTGAAATGAAACTCTTTTTTTGCAACATAGCTATATAGCTAATATGTTGTTATTGATTTAGTGCTTGAAACTTGTCAAAGCAAGGAGATGATTAATAATTAGCAACCCTCTAACCTACCTCATATCAGTAAATGTTAAAGTGATGTTTTCCCTGTAGACCCATGGAGATGTTTCATAAAGCCTATCGCCAATGTCAGCACCATGGACAGCAGTTCTAAATGCATAGAGCTATTAGCGCATGAAGCTAATTCTGCATGGGAGAACAATATTATATATTTTTAGGAAAAGTCTTGCATTCATATAGTCCACAAAAGATTACAATTCATAGCCTAGCAAAGCAAGTGTTGGTGGTATATCTTGGAATAGTGACACATCTATGAAAAACACATGAGCAGAATGTTGGGATGTATTCACAAATAAAGTAATTAATGCTTACAATGTAAATAGGCTTTTGCCCTAAACCTACTTTTGGTTTCTTTAAAAAGTGGCAGATATCATTAATACTTTTGGGTCAGTTCACTAAGAACTCTAGTGGTCAGTCAAGTTAGTCATCCTTAGTCATCTTACTTTTAATGGGCAAGAGTGATCACTGGCTCCCATGTGTTAATATGGGGGTCTTGAGGACCCTATTTCATTTTCACTATCATTATTATTTTTTAATTTAATGATGTTTGGAGGGTTGTAGAGAAGTCACCTCGCAACTGACTGATAATGAAAGGAGAATTGCGTTCATTATTTTTTTGGCGCTAATGCAAACCACAGTGTTGGACTGTGAATTCCCCTACAAGCAACACAACCGTTTGTGGGTTTTTTTGCAGACTCCTGTTTATGATGCATTGGCCATTTCAAATGCTTACATACTAAATAACAAAAGAAAAATCAATAACTATCAGAAAAATGACATAGAAGTGTGGCGCTTGATAGCAGAGAGAGCTATAAGCCTCATCTAGTCTAAGGCAGTTTGTTCTGTTTGTTGTAGACCTTGACCTCATCCAGTGTTCATTATAGCCTTATGCCTCACTCCCCAAATTTAAACACATTAGTGCTGCTGGGTGGCTAATCCACTTACTCACCATACCATCAGTGAAGAAATAGTTTCACGTTACATCTAATGTTTGATTACGACATCTTGTCCTAGATTTTTTGCTTTTTTTGGAATATACCTGCCTCCTGTACTTTGTTGAGCCCATTTACGTATTTAAATGTTTGCGCATATCCCATTTTGTTCTACACGCTAAACATGTTGAGATCCCTTGGGGGTTTGCAGATGCATTTGAGGTTTTGATATTTGTGGTTTTGACATCCAGTTTGATAGGGCCAATCCTAGCATATTTAAGAAGGGTTGAATGTGCCCTGCTTAATGTAGTTCAGTCAATGACATATATATGTACTGTGAGTAATATTATTACTATTAAGTAGCATTTGAGCTCATCATTCTCTTTGAGTCTTCTCATCTTGTTATTATTATTTTTTCGTGATCTAGTATTAAACAAAAATGTTAACTTGAAACAATTCTGTACCACACAGCACAGTCAGGGTGATCACGCAACTTAGCCCCCTATCTCTCATAAGTCAAGCTCAAGTAATCAGCGGATCTTCTTGACAGGCAAATTGAGATTCTGGCTAGCTTGACAAGAAAATTAGAGTTAATTAGCAATTACAATATGCAGCACTATGCACATATCTTTAAATCACTTAAAAAGCCATCTTCAAACTTTATCCCACTCATTGTTCTAACAGAACAGAGTAAATGGGAAAGTCCTATTCTTGTCTGTCATTACAACAGCATTTTAACTTCACCACATTTTGCTTTCAAGCGAACTACATTTTATAGCAGTTATCGTTTTCTCTGAGTACATCCGATAAATACACTGAAGAGTCCCCATTAGTAACAGACACTGAAGAGCTATATGCAGTGAATCACAGCAGGCGCGCAGGTGAAACATATATTTCATTGTGGAAGGCCATTATATTTTGAATGTCTAATATACTATCACTCGGTTCTGTATTGCACTCTTTAAAATATAAGATGTAACTGCCATATGAAGCTTATATCCTAAATGTGGGAGAGGAAACAATACATATATAAACAGAAAAACACTTCTGTCCATCTATCTGCGTATATGCATCCATCCCTCTCTTTCTATCTATATATATGATTCTGTAGATTGATGTAGACTTTCAGTATAGCAGAACCAGGCTCAGACTGGTCATTGGGCACACTAGACAATTGCCTAGCAGTGATTCCCATATTCCATTAGTATGTAGCCATACTATTAATATGTAGCCTGTCATTTATTGGCCAGTTTGGTACTTAGTACATCTAGATATTATATTGGGTGCAGGTGAGTGTGACTGTACAGATTAACTATAGCAAAAATGTATGGATGGATACCACTGTTAAAAAAGTAACTTCTGGTCAAGCTATATCTATGCAAGCAATATTATTGCCATGATGTTGTGAAGGTGAAACTTCACTAAAGAACATTTAACGCCATCATTAAATAGCTACAAGTGGCATTATGGTTATTTTTAATGAAGGCAACCATGTGGCAATAACTTCTGCTGTAAGCATTGCAGTAGCATAGAAGAGCATGTGGAAGATCTGCTGAGATCACCTGGGAAAATTGAACACCAGGTTAGCTAACTAATTAGCTTGCCAATTAATAGGAGAATGCACTATTAAAATAGTAAGTTACCCATTCAGGGGACATTAGTGTAGTTACAAAGGTTGGATCATCATATCTGATATTGCAGAACAAGTTAACCATGTTCCACAGTGACCCATAAAAGATTATTATGGTCACATTTTAATTAACTACTTTGTCAAACTATGAAGACCGGGTCTTTGTTGCTAGGAATCCTTTGTGATTTATACAAGGTCATTTACATGTCTTGACATTGGATGGTCATTAACTTTTAAATGTAAGTCACTGTGATCACCTTATCAAATCCACTTTAGTCTACAAGGACACATATTACCAATGGAATGGCTGGTAACACACTAAAAATACCCTCTGGTAGTTTGATGAAGTTTTCTTTCTTATTTATTATACCTGGAATGTATACTGAACACTATTATTTAAATATTACACAGACATATCTTGGTTAACATTTCATATGAGTTACTGCTATTTATTCAAAAGAAATCCTAGATTCCAAAATTGAGTATCAGATGAGGTTTTATTTATATATGTCACAGCGAATGAATAATTTTGTGATATTTGACAGGGTATATTATGAATGTGGTAGTTGGGTAATCTATCAATGTGATATGCCTTGTTTTGTCGTAAAAATTATGCAAATACATAACTTTAAAATCAACTCATGTAGCCGAAAATAAAGAAGTCCACATATTTTACAACAAACATTTCTTTTTTATTTATGATTTATGTTTTGTTTAGTTCATTTAAATATTATTTTTTAATACTAGTTGAACTGTACCAAAAAAAAAGCAAATTCAAGAAAATGCAACTATTTTCTATCCTTTACACCTTTTGCTAACTTGCAAAAGTTTAGTGTTGTTTTATTTTCATTTTTGTATGAATGACTGACAGTATGCTTGATAAAATAAATAAGGTATTATATTACATTAAATGAATGCTTATATAGATTGTTTCTTATTGGAGATGTTGTTCGTTCTGTGTAGTATTTGTAAAGAAATCCTGAGATTGTTTCGGCCTCCATCATCAAAGGATCAGAGGTTGGTACCCAGAAGTATTATGCCGGCCTGAAACATGGTTCTGTCTCTAGATAACCTGGTTCTGCTTTAAGTATATTTATGTCTTCCCTTCCAGTTAGATTCATTTTTACTTCTTAGCATCAAATCTTGGTGAACATGGGGCATTGATGATCAAGCTTGAAGTAACGGCCCAGAATTAGGTATCTTTGTTTTAGAAAATAATTCCTGAATAGATGAATTACCTTATCAAATGAGAATGAGGATCATTGCACTAGAACTCTGAAGGCAAAATGCTAAATGCATTCATGCCGAAGACTTTTACAGTTTCTTCTTCATAGGGTAGGAGTCTAGAATATAGCTCCCATCAGTATCTTTTTTCTGGAAATGCTGAAGAAGACCTACTGTCTTTCTATCTTTGGGTTTGGAATTGCTTCTGCGTAGTGCTGTTACTGCCCTCCTGTTTTAACATTGTCTGATATACATGACAAGTGTCGGTTCTGTGGTTTATATTAATTTTTGCTACTATCCTTTACCGCCAAATATCTAAGAGATGTATAAAGGTGATCTATGAAATAGTCAGCACAAAGGTGAATCTCCGCCAATATTAGAGAATCGGGCCAGACGACGTCAACAGAAGCGGTTCCATTTCAGCGAAAGTTTGCGCCAGCTTATGTCCTCTGCGGACGAAGATAGAATATAAAAGATAAAAAACAAAAGAGATGAAGAACAAGAAGATGCAGAAGTGGAAGTGGTCAATAGAGAAGGTATTGAAACATTTAGAGAGTCTTAGAGAGAGAGCGTGAGCGAGAATGAGAGTGTGAGAGAGGGAGAGTTTAAGAGAGTAAGTGAGAGTGTAAGAGAGTGAGTGAGAGTGTGAGAGAGTCAATGAGAGTGAATGTTGGCACCAGGCAAGGAATTTTGTTCCCAAATCAAAAATGCCCCCTAATTTTCGGCCGCAACGAATCTGCATGGAACAAAATTAATTGCACGAAAAAGAATGGGCCAAGGATGAACCACATAATTAGTCCAAGAGAGTGAGTGAGTGTGAATTTTGTTCTTGAATTAAAAATGCCCCCAATTTTCATTCGAACCGAATGGGCAAGGGCCATAATTCATTGCACGAAAACAAATGGCCCAAACACGAACCAAAAAATGTGTCTGATTTATTTTGCCCCATTTGCACGTCTACTGTTTATACATAACTCTCAAAAAATCATATGCAATGAATAAAAATACTTTTTTAATACAACACTCTGAAACCACATAGCTAAAATTATTTCTGGGTATTTTAAACCTTTTTTTTTATTTAGATGTTTACTAGATCCCACAGGAATGTCTTTTAAAATGTAACATACACATGTAACATACATCAAACACAAATAAAACTTTATATGAGGAATATCTCAGCCATACATTCAGCAATCATGATAAATATCTCTCATCATGATGCTGCACTGGAAACAAGAGAAATTTTCCAGAATTGTAAACTCAATTATACCTTATGTGATAGCATATTGAATTTGCTGTGTTTCATCGTAACCCAAAACACAGAGGGCAGCTGATGACAATTTAAATGTCAAGGCCAAAATAAATCATATAGTTGCATTTTTTCCTACTTGGTAAAAAGATTATATCTTTATATTTTCTTGTTCACATCTGCTATTCCGCCGTCTCATTATAGCTGTGAATAAAACCTAAATACTAGGGCATATAAAAAATCATCCAAAAGGTGAATGGATGGTCACTGAGCATTTTATAATCCACAAGGAAAATTGCTATTAGTTTTACAGCCATGGATATACAATTATTTGCTAAGCATGCATCATTTTGTTTTGCGTCAATTCTAAATATAACCTTATACTGTAAGAACATGATACATGAGTATCCACTTAAATAAAAAGGAGAAAGCAACAGTAGGTATATGTGCTATAAAAAGCATAACCCTATGTGGCACGATGAGAAATAAATTATTACCTTATATATCATATTACATAGTCTTTAGTCGGTTTAATGGTGCAGACCATTGCTTAGTGTGGGAATAATTGGACCCAGCCCTAGGTCAGCAGACTAGCAGTTATTTCATTGCCTTCTGCGTCTTGTCAGTACTAATGTACAGCAATAATAGACATCCCCTTAGGGCTGAGTATAGATTGTGTGTTATCAGATTTAATCATTTAATGAGGTAAGAAAAGGAGACATTAAAGTAACGCTAGTCAAACTGAAGACTATCAGTGAACATGTGAACACACATTTATTTTACCAGAGGAGAGCTGAAAATAGGAGAAGGTGACAAGTTTCCTACTGGGTAGTTTCAAAACAAAGACGTGCTACTTACCGTGACTCTACTTTAAGCCAATACAACGTCTAGAACATTTTATATAGGAAGAGCATTTCTCGAGTACTGAACCTTCCTCAGAACAGTCTATAGTCATTCAGGATTGTTCATTTAGATGATGGAAATGGTTAGCTAGAGTGCATTGTTAGGATAGTCAATTCCCCAGCTGTGTTATAGGCTCCCGAGTTACTATCAATACATGAACATGCCATAATTCCCTGTGGGTTGAACCAACCCATGAAGCTAACATCTGGTCAAGCACTGAAAGTCAGTCCTTGCTTTGAACACAAGTGTTTTAATCGGTTCAAACCATTTGATTAAGCCCTTAAGGACCAAGCTGTTTTTTTCTTTTTTTTGTACCCTTCATGACGGAGGCTGTTTTAACATTTTTGCGGTGCTCATGTTTAGCTGTAATGTTCTTCTCTCTCATTTACTGTAACTACACGTTATTTTTTTTCTGGATAAGAATAACTTCATGAATATAATTATTTTGATCATATCATCTAATTTATTACTAAAACTTTTAACTTTTTCAATGTACTAGTTTTACCACCAGCCTTTGTCAAAGTTTGTGGTAGTAATATTTTGTTTTGTTTTGTTTTTCACACAGAGTATATTTTAGGTATGAATTTACAGTTACTGCTATGTGTTATACCCCAATATGTGTTCAGCAACATCCCCTGAGCACAGTGATACCACCCATGCATAGGTTTGTTGGGTTGTTTGGGGGCTTAAAGGCTACATTTGGGAGGTGCGCATTTAAAAAAAAAACATCTGGTCAGTCTGCGTCCATGTCCTATTTGGGACATCTTTGTCCTAGATAGGGAACCTGGCTAATTCAATTTACCCCATAAAATTTAGAAAACTAGACACCCCATGTGTATTCCAAATGCTAGTATTTTAACTCTTTCCATGCCAGGATTTTTGGAAGATACATTGCTAATTTTAGGACTGCTCATAAAAATAAACCTTTAATTTTTTTATATTTTTTGACTTTTTTTACATTTTATTGGAACTGGGTGGTTCCCCTGATGATGAATCACTGAATTATTTTTACATGTTACCACATTTTTTTTTTTAACTATGTTCATTTTGTTGTATTCAACCTGCAGGGGGAGCTCAGAGTTCTCAGGAGGCTTTGGAGGTGCCTTCATGGGAAGCTCTTTTAAATAAGGCATCCGCCATATATTGTATATGGTGGACGTGGAGAAGATTTCTTTGTTCCTGAATACAACCCTTGCTCACTTCCTAAGCTTGTTTAATGCCATGATGTGCAAGGCATGTCATCAGTCGCTAACTGACCGTTTTTTGTGATGTGCCTGGCATGTCATTGGTCTTTAAGGGGTCAAGAAGCCAGTGCTCATGCTGGGCTAGCTGGGCTGGGCTGGCCTGGTTCTGGTTCTCAAGGCCTAGAATTTGACACCCCTGCTTTACACCTACATATAGCGAGAAAGGTGAAACCTTACAGAGCTGTTGATAATATCTATAAAAAAATCAGTCTCTGTAAAAGAGTATTTTGTGTGTTATTGGTGTCACAAAATTATATTATTGCAATATTGCTGAAATGACTTCCCATAAGATTTAAACCCTGTGGCATCCCCTATAACCTTGTTTTATCAGATAAAGACAAATGACAAAAGAAAATGCCACATGTCCCTGTTTATTGAAAAGAAAGTAAAAAAATGAGCCTTTACCTGTCACTGCAAGCATTTTAATTCACAAATTGTTATTCCAGAATAATTCAAATCACACAGTGTAAAGGAATGAAAGATTTTGATAAGGGCTCTCTTGAAAAATGCTCTGAGAACCATGTTTATCATTAAGTACATTCATATCTTGGTTTCTTACAATGAGAAGACATAATGACTTCTCTGGCTGCTCCCCTTATTCTATTAATTACCATGAATTGACTGTTAAAAAAGGTAGAATTCTGCTGCATGCGCACATTAGCTGTTGAGCACCCAGAATAAATCCCATAATGCAGAATTACCTGCATATAAAATGGAATAAACAGAGATGGAGTAATCACTGAGACAAATAAATATTTTATTGTCATTACAGAAGAAGACTGAATGAGCAAATAAATTTAAGATTTGCTAGTTCGCTAACAAGTAAAAATGAAATTTTTATGCTCTTATTTATATCCAACTGATGATGTCCTGAATGTGTTAGTGTATTTCAGCAGCATAAAATAGAGAGCTTGCAAGCTAGTTTATATCTAGAAGAACAAAGAGAATACATAATTACAATATGTTTTATTTGTGTATTTCTTACAGAATTAATTACAGTGTGCACTTCAAAAATATATACAATTAATTGTTTTTACCATTACTATCACCAGACCGTTGTATATGAAAAGAAACCATCAAGGTCTGGAATACAATCATTCAGCTGCAGGATTGGCCGAGTACTTGCTGCAGAGAACACCTTTGCCTTGTTAAAAGTGCCCTGCAGAACATATCATGAGAGGCAAGTCTATTTTTATTATTTTCTATGCATAAAACAGCCTGAAAGTGCACATTTATTCATATGCAAAGGAGCGAAGGAGCACAGGAGCATTTAATGAGCCACTGTCCTATAGACCTTGGACATTTTATTGTAAAAATAATATTCATAATATTTGCACTATAAAAAAAAGCGGGTTAAAAAACTTTCACTTAATGAAGTGCTTGTGACACGGCTTTTGTTCTTCTGCTAAAAACTATGATAACGAGAAACAGAAACGACGAGGCCAAAAATAAAAAGGAGTACAATGCATTGCATTTATACGGAAATCACAGGACTAGGTAGATTCACATCAGCAGGCAGACACTGACAATTTTCAATATAAATAGCATATGGCTGTTAAAGGTTGTATTATGTGCCCATACAGTTCAGAAAAAGTGTGTTTTATTTGTCTCTATGTAACCTATAGTTCTTGGGTTTAATTATCCGTATATGTATGTTTTCTAAAGGTTACATCAAGGTGAAATTGGACCAAATGTCAGCCATACTCCTGTGAGATTGTCCATTTAGTAATGAATTAAGTATCAGTGTTTTATTCCTGTGCTATGAGTGGATAAAACACACACTTAGAAACATGCAGTTCTCAAACTTTCTAATTGGGAAACTGTGATCCACACTAGGATACCTAATTATAAATATGAATTCTAAATCATACCCCAGGAGGTTCACAAATCTTGGAAACCAATTTAAAACAAGAATGCAAGCAACATGCAGATAGGAACACAATTAAGCATGGAAGAAAGCAAGGAACACTGTGGATGAAAATGGAGAAGCTAAACGTAGATTAATGCAAGAATCAGACTAGGAACTTGGACCTCGATCCATTGACAGCTGCAATGGCAAGCAATATGTCCAAGACTGAACATTAGTCATGACAGTAAGGTAAGGAAGACAAACTCGACTCATACAATTCTATTTAGATTTCAGTGCATACACGGACAGCATACTTAACTATACCGCCTTTTTTTATATAAGTTGTACTATGTATAATCTTTAAAAAAAAGTTGTTCACATGTTCAGACTAGTGGTAGTTTTTATTAGGTTGTTATAAGTCATGTATATATGTTTTTCAGGTATACTGTATAGAAAGAAATATGCTATAGACATGCAAATTTCATAAATATCCGAGAGAAAATAGTAAATATTTGTTAGTACATAACCTTCAGGCTTTGCAGTTTGGCAAAAGAAAATAAAAAAGTGTTCATTCTTGTTTTAGGTCATTTTTTGCCATAATGGAATAGCAAAAATAGACACTGTGGAATTGCAATGGTCTCCTCCAGAGAAGACGAGAAAAGACTGTGGTGTAACTAGTGTTTGTATTTTGTGCAAATCACAGGGGCGAGAAAAGCTGTACAGGACAGATTCTGGCTGACAGCAAGTTAAAGAAGCTAGTGCTTTGTTAAATGATGCAATTTTAGAAACAGATACTATTTTTTTCTACCATGTGACATGTTATAGACCTTACACTCTAAGATCAAAGAGAACAACCAAAACTATAGACTAAGAATGATCACAAGGTACATCGAAAGACACCGGAAATCCACAAGCAGAAATTGACCCCAGTCAATAGTATGTATTGTTACTATTTCAGATGTAAGAGAGATACACAAAATCTACGAACCTGGAAGATTACAGAAATTTCTCAATGCAACAATTTTATGAAAGACTTAAGAGTGACATATGACATGTGTCCGCCTCAGATATTATGGATCATAGTAATTGTATGAAACCATAAATTAACAAATTCAAAACTTCGAACTTGACAGAAGGTTTTCTCAATCCAAACAAAGGTCTCGCCGATCTAAAAAACATTGTAGAGAGTGTGAATTCTCAGAGACATCATGATGAATTTATGAAGCAAAATCCAACCTAGGTGAACATGATGTTTAAATACTTTTGAACCCATGGCACCATGCTGCTGATGATGCTGTGGGATTAGCATTAAGAAATGTGCATTGGGTTTTACTTGTTATTTTATTGTGTTGCATTGGCTCTTCTTCCTCTGCCCATTGCTGAAATGTGAATGGGAAGTTTGTTTCCATTTGGAAGAGGGCCTTTCAATTGGAGTTTAGGGATACTATACCTAGTATCTCTGTTTTTTTGTTTTCTGGAAATCATGGTCGTTCCCACAGTGTTTAGAAAGGGTTAGCTCCAAAACTATTTGTCCACAGTGGATTTATTATCATTTTTACCTAACTAACATTGAATAAGGATGTTTTTCCACAATTATTATATGTATAATATATTAAAAGCTACATTTAAATTATTTGAGAAGGGATATATACCGTATTTGCTTGATTATAAGACAAGGTTTTTTTCAGAGCAAATGCTCTGAAAAATACCCCTCGTCTTCTAATCGGGGTCGTCTTCTAATCAGACCTCAAATAGAGGTCTGATTATGAGACTAAGATCCAGATCCCCGCACCGCTGCAGGGGACCTGGATCCTCCTGTCTCCCCCCCACACACACACTTACCGGTGCTTCCTACTGTATTGCCGGGGCAGCGGGTTGACGTCCGCTGCAGCCGGAGGGAGGTGTGGCTAGCAGCGGGGGTTGTCTGCGTCCGTCGCGCATACCTTCCCCGACTGTCAGAGATCAGAGCTCCCGGTGCGGGGAACTCTGATCTCTGACAGCCGGGGAAGGTATGCGTGCAGACAAACCCCCGCTGCCAACTCCACCTCCTTCCGGTGTCAACCCGCCGGAAGGAGACGTCAACCCACTGCCCCGGCAATACAGCAGGAAATTGGAAGCACCGGTAAGTGTGTGTGTGTGTGTTAAATGGAGGCATAGGGCATTTCTGGAATGCCTTATACCCCTATATGCCACTCTGGCACTTAGGGGGTTAAAAGGCATATTATGGGGCAGAGTGGCATATAGGGAGGTATAAGGCATTTCAGGAGGCAGAGTGGCGTTAAGGGGGCATTTAATAGAGCACTCTGTCTCCTGAAATGCCTTATACCTCCCTATATGCCACTCTGCCCCATAATATGCCTTTTAACCCCCTAAATGCCAGAGTGGCTTATAGGGGTATAAGGCATTTCTGGAGGCAGAGTGCTCTATACAATGCCTTTTAACTCCCTTAATGCCACTCTGCCTCCTGGAATGCCTTATACCTCCCTATATGCCACTCTGCCCCATAATATGCATTTTAACCCCCTTAATGCCAGAATGGGATTTGGGGTATAAGGCATTTCTGGAGGCAGAGTGGCACATAGGGGGTCAAAAGGCATACCATGGGGCACAGTGGCATATAGAGGGTTAAAAGGCATATCATGGGCCACAGTGCCATATTGGTGTGGCAAGTCTGGGGGCAGATGTGTGTTACTGGGGGACAGGTTGGAAAATACAAGGAAATAAAAACAAAAAAAATATTTTTCTCAATCATAGCTTTTATTAAAAAAAATAGTTTACATGAATTAACATTTACTGGTAAAACTTTTTTCCTTTAGGGTCGTCTTATATTCAGGCTTTTTCTTTTTTTCCTAAGTTAATATTCAGTTTTTGGGGGGTCGTCTTATAATCAAGCAAATACGGTGTGTGTGTGTATATATATATATATATATATATATATATATATATATATATATATATATATATATATATATATATATATATATATATATATATATATATATATATATATATATATATATATATATATATATATATATATATATATATATTGTGACACAAGGTCTGGTAAAGTGGTAGATGGCAGGTATATAAGACCAGCCTTGGTCAATAGTAGTCTGCCTTAAAATATGTCCCAGGGAAAGATGTTTGACTACAAACTGCACTACTGGCGGTTTGCAAAACATGGTAAGGGTCCCTGGGGCGGAGCATCTGGAAGAGCAGGGTGGGCCAGTGCTCCAACAGCACTAATTGCTGTATTGATCCAGTCCAGAGTGTGCATTCTGGACAGGAGCTCCACAGGTGTGGACTAAGTAGCAGCTCACCTGTGGTTGATTAATTAGCAGGCAGAGGGTAAAAGGAACTGAACCTGATTCAGAGGGGAAGCCACTGTTATGCCAGCTAGGAGAGCTGATAAACTGAGGGGTGGTTTCTCTCTGCAAAAACTGTTATTCTGCTTACAACTGCTGCTGTTTGTTCCTTTAAAATAAACATTGAAGCTAAGCTGGATGTGTCCTGGACTTCATTTACCCTAGAAGACTGTGGTTACAGCCAAGATCCTTGACAAAAATCCCAAGGAAAAGGGAGGCCTGTCACAATATATATATTTATTTATTTATTTATTTATTTATTTTAACACCTTTATATGCTTTTGGCCGGCACCCCAGCAGAAAATGATCATTCCTCTGTGGGTGAATGCTGAATTCTTGATTTATCAAGTTTCATCACACATTACCATTTCAGTAAGAGCTATGGTTCTCCTGGTGAGCACTGTCCTCCATCACTTGTTCAGGTACACATAAGAGGAAAACTGATATCTTTCGACTATTCCATACCATTAAATGCTTTGACATTGCAAATATTTTCAACACTTGCTTTTAGATGGGTAAAATTTGAAACACACATCTAGCTTTTATGAGAACTGTCATTCTATAAAAATTGCATTTATATTTTAGTATGTCATAAATTTTCCGACAGAAATTTTAACTGCACTTCTTTTTATTTAAGAGCCTTTCAATCATTTATTCTTACATGATTCACAAAATATAAAGTAAATTTCACATGCACTTTGCAAAGACATTTATTAATACAATCTCCATCTGCCCGTCTAATAACATCAAACTATACTTGTAGACATTTTATTTTTTGTTCTTCAAAAGATGTTCTGTGTCCCCTAGAAAGCCACTGACAAACGAGGTTTGTGTTTGCAAAAAGTATCCGGAAAAACTGTTATGATGACTGCTCTGTGCGATGTGTATAAACAGGAAACAATATTTTGTTTTGTTGTATACCAAACTGAAAGTATGAGTTTTGGGTACACTGGAGCATCTCTCCCATATTGGGACCAAAAACTATATTGTTGCTAGCTGATCTATAAACATAAATCTGTTGTTATTTCATATAATTTTATTGGAGTAATGAAATGTAACAAGCGTAATGGACTGATGGATGAGATCCCAGAAAATCTAGGCCAGTTTCCAAGTGATTAAGATGAGATGAAATATGAGGAGAAATTAATAAATAAGTAGATGTATGTAGGTAAAGGAACTTATGTAGTTTTCATGTGGATAGGAACTGTGTATAGGTTAGTATGAATGTGTATAGGGTAGGGTCACTGTGTATAAGGTATTGCCAATGTACATTGCTGAGTATGATTGTGTCTAGGGTAGTGTGACTGCATCTTGTAGTTTGCATGTGTATATGGTAGTGTGACTGTGTACAATACTTGATGCATGTACACAGGACAGGATCACTGAGAATTGTGTAGTATGCTTGTGTCTATTGTAGTGTGACTGCATTGTGAAGTTTGCATGTGTATAGGGTAGTGCGACTGTGTACAGATTTGTATGAACGTGAATAGGATAGTCACTGTATAGCTTAGTATGCACGTGCACAGGGCATTTTGTAGTATAATATGGATATACTGTTATATAAAACTTTGTGTGACTATGTTTTCTTTAGAATGCATAGTGCAACTGTGAATAGGTTAGGCTGCATGTATATAGGGTAGGGTGACTTTGTATAGGGTGGTGTTACTTTGTATTGTATATTAGACTTGTGCATTCAGATTCGTATGGATTGCAAATTAACAGAATTTAGAGATTCATATGAAGCCCTGAAAACGAGGCCAGAACCCCCAGCTCAGAATTTTTATCCAAAATTTGTGGGTCCACATTCACTCACACTCTCACCCATTCTCTCACACTCTCGTTCTCTTTCTCTCTCATACTCTCCCTTTTCTGCATCAGGTCACGTGAGGGCAAAATTATGGCACTTGCAGTGACATCCTCTCCCCTGTTTGGAGGATCGGGGAGAAGATGTCACCGCAAGCGTGGCCATATTGCCCTCAGTTCACCTTCAAAAAAAACAGTGCTTGCAGATGAGAGGGAGAGATATTTGCAATGAAAAAACCCTCAGAATTTCACCTGAACAAAAAGATCAGAAAACTAAATTCTTTGTTCGAAAACAAACATGGGAAAAATTAAACAAAAAATTAGTTTGAATCTGTTTTGGTCGCCGTGCACAAGTCTTATATACAGGCTTGTATATGTGTCTTTTTTTGGCTTTGCTGAAGACTTTTAGGTGGAAATGTTTGTATGCAATCTAAATAAAATGTTTTCTTACTGCAGTGTGCCTTGTTTAATAATGATTGATCCGATACATCTGAAATATCTTTTTTAGACTACTATTAGCAAAGTTCCATAGACTTTTTGATATAAAGATTTTGAGATATAGATGTTGATGTAACAAAAAGGCTCAGCTTCTACTATATTTCTACATGTTAATGCTATGCGTACACCTATAAACAAATACAACTGCGAATTCCCATTAATATTTTGTTTTTCTAACAAATTAAAATGTTTCGAAGGTCTTGATAAACATATCATTTTTTCCCAATCATAGCATACAATCTTGATACCATGCAAAGTTTCATTAGCCGTATAGAGCTACAGTCTATAGCCTTCATTGGGTAATGTATTTTCAATGGTTCATTTGAAAAGATCATGATCTCCATAACACTTTTGACAAACACGCCATATGCTCAGCAGATATATTATAGACTCTTAACTAAAACTCATTGTTTGTAATGTTTTGCTAAAATTCCACAGCCAAGAAACACTTGGGTCAGTTACGTTCCAATGAGAATGATATAAATTTGCACTTAACCCATATCATTTTTATTTAACGGTAAATGTAAAATGAAGTTTATGGAACAATACACTTTGTAAGTTTTAATCAAGCTATTTGGACTAAAAATTGACCTGTGCAGAACAGCAGGTGAAATTGTGTATAAATGAAACTAAGTTTCACTGAGGGTTTTACTCTCCCGCATTAGAAGCCATCTGCTTCCAAGGTGTTAAGGGAATGAACGAGTGACTGAGTGCTTAATCTGACTTCTCTGCCGAGCTGTAGGAATTCAGTTTCAGGACGATAAATTCCTCAGCCCGTTCTGAGCTGGACAGATGTGCAGGATTGGGGTGTAAGCCAAATAAAATGCTGTATTTAAAATTCTAATTTCCCATTTCACCAATTCGTCATTTTAATCACAGAATGCAAAGTATGGACCCAAGGCATAAAACTATTGCAATCATTAGTGGCTTGACATTTGTCAGGGTGGAAAATAAATGCAGTTATTTGGGAAAATACATTTGCAAACAGTATGAAAATATGTTGCGGGAGATTACATTTGTTCTAATAAATATATGCAGAATATTCAAGTGGCATCAGCATGTCCTTTGGCAGGTGGATGCGTATTTTGTTAGATGAGCATAAGGAATCCTTATAATAAAATCTCTAGATAATGGTCATAGGCCAGTCAGCATTTAACGATTTATAAAACAAACAGGTAGAATGGATGTCAGTTCTGGCATGTTCTGAAAAATATGTTTTCTATGATACGTACAGATATTAAGCAATACTTTTTGGAGGATATTGATTGGACCCTGGGCAACCATTTGCCCACATCCACCCCACACTTGCTAGCATACAATCACGCCCTCCATTCCCGCACCCCCCCCCTCAAACAACAAAGGTTTTTGCAGCACTAACTTCAGTGCAGTCTTCTTTCCTTCTAACTCTAATGTGACTATGCTCGAGATCTTCTCAAACCACACGCTCAGGGCAGGAGCACAATACTATGCAGATCCCATAGCAAATAAGTGGTTCGGTCCAGCGAGTAACCTGAAACAGACGTGTTAGTCGTGATCAGGACCGGCTTTAGGTGTTCAGGCACCCTGTGTGGGCTACCCCCGTTGTTCCCCCTCTCCTATCATCAACCCAATAAGTGCCTTTGTCCCCTCCTTCACTGTGCCACACTTCTCTTTTCCTCTTTTACATAGTTCAGGTATAGATCAATAAGCAACACATGGAAACGCAGCATTGCAGGTATAGATCAACCGAACAAGGCATACAAACCCTGTATTTGCAGGTATTAATAAATAACACATGAGACATAACATTGCACGTACACAGCAACTAAATAACACACAACATCAGACTTGTCAGTATAGATCAACAGAAAAATTGCAAGCAAATTCAACATTAAAAGTATAGATAAGATAAATGATGCATGGAAACCCTAAATTCCAGATATAAATCACAGGTTGCAAACTTCAAAGGTCAGCACTGGCATCTACATTGCATCCACAGATAAGTGTTTAATCTTTATGTTAATGTTATACATATACAGTATCTCACAAAAGTGAGTACACCCCTCACATTTTTGTAAATATTTTATTATATCTTTTCATGTGACAACACTGCAGAAATGTAAAGTAGTGAGTATACAGTCTGTATAACAGCGTAAATTTGCTGTCCCCTCATAATAACACACAGCCATTAATGTCTAAACCTTGGCAACAAAAGTGAGTACACCCCTAAGTGGAAATGTAGAAATTGGGCCCAAAGTGTCAATATTTTGTGTGGCCACCATTATTTTATAGCACTGCCTTAACCCTCTTGGCATGGAGTCCACCAGAGCTTCACAGGTTGCCACTGTAGTCCTCCTCCATGACAACATCGGTGGACAGCAGCCGGTGGACAACTTCCGCTGCCGGCACCTCCGCCCAGGGCTTCTATGGTGGATCACTGGCTTCACAGAACCTTACGGCAATTAATTTATTCTATGATACGCAAATCCACCAAACTGTCAAATAAGAATTTTTTCTTCTTTACGTTTTTTTTTACGTGTGTTTGTTATCAGACTCAATAGGATCGGTCGGTCAAGAACTGATGATGTTATGACACATTGAGGCCCTAATATTTTAATCAATAAATATTACAAGTTTATGTGGTATGAATAAAATACTTCTCATTTTAAATTTCAAATTTACTCACAGACGTTATTAATATGTCACAGATTCACAAATAAAAAGGTAAAATCCAAATTTCTAGCCACAACTCTAACAGATGACAAAAGAAAAGTGTTTTCTTTGCCCATTTTAAATGCTGGGAATTATGCTAACCATTTTAATACATGGTTTCTGGCAGTGATAGATTTGCCTATACCTTCACTCAAAAGCATCAACATCTGCAGAAAACCAATGGTGAAAAACAATGTAAGAGCCTTTCACTCATCACTCCATACCATGAAACAGCCCATCCAAGCTGACTTATTAATGATGCACCTCTCCAAGCTCAGATCACAACACAAGTAGACAACATGCATTGTAACTATATGATCTAGGGCCAGGCTAGACCCTGGCCTTACTCAGACACCTGCACACAAGTCTAGTCAACTCTACAAATGCAAGGACGGAAGAGATTAAGACAGTCCTCGCACAGATCTTACACTCGTCCTCCTGACAAAACAGCCTGAGCTAAGCATCAGGCTCCAACCAACATTGACTCCCACCAATAATCCACAGATCACATGCTACATATCTGATACAATTCTAGAGATAACATTGATCATGAAACATTAAAACATTACCACACGCCCTTCCTTGAGATCCCATGATTTGTCGTAGGTCAGATAATTGACAGTCATTGCATGTCTTGGTGCTACTATGGGTGAAAAGTTTAATGACGAGCTGGCAGAATACAATAGTTCGTTACAGCTGTCTAGTTCATCATGGTGTTTATTACCATATATCTGTGTGTTCATTATGAAACTGATCGTGGCAGGCTGGGTATTACAAAGGGCAGAACACATTCATTATACTTATTTATATAACCTGACTTTGCATCAGATAATAAAACTAATAACTCGGTAGATACACATTAGCTGATAGCATTGTGTACTGCTCAAAGCTCATGTGAAAAGAAAACTGCATTTATAATTATAAGTACAATGTAATGATATCATTAATATCCTACATTCCCTATCTGTGATTTTAGTTCAGTATCATTTGCAATTATGTATGATTTCATCTCTAGAGTCCTGAGTTTCCAAAAATTATAGAAAAAGTAAAAAAAAAAAAAGCATACAGGTGTTGACCCAGTTCTAAATGAAGTACTTTTTATTTCATATTTCCTGTTATGATGGTAAAGTCGTCGGAGCTTTGAATAGAAAGACTATTTTTCCAGGCCTGGCCACATTTATTAATTAAAGCCAAAAAACAACCTGAAGTGCCCTCTTCTAGGAAAACAGAAGTATTAGTGGAAACAAAAAACAATAATAAGGGCGTGCTTTGTAGTGGCAAAAGGTGGCATTGCTAAAGAAAAGTGCTTAGGGAAAAGTACAGATCCCTTATTCTTTGCAAAATGTAAATTTTGGGTATATACATATGCTTATAGACAAAGTGGTTGTTGGTTTTGCCCTAACTGGAAATTACCCATGTTAGCCACCTTGCTTATGCACAATGTATAGATCAAACAAATATGCAAGAGTGAAAGTGGGCATTACGTCGGCATAGTGCCCATCATATTGCACCCATATAACAAAGAGGGGCATGATGTCATGTCTCCCTCTGTGTTCTTGCATGGTCACCAGCGGCACCATACAAAAATATAAGAAAGTGACTTTTAATTGTTTTCTGCAATTTTCTCATTCCCTTCCTGACAATGTATTATACATACTGCCAAAACCAGTGATCATGGCATATGCTACAAAAGGAAAAAATATGGCTAACACAAATGTATATTTGATGGGGAATGTTTCCAATATATTTTTAGTTGTAAACATAAGGACTACATTATGAAAATTTATATTCAGGAAGCCCACAGTTTCATCAAAATTAGCACTTGCCATTTTTTTTTTCCGTAAATGCCCAAGTTGGCATTCTATTTTTAGGGCATTTATATCTTGTCATATTATCGCTATAGCAGGGCTACAACGATTGTATGTCTCACTACTTTGCACTTAGGAAGCAGCTGTTGGTTTTGTACAGCAGTATAGTTCATTCTCCTGCAGAGAACCTGCTTAACATTCAGCATGTTGGGTTCAATTGCATGAATATTCATTCAACCTTCAGCTTCCCCCCCAGCACCCTATTTCGTTACACATCCACAGGGCTGGCTGGAAGACACATGTAGAGACAGATCTTTTGAACAGAATGTACTTACAACCGAAAAAAAAAATATCTTCGGTTTTTGTTAAACTATGTATAGATATTTTCTTTTTTTCTTCCCCTCCTATTAGTGAAGCATTACATACTCTTCTGCCATCTAACATATACGATTCACAAACTGAAGAGGTGAAGGTTCACTATCACATGAATATTACCATATAGTCATATTGCACTGCTTATTGATTATTTGTTGGTTTGGTTATTCCATGTAACTTGATAATTAGCATATAAATGAAGAGTGTTTATTTTGCCTTTCCGGGAGACACTGATAAACTACTTTCAGGTAGGTTATTCATGACTGGAGAAAGTATGATAAGAAATCAGCTACTCTCGGGTGTCCTTGGACTAACCTTTGCAGCAGACAGAAAGATCATTCTTAGCTCAGAGCAAGCCCAACCAGAGGAGCAGAGTACTAATGACCCATGATCTTGGTCTCTGCGGTAATTTGAACTATTGTATATATGAATATAGGACTTGTGTTTGCATTTAGCTTACACAATACCATCATATAAGATTATTTGACAGCTGACAGCTTATAAAGTGGAGAACTGTGAAGATATGATAGATTTGAAAAGTATGTTTGTTTTCATTGTCAACGAGCAACATTATACGTTTCCTATAGTTAAACCTCCACATTTTTTAGCATAACTAATGTATTACAATTGCCTATCATTTTTGTTTTTAGTTTTTGGTCAGCAAGAACAAAAAAGTAAAAAAAAAGCCATTGTACCTCGAAAGAGGATGGCTAAACACAAAAATTTCCTATCTTTCTTAGTTTTCTTCAAACAACCCTTACAAAGGCTGCCTGAATCAATTAACAACGATCAGCAACTTAACAAAAGGGAAGAGATAACTTAATTGGGTGAAATGATAAAGGTCCTGAGTAAAGGAAACCTATAGCCTACCACGGTGAGGTTCTAATTAATATATAAAGACCACTGAATAAGTTTAGTGTACAAACAATTAAGGATTTATGAAAGAGACAGATCCACTTTAAATCTCTATACATATTTTTCATTTAGGGATCATAAATCTAAAGTTAGAAATTATTTATTTTTTGCCGGACTCCAAAAACTAACAAAAAATTATATTTTTTATATCTTGGAATCTAAGAGTTTTTATAAAATGGTTTGTCATACATTCCATATAAAACATCTCCTATAGTGAGACTGAACATTGACCGCCCAAGGAAAGGTGTATAATAATGTGACTTAAACACTAAACCATTTTTTTTTGCAACAAAAATCTATGAAAACAAAGTATATGTCAGTTACTATTGACATATAAAATACTTTATTTGCCATTGAAACAAATATTATTTTCCAAGACGCAAAGACGCAAAGTAACCCTATACAGATTTTATTGAATAATGTAAATTGGTAGGTTCTAACTGAACAGTGCTCTAATTATATTGTGTCTTCATAAAATACTTTCATTTGTGTTAGTCAGACTTGTAACCATGGTTATTTTGGGAGATGTATAAACTCCTCTAGTTCTGTGATATTCCCTTGGAAGGTGTTGTTTTGAATGGGCAAATGCTTGATTTGCAGAACAGTATTCTTACTTTATTTGACAGGTGGATAAAAAGAAACAACTGCCAATCAGCTCACTCAAAAACACGGAATGAGACAAAAACGAGTCAAGTATAAAAATAGAAAACAAGTATAAAAATAGAAAACAAGGGCATGCATTATATATATATACTGTATATTTGTATATTCTGTCTTATACAGTTGATATTGTAATCAGGATCCCTGTCCTTATAACAGAAACCCTGCATGAATCTCACCTTTAGCTTCCAATCCATTTTATACATGATATCCCTGAAGTCTTGCTATTTTGCAACCTGCGCAGCTAGGCTGAAAGCACAGAAGGACGGAATCAATAGACCCAACCACACACCTTCCCTGTGAACGGCAGGGCAACTATTAATCACATAAATTCTGAGTAGTATTGTCAGAAGTGTCCTTAAACATGACAGTTTATCCCTTCCTGGCATCTTTCTGGGGAAGCTGGCTTTGCATTAATCATGGCCACATGTTCTTATTCTTTAAAGCTTTCTATAATGCATTATGACAACGTGCAGACAAGCAGAGGTATATTTATACAAACACAAACTCCTTTCCCTCCATACCAAGACTCGATGAAATGTATATGGAGGGACTGGCTTGGCTAGTAAAACACTGATGTACTCCTTAACATGTATTAAAAATGCAATTTGTGACTAAAATTATACCAAAAACATATGCAGTTTCAAGTAGACTTGTGCATTCATATTCGGGCGAACATGGTCTCCCCAATGATCTCCCCAGGCGGAGTTTCACCATCAGGAGTTAAAGGTCTGTACAAGCGCTTCTATTGGTCGCCGTCAGGGAGCTCCCAGAGGAGCATAACAAGTAGTACATCCCATAACTATTTGGACTTACAGAAACAAAATAATAAAGAAATTAGACTCCAATAAAAAGCTTTAATTTGGTTTTTCTACGTCACTTCCCACCTTTTTAAACATCTTATGTAAAGAATACAAAGGAAACATTTCAACAAGAGATTGAAACATTCTTAATCAGTACGGGACCGTTTCCAAATGTCATATAATGACTGTGACAGGCCAGCTTTAGAAAGTTTGCAATGATCAGCTTCAGATACTATACAGTATTAGACTTGGGCGCCGGCAAAGTCTTCGTGTTCGCCTTCGTGTTCGTCTTCGGGGGGGGGGAATCTTTGTATTCTACGAATATTCGTCCATTCCTGTGTTTGTTTCAGGCGAATATTTGTATTCGTTCTTCATTTTTGTTTTTTTCGTTTTTTCTGCCGGTTGCGATGGAAATGCCATGAAATCAATAAACGCGAAGTTGAATAGGGAATGTAAGACCAATTTTACATACTGGCCTAACATTTGCAACTTACCTACTTACCTACATACTTACAATGCCATACTTACCAACAACCTGAATTTGACGGGACAGGACAGAAAAAAGGGGACTGTCCCGTGAACTTCGGAACTGTTGGCAGGCATGCGGATGGTAGAAAGTGGGTCAAAAACTCAAAATAAGCTTACTTGTAAAGTTACAGGGTTAATGTAAGCTTAAAAATAGTAGTAGTTCCCCAGTTTGGTTAAAGATCTATTATGAATTTATTATCTTATTTTACATTTCATAGGTGTTATTAAAATAAGGGGTTAATTTCTTATTTTGTTATTAAAGTTATTTAATTTATAATATTTATTTATTTATTTATTCTACCTTCGTTTGCATACCTGCTTTACCAGAATTTGACGGGACAGGACTGAAAACAAACAGGAATGTCCCAGGAAATTCTGGACTGTTGCAGGTATGCGGATGGAAGAATGTGGGTCAAAAACTCAAAATAAGCTTAGACTTATGTGCAGAGTTTACATACACAAGAGAAAAAAGTAATATTAATGTAAATATAGGTCAGTCATAGATGGCTACTAGCGGGTGAGCTATAGGTGGCAGTGCTACTTGCAGAAAACAGGTTTACTCCACTTTGGATTGGCATTTAATTACAGACAGCTATGTCTTGTAACCCTATTTTAAAAGGGATTTCTAAAGCTGTTAATGGGAAAGCCCAGAACTGGTCAGCTCACTGATTCCATATTTGATGACTCAACCTTATGCTCTTACAAAAAGGCCATAGATGCATCCCGAGATCTTGATGTATTGGTTGTTCTCCACTCGCTGTAGTATGATGTCTGCTGCATGTCAGAAATAAAATCACCTGATCCCAGGCCACTGCCCAAGATTGTATTAAAAATAATTTGTTACCATTCTGGGTACAAAAAGCCAAGGAGGGACCCTGGAACATCTTCTAGAGGACAGACTGGACCATGTAAGGTGCAGCTTTATTGTGCATGGTTTAGGATGCTAAAGTTCAGGAATCAATAGATATATTACACAAAATAAATTCATTCAATAAGAACAATAGAAATGCAAATTGAATCATAATTTTGCATTTTCCAGACAGCTTTGATGATAGTTTGCTCTGTTTGGTGATACGCTATAATACTGTTTGTTAGTTGCAGAGGTAAACTGGATCTGTTTGGATTTATCCTCTGTTTACATAGTGATTATAAAGTCATTATTAGGTTAATAGGGGGAATATACAGCATCAGGAGAAAAGAGTTTAATTATCCTTTCAACAGCACGCACGTGTATCTATAATGTTAAAGGGAACTAATTACTAATGTACCTTTAATCACAGTAGCAAAGGAAAGTGAAGCATTAATCTAATTGCATGTAAGGATTCAGATGTTTGAATTTGTTTACTTTCAAGGTTTGAGGAAGAAACATTGATGTTTACTGCTGTCATTTACACCCAGAAAGTTTAGTAGAAATGGGGAATATGAAAAAAAAAATATCTAATTGAGAAATCTACAGCTTAATTCTTGCAAGCAGAGCTGTAATTGGGGATCTTGGCACCTGGGATGAAGTCAGAGGTTACTGGACGGATACCTAGGAACGTTCTAAATGAGCTGACCCTGTGACTCTTTAATTTCAACCCTTTACTGGCCTATTATACATTTTCTAGTTAGGGACTCATCAAATGACTCTAATATCTGGAAATACTGACTTGGTCTCTTTAAATTTTCCTGTTATCTGTTTTGCAAATGCATGGGGGAAGTCTACCGAATCACTCACTCGCCGCCAATCATTGCCAACGCTGGCTCGGGGAACGCTGCATGAACGGGTCTCTTCAGACCCCCATGCGCATGTGTGGAAACTCCTTCCTGATTTTAATAGGGGTGCTTTCTTGTCAAAGACTGACTGCTTGGAGCAATCAATTAGTGGCAAGAAGTGTTAGGCTATAGAGATGGAGGGCAGCTGCTGCAGCAAGACTGCAAATTCGGTAAGTACTTTAGCACCTTCACGACAGAAGCACCTGGTACGTCATCACAAAATGTCCCTTGAGAACATAAGACATAGCTGGTATGTCATGGTTAATAAATGTCCCTATGTATCACGGGGGCACTGCAGCAGCTGTCAGCCCAGAAGTCTGGGCAAACCAGCAACAGAAAAAGACCCCTCGTTTGCTGCCCTATTGCTCCAAGATTGATTGTGCAGCGTTAATATTTATGTCTGGGACAAATCATAGTCAATCCTATGCCTCATGGAGCACCAGTATTGAAAGAGGTAGAAAAAAACATCTTCAGCAGCAATGGCCTTTAAGTCAAAGGTGCTTATAGGTCAATTGCTGTCAGTTACACTCTGCAGAAGTGCAAACTGCTGCAGAGGCAATCAGGAGTGGACTGATGATGATCAGATCACTACTGACCAGTCCTGAAGAATGCATTTGTTTTAAAGTGGTTCTCTCTCTGCAATACATAGGGAATTATCTCAGGTTTGATGAGAACTTTGGTATCATAAAGTATTTTGTATCCTTCCCCATCTGGTCATGAGTGGCTGCGGCTGGAAAAAGGGTGTGAGAGTTACCTTCATCTGCAATCCTAAATGGATTAGTTGAATTTCACTGACCTGATATTGTTTTCTAAACCTATATAACTATGTAACATTGCATGCACGTTTCAAGTAACATTTTGGATGTTTTATTAATAACTTTTATATTTCATGTCATGGCAGCTGTAGAACCTTGCCAGAAAATGTGAAGAAGATCAGTTTAGCAGATAGAGAAAGGAGGCTTTCCACCATTTCTAGATAGCGTATTGACTGAGAGAAATGTGACTACAGCCCGACGCTAGATCCTGAGATGGCTGGGTTTGTAGAGATTGTGAGAGAGAGCCAGATGGTATACACCTAAGTGAACTTAAGGAGCTAAGCCTAGTTATGGGTAGATCATTATTTTTGATCTTTAGGGATTCTTTCAGTTAAGGTTTAGTGCCAAAAGACTGGTGCAAGGTAGATTTGGTGTCCATTTTTAAGAAGGGATCAAAATTACAGCTGAGCAATTACAGGCAAGTGGGCTTGACATCTGTAGTGGGTAAGTTATTTGAAGGATTGCTAAAGGAATACATTTAAGAATACATGTTGGATCATAATATACACCATGGTTTTGTGAAAGACAGGTGTTGTCAAACCAACTTAATAGCATTCTATGAAGAAGTCAGTAAAAATATAGATATAGTGTAGCAATGAATGTGATCTATTTGGACTTTCCTAAAGCATTTGATACGGTTACACACAAAAGATTACTGTACAAATTGTCAGAAATAGGCTTAAGGACAAATATATGTATTTGGATGGAAAATTGGCTAAACAAGAGAAATCAAAGAGTTGTTGTAAATGGAAAATTTTCAAACTGGACCCAGAATTTAAATGGAGTACCCCAGGGGTCTGTCCTGGGTCCTCTTCTTTTGTTTATTAATGATCTCCGATGTTGCATTGAGAGGCATGTCTCAGTGTTTTCTGATTAGGTAGGGTAATACAGTCTAACCTTGTTTTTTAATCTTCGCAGGTGGATTTAGACAAAGTGGGAGATTAAGCAGGCAAGTAAAATGAGGTTTAATACAGACAACTACTAATGAGAAGGATTTAGGAATAATTATAGACAGACTTGGCAACGGAGTGCAATGCTAGTCAGCAGCAGCAACTGCAATGCGGGGGCCTCCAGTACGCTAGTGCTTAGGTAAAACATAAAGAGGAGCAGTGAATTGCCGCTGGGTGCCTCATAAGCGTTCTTTCCCTTTCCGTGACACCCTTTCCTCACAAAATAACAGCTCTGCTTGCAACAACAGACTTGAGTTTTCCCCCTGAAATATATCAAGCTATTATTTGAAGGAAGGGTGTCAAAATATTTTGCATTTCAAGTATTAATATCTGTTTTATCGTATGGGGTCCATTCCATGCATATAAAGAGCTATCTGGACAGCCTTCTATCTATTTTGAGGCAAATGTATGTATCTCAACCCAATGTTTTTTTGGAATCCCACAGCATGAAAATAATAAAAGTTCCATTTTGCAGCAGCTGATCAGTGACATCATCACATGACAATTACAAGTTCCAAGCTAAGAAAATTACCAAGGCAAAAGTCTACATGATTAAAGATCTGCAAATGTTTGGGGAATTCAGGAATACTAAGAATTAATTTTCTAATGATTCATTTAGTTATAAAAGTATAAAATTGGACAGCACTTTCAATCTCAGTGTTAACAGGAATTATGTGGTAGGTGTTACAAGCACATTGTTCTTTAGAAGGAACAGAAAATAAAGTACAAAGCGGCAGCCAGATATATAATCTATACATACTATGGCATCATTGTGGAAACCAAATATTGACACAGAACAGACCCTGTTCCCTGGAGTGGTCAGATCAGTATTTTAATAACTTTTACATGATCAGAGATCATTGAAATAGTGTCATTTCTCAGAAAACCCGTATTTTGGAAAACATTTCCTGTTAGAATCACTTTCTAGCAAACAGGGGAAAGAAAAAATGTCGGTGCGCTAAGCTAGTCACAGGCTCAAATACAAATGTATAATACGAGGCCTACCAAACAGGTGTAAGCATGCTGCAAGAAACAGTGTATTGGCTGTACAATGTATACAAAAAACAAAAACTGTCTGCGCTTCTTACCCTAATAAAGTTGGCAACAAATATATATAAACATAATATAAATGAGAGGTTTTGGTTATATGAATTGGCCAAAGCATAATTAAGCTCACCCGCCACGTCAAGGCACACTCTCAATAGGGTGAGAACCTACTCTCACCTCCTACGTAGTGGACACACAAAGCAGTTTATACTGCTACCAAAACCTTATTAATGTGTTGGGGGAGGTGCAATTAAACCTCCTCCCTATTAACCCCTGGACAGCAAGCTGCAACCAGACTGATGAGGAGCCAACAACCTCAAATATGTGCAAACAGGGGAAAGAAAAAATGTCGGTGCGCTAAGCTAGTCACAGGCTCAAATACAAATGTATAATACGAGGCCTACCAAGCTTGGCCAAAGCTTAATTATGCTTTGGCCAATTCATATAACCAAAACCTCTCATTTATATTATGTTTATATATATTTGTTGCCAACTTTATTAGGGTAAGAAGCGCAGACAGTTTTTGTTTTTTGTATACATTGTACAGCCAATACACTGTTTCTTGCAGCATGCTTACACCTGTTTGGTAGGCCTCGTATTATACATTTGTATTTGAGCCTGTGACTAGCTTAGCGCACCGACATTTTTTCTTTCCCCTGTTTGCACATATTTGAGGTTGTTGGCTCCTCATCAGTCTGGTTGCAGCTTGCTGTCCAGGGGTTAATAGGGAGGAGGTTTAATTGCACCTCCCCCAACACATTAATAAGGTTTTGGTAGCAGTATAAACTGCTTTGTGTGTCCACTACGTAGGAGGTGAGAGTAGGTTCTCACCCTATTGAGAGTGTGCCTTGACGTGGCGGGTGAGCTTAATTATGCTTTGGCCAATTCATATAACCAAAACCTCTCATTTATATTATGTTTATATATATTTGTTGCCAACTTTATTAGGGTAAGAAGCGCAGACAGTTTTTGTTTTTTGTATACATTGTACAGCCAATACACTGTTTCTTGCAGCATGCTTACACCTGTTTGGTAGGCCTCGTATTATACATTTGTATTTGAGCCTGTGACTAGCTTAGCGCACCGACATTTTTTCTTTCCCCTGTTTGCACATATTTGAGGTTGTTGGCTCCTCATCAGTCTGGTTGCAGCTTGCTGTCCAGGGGTTAATAGGGAGGAGGTTTAATTGCACCTCCCCCAACACATTAATAAGGTTTTGGTAGCAGTATAAACTGCTTTGTGTGTCCACTACGTAGGAGGTGAGAGTAGGTTCTCACCCTATTGAGAGTGTGCCTTGACGTGGCGGGTGAGCTTAATTATGCTTTGGCCAATTCATATAACCAAAACCTCTCATTTATATTATGTTTATATATATTTGTTGCCAACTTTATTAGGGTAAGAAGCGCAGACAGTTTTTGTTTTTTGTATAGAATCACTTTCTAGGTCAGAGCAATAATGCAGGAGATATAGAGATATAAGATCAATGCATACGACACTTATCAGTGACAATCCATCCATGCCAAATAGACTTTAAGATGATGTATCATATTGGCATCCTCCCAGACTTCTTGGCAAGAATCTCTAAAGGTTATTGAAGTGATTTATGTTAGAGCACTGAGGACACCTTCCATCATACTAGATGACTATGTCGTCAGCACAATTGTTTAGGAAACCAGTACATTCTTTAAAACAAAAAACCTCAACACTGCTTATTTTTTTTAATTTTGTGAATAAAGACAATATTATCCACATTCCACAATAACATATAGACATATAACTAATGTAAAATATATAACATATGTGTTATTCAGACTAGCCATCTGTGAACAAATTGCATCTCCTCCAAATGCAGATTGGTTTATGTACATTCCTGGAACATTATTTGATAGATAATGCTTCTAGTATTGGGAAAAGAGGAACGCTGATACTGTTCTAGATTTTATATTAGAAAATCTAAGTAACAAAATTGGCCTCCCATAGAAAACAATGGTTTTCTTCTTCAGCATAAAATACAGCTGGCATTGACAAAAACCTGGTTTTATTTTGTTTTGTTCAAAAAACTTCCTTTAACTCCGGACCTGAACCTCATTTGTTCTCAGTCATGTGATATTTTAATGACTTTCCCTGCTCACAAACCACAATGAGCTGATAACATCTTTATGGTGCTGCTCATTAAGTCAATTTCTCCACAAACTGTAATTACTCATAGGGACTTGGTGGTTAAGATCGAGCACTTCGAGTGTGATACCAAGTCAGGGTGTTTGTCTAGTAGATTGTGCTAACATAACAGAGCTAGAACACATACAATTGGATTCTATGCAGGTGTCTGAAAATATATTAGGCAAAATCTGGGGCTGTTTTGAACAACTTTTCGAAAACGTATCTTTAATCTTTTGATAAAAACATTTGATGGGAGTTCCCCTTTATAGGGGTTCTACTATCTCACTACTTTGGCGAAGGCCATTTCCTGTTCCAGCATGACTGTGCCCTTGTGCACAAAGCAAGGTCCATAAAGACATGGTTTGACAAGTTTGATGTAGCGGAATTTGAGTGACCTCCTCAGAACTCTGACCTTAGCCCAAGTAGACACCTTTGGGATGAGTTGGAACATCGGTTCCTCATGACAGGGGAGGAGACAACTCCATATTAATGCATGTTTTTGGGCCAAATACTCTGATGACAAAACCTGCTTATATTTAAGCATCACTTTTATTCCCATCAAGGCTCCAAATATATTTCTTCATCAAGTAATGCAAGATGATCACCAGATACCATAGTAATAACTTTTTATATTACTTTTCTTTCACTGTCCTAGAAAATATTTGCTGCATAAATATATCCTAAATTTTGATGCAGTACTCAAGATCTGCAGACATAATTCTCCTTCCCACCATCCCATAATTCTCCTTCTCTTTATTAAATATATTTCTGCTTCCTGTCTTATCTCCCACAAGTCCACTAGTTTTCTTTATAACTTTCATGTATGTTCTTTTCATCTATCTCGAATGGTCTAGCTCCTGCCATCTGCTATATGTTTGAAATATTTATTTGAAATATCCCTCCTGTCTTCTGTTGGTGTTTGCCGTCACATTTTAATGTTCTTTGTACTGAAAACCTTGATGCCGTTGAGCACCATAGGTAACACAAGGGACACTAATATTCCATGTAATCTGTCCTGCACCAGAGAACTGTCATTTCCTGTGGGAAGTCTGAATCACTTAGCTCCTTTGCTGAGTTAATTTCTTTGTAACTGATTATGACACTTCTAGGGATCAGGCCAAAGACAGGATATGACAGGTGGAGACAATCTGGAGAAACTCATCCTCTCTCATCTAATAAAATACGCCAAGAGACACAACTGTGCAGGTACGGTAGATGTTTCACATGCAAAAACAACATTTTAAAAATGAAATGGAATCTATTGTTTTTAAAAAGATTTAGTATAGGAAAAATGATTTTGATAGTTCTATATACCAAATGCATCTATAATTGTCTACAATTATACATCATACATTATTGTTGTGTAGTTTTTTTTGTCATTATTTAAAGGCACAGGTTTACCAAACATGAATGCATATTTAGTACGCACTTTAACCCTTTCAGGACCGGGATTTTTTCATACATTAATGACCAGAGTTTTTTTGTAATTTTTACCATATGTTTTTTTCAACCTCGATTCCCCTTTTACATATTTGATGTATACATTTGATGTATACATCATTTCGATCAGGATAAGTAGGGCCTGCTTTAAAAATCATAGGAATGCATAAAACATAATTATTAGTGCTAATGGGAAAAAAAAAACAAAATTTCACTAAGGATTTCTTCTACACAGTAGGTGTAAGGGTGTTTTTAATGTAATAATTTTTTACGAAAAAAAAATTGGCATTGTTGCACGTGTAATATGGATAGAGAAACCTTTGGGGATCTCCTTTATGTCTTATGGAAGACAGTGATGTCATTAGGCTCCCAATTTATTTTTAATATTTTTTATATCTTGATTTTTCCGCTTTTTTCTCTGTGTCCTCTCCTGTGCTGATCACACTGTGATCGGCCAGCAGAGCTCCATAGCCCCACATTGCTGATCAGGGTCTCTTCTATCCTCCAGAATTCTTCTAATAGGAACCACAAGCCAGAATGAGGCAATGCGTGCAGTTTAATCACCTTTACTTAAAGAAAAAATAGCAATACCAGAAGCATGGTCAAATACAATGCCGGGGTCATAAGCAAAATGGGTAGTCAGACAAGCCAGGATCAAGATGCAATGTATTCAGAAAGCGCAGTCTAATGAAGAGGGCACAAAGCAGTCAGAGGCCATGCAAGGGCAGAGACAGAGAAGGAAAGGCTGCTCGTTAGTCATCAGCTGAGGTGTACCTGTACTGAGCGGAGAAGTAAGTAGTGGAGCGGGGGAAGGGTGAGAAGCATGGCAGACAGCCCTCCAAAACCCTGGGCACCAGGAAGTGGTTTCTAGTCGCCGTGGCGACCTGGTGACATCGGTTTGTCGAGCCCTGATTTAAAGAATGTTAATTTCTTTTTCGAATTTCCCTTAGGTTTGCTAAAATATAAATCACAAAAATTATCAAGTGAAGTTAATAAAATATTTTTTATTAATGAAATATCCACAGTCTAAAAAGCCTGTTTCAGTAACTGAACAGGACAAAGAAAAATTCTCATAACTTGGTGGAATTAGTTATATTGCTAACATCAAACAGGCTTTAAGCAGTAGTAGGTGCTTCAAGGGCGCGGTGGTGTCAGGAGGTAGGGAGAGGTCTAAAGAATATAGACAAAGACATGCCTTCATCTCTTATAACCCCTCAGAACCTCATGGACAATGGTTTATGTTCACAAGGTGTCAAAGTGACCCTTTTGGATGTAACAGTGAGCTTTTTTTTTTTTGGACTGGTGGGTAGATTTCTGTCAGAACATAATCTGGACTTACCCCTGTCAGCAGGAGCCAGCAACACTAGTTCCATGCTCTCAGCTTCATTAGAACATTAAAACGTCGCTTAAGTAAAACGTTGGGCGCTTAGAAATACAGTAAGTATTAACCGAGTATACAAGAAACACAAATTAAGCTTCATTATCTTTCAATGAGTGTAGCCTCCCCTGCTACCTTTCTTTTATCATATGCACAGTTGCAATATTCTTTATTATCTACATCAATCAAAAAGTGCTGTGAGCAACGATTTTCCTTTTCAAAAACACACCGGGCTTGATTCACTTAAGTGAGACTAACTGAATGATTTTAAAGCAAATTTCATTTCTGTCACAGAGGAAGTTGGTTAGGCAATGTATGATCAATGCTCCATTGTGCAATGACATTATCAATCACAACGGCTTGAAATACATAACCTATCCTAAAAAAAAAAGCTAATCATTGCGGCCTTCATATAAACACTAAAAATCCTGATCAGCAACATGTCGGTGATGATACATTAATACTGAGGTCCTAGCAAACCAGCATAACACTTAAAGTTTTAGTTGAAACAGTCAGCAAACTAAAAGCAGTACTTTATAACAGATAATAATTGGGCCAAGACTAGCTAAACAGACCATGGCAACCGTTGGAAAAAGGGCTAGTCGTGATGCCACTGTAACGTAGAAGCATTTGACTTCAACTTTCAAGGTCCTTAAGTTGGTCTAAAGGCAGGTCAGTAAAATCAAGTAAAATTCTTCAGATTTTAGGGGAATACACATAGTTCATATGAATCTAGCCCATGTTGTGGTGGTCATTGAGATTGGGATTAAATGCCAAATCTCCAGTCTCAAGAAGGATTGGCCACGTTTTTATAATGGTTCAAAAGAGTCATGTGGGCTAAACAAGGAGCATAACATGAAGAGTCAGGTAAACCACAGTCTGATAAGCCATGGTCAGTTGACAGATGGTATCAAAATAACTTTAAAAAGTCAGGATAATATACATAAATTAGATAACGTTCCATTCCAGTGAACCAACAAAGATTACATGCTCTGGTACTTTGTAAGTATTAACCACATTGATCCCCACGCCCAGGCAGATGTGATGCGGTCCATCCAGCTCATCTTTGGATCTAGTTTTAATCCTCATCTTTGGCCCAGGGAAATGGGTCTTAAAAACAAAACTTGAAAACAAATCAATACAAAAAAACCCAACAGTGAATCCATGTTTTCTTAGTGTGCATAGTTAAAGGGGGGAGATTCAATTCTATGGCGGATGCAATGTGGAGTGTTCTTTTTTATTTATGAAAATATGTGGACTTCACGGATTATCTTTTTTTATGAATTAACCCCTAATTTATTGAGCAGGAGATATACTTGGACTCTTTACCACCCAAAAATGTTATTGCCGTCTTCCCAATGCAGACAATGTGGGGAAAATGGGCGCACTTTTGTCTCCCTTTCACCTATTTTTGTTCTCAATAAGTTTAACATAATTGAAACTGGTAAGTAACTTATACTTTTAAATACTCTGTGTTTGCTTTAGATGCTGTGCTGTTCAATTATTATAAACACACTAGTTTAGTCTGCTTTTTTGCAGAACAATACCAATTATATAAAGGCACACCTTTATTTAAAAAATAGAATTGCTGATAACTGTGTTATCGCTATCAAGACTGTAATAGATGCAATTACCTTAATGTACTAAGTACACTTATAATTGTCTGCTCTCACGCTGTTTCCTAATGCGTTTTGAATGGTTATATTTGTATGGGGAAATAATATGTATAATTCCAAGGGTTGTAAAAATGAAATAATTAAAATGGCAATTCCTAAATCTGCTTGTTTAGACATAATATTCCTTCTTTCAAGGGCTATATTTTTTACAAGGCTGAGCTTTTCATTATTTGAATTCAACGTCTCCCAAGAAGAAGGGCTAAATCACTTACATTTCAAATACGTGTTACAGAAGCACATGCAATTTCGTAGGTAGGGTCAGAGTAATCTAGAAGAGACAGTAGGACAATAATAAACTAGTAGGAGAGAGATATTCCATGCAGAATTACCCTTGGCCCTGCCTATCTCTTACCAATTTAACACAATTGTTTTATAATCTATGAATATTTCTCTGCGGAAGACGTCCTCACAGCACAGTTATTTACATCTGTGTGGGTCACAAGTAGTGACAGACCCTGCAAATTTCAAACTGTGTTACACAAAATCTGAATGCAAGACAGGGCTTTGTTTGCAACCTTGGGCAAGTCACCTCATCTCCCTGCACCACAGGTGGTAAATTCAATTAAAATAGAATCTTAGCCGCACAATTTATTCTGCCTGTGGGACCGTTTTATACAAACCTATGCACATTGACAACATTATTTACAAAATCTTATTATAAAAGTATGTTGTGTTTTTATGCAAACACAGAACAACAATAAAGAGAATGACACCAAGTCCTCACTCGCTCTATATAATTGCGCTTACTGTGTCCTGTTCCACTTTGAGATCACCTTCCTTACAAAAGATATCAAACTTCATCTGTAATATTCCATATGTAGTTTTCCAATGTTTCAGCTATTTATATGCCTGCATAGCTAGATTTATGCCATTAGTATTATTCTTTTTTAGAAACAAAGTGAACTAAAAATTTCTAAGATGCTAAGAAGCCGCTTTGTCAGTCTGAAAACTTTCTTATCAAAGGAAGTTAAAGTCCTTCTCACTGCATTTCACTGTTCACGTAGGTGTTATTGTTTTCAAACTTTGCAGCGACTCAAGAGATGTCCAAAAGACTAACTGGGGAGAGGACTAAAGAGTAAACGATTCTACCAGCATTTTTCAATAAACACAACTTAAAGTATTCCAGACAGGGTTCTAAACAAAGTCCCCTCTGCCCCTCTTTTTAAGTTGGTACCGACAAGTAAGGATTTGTGAACCTGCCACCATGTTTGTTATCAAATCATTGATTTTACAAAATCACACCCTGCGTTACAGAATATAAATGCACAAGAGTACCAGTTTCAAACATGTTCAACAACATGTTCAAGCAATTTAGATCTAAACCAGATACACACATGGGCAGAGCCTGACTGGTGACGCAGAGGCAGCACAGTCATTTTATGTCCAGCAGCTGTCCAAATGACGTACATTTGGCCAATTCCTGAATACCTATGGCTGCACGCTACATTTTTATGCCCACGTACAGTAGTGGCTGGATATGCCTGGCTGCATGCTGGAGCACCCAATCTGCCGCTGCATTTGCCTGGAGTGCCAGATGGCCAGTCTGGGTCTGCACATGGGCAAGGGACCCCTCAATACACAGGTCTGAAAGCATTTTCTGCAACCCAGCCTAGATTTGTCTACTACAGTCTAAGAGCATCGGTTCACTAGGAAAACTAAGAATGTTCATCTATATGTTGTGACAAATACATTGATATCAAGGGGCATTTATATATCTTTTTTCTTTTGGCTGAATGGCATGTGATGTCACGGCATTGGACATTGGAAAGCTGGTCAAAAACTGCCAACCTATGGCAATAGAATTCCCAAGATATTCCACAACTGGCTTCACGATGAGAAAATACAATTCACATTCAAAAAGTTGACATCGGTTGCCTATCCACATTATTAACTGAGACAATGTAGGTTACAAATTACATTATCAGGGATGAAAATCTCCAATACTTTTTCTGCTTTCAGAAAAAAAACAGGTTGACATAAATAATACAAAAAGGTATAAATTAATGTTTTCTGAGCACTGCACAATTTTTGTCAGGGTCATTCAGCCACAAATACGTTAACCTAAAGCCACCCTACTGCTTCCAACATTTAGCACAGTAAGTTAACCTGTCATGTAAGATTCCTAATGTCACATTACCGCTGATAAGTTACACTGAAATCCCTAGCATGACCTTGGGCGTACAATAATTCTTTTACACGCTATTGGATGCTCCGATTTGACCCTTTTATTTATTTATTCCTCTATTTTGTGCTTTCTTTCTCTAAAGGCGCATTCAGCTTTGTTGGAAATACTAAAATACGGGTCAGTGCAATTCGAGTAGTGGTAAATTAAATGTTGTGTATTTGAGAATCGGAAAGATGGTTGTAATTAAACTCTAGCACTGAGCTGGAAATACCGTCGACTGGAACTAAATGCTTAACGTGTCAATAGGTATGAGAAGAATGACATTCCAAAACACACAAGTAGCTCGGTACATGCTTCAGACATGTATCACAGCCCATAATAAACATGCCATTTGTCTTAATTATTTGAATCTTCCTTAAAAGATCTTCCTTTAAAGCAGCTGCCACCATGATGAAGCCTTAAAAAGAGGTTCCTTTTAAGGCTTCATGGTGGCAGCTGCTTTAAAACAGAAATGCCCATTTAACAACTCAGTACAAGAGCCAGACAAGTAAAATAAGTGCCCTGCTATGTAATATCTTACATTTTTCTTTTAGTCATCACTGAAAGATAGAAAAGGAAGCAAAAACAGGCGTATTCAACATGCAAAAAAAAAAAGTTAACATTTTTTATTGTTTTTCACAGCATATAAGTGATCATAGAGTTTCTGCCTTATTCCATTTGTGTTGGGGGCTTATGGGCAACTCCTTTATTTTACCCTAGTTTTGTGATTCTTTGTACTCTTTTTTTTTGTAACCAAACTTGGTAAATGATAAATTTAAAGGGCAATCTTTTGAAACTGATACTCAAAGCAACCAAATTTTTTTAAAAAAAACCCTACTTTCCATAAAAAATGTCCCATAATAAAGGGAGAAAAAGGAAATTAGAAAGTGTAGCAAAAATAGCATAATGAATTAAAGTGTCGTTTGTAAAGAATTATTTTTATTGCAGCACTTTGAATTAATGATTTCCATTAATTATGTGAAAAAGATGATAGAAGGCCAAACGTCAACCTACGCACAATCAGATTTAAATCACCTTGACTCTTATGATCACTTGACGCCTTTTGATAATTCAAGCCAAATTAATGCTTCTTTATTTTAGCATAGGCTGGAAAACAGTTACACTAAAAAAAGAAACAGAAATTTGATAGGCGTCTTTAACGAAGTGGATGAAAGGTCATTATTCAATCTAGTACTGAAAGCTATCTCGAACTTCTATGTTTTTATGTTACATTTTAAAGCTATTTTGATTTCTAATTTTCGACTCTGACTTTCTATCTTCATTTAAAAAATCATTGCCAGGGTATTTCCCAAACATTGTAATTTTTTTCCCATGGTCCCATGGTTAACTCCACCCAAATTACTTAAAATGGTGTTTGAATCCTACAGTTAGACTTAAATAGAATACATGATATGCATTATTAACGTTTAACATTAGGATGATAATTGTTTCTCTTAGACCCGCATAACTGCACTTGATATAATTATAAATACCCCACCGTGTCACAGCCCTTTTACTGGTAGCGACCACTGCAGCCATGCTCTCCAAGACACAAACCCTGTTCACATGTTGCTTCCCTGTATAATGTATAACTAAAATAATCCCTTCTGTGCGCACATCCTTTAGAGGAGCACTTAGCGTGTGAAAAATGTCCTGGAAAAAGAGTGCTCGCCCTACAAGTAACTAATCAAAACGCAGTATATTCCTCTCACACACTTTTGGACCATTTTTTTATGACTGGTGGCATGTAAATGTAAGCTCTTGTCATCGTAACTAGGGTTCAAGGCAATAAGGGACTCACTGGGAGATAAGCAAAGTCAAAGTAAACAAATAAATGAGTAATCCAAGGTGAGACCACGCAAGCCAAGGTCAAAATTACCACAAGCATCCAATGCAAAACAGAGCCAAAGGTAGGGCAGGTGGCAAATGATCTGACTATGAGTACTTCAAGAAGGCACAGAACAAATGAGAACTGGGTGAACATAGTGGCAAGTTTTAGTAATGCACCATAATCTCAAAAGGAAGCAAATCAGGCCTCTAGTAGACATCCCCAGTTCTACTCTTCATGGAGGACAGTCTTTGGCTTCAGATCTTTTACATAGATTTGTTAACAATGCCTTAACAGCTTGTGCATACACAGCCTAGCCCATAATGTAGGATGCTTTGAGGGTATGTGACAGTAACTAAACAGAGGATACATGAAAATCTCACTCTGCATTGCACTTTAATTGCCTTAGATGTAAGGAGAACCTAGAAAAAGCCAACTGTGCCTAATTCCCAGTGTGGACCTGACACCAATTTATAAGGATGATGTTGGATGGATGAAAGACCTTTGCAAAAAAGACTCCTATCTGTTCATCTGACAAATGAGATACAACACATTGAGCAATAATTAAAATATTGAAAGCCAAGTAAAATGCATTACAATGATAAAGAGATGGGTAGCATACATCCACTTACTACTTGATCTAATTGGAAGGTCTTGCAAGGTCATATTAAATACACTTTATGTAATGTTAAGTATGAGAAGACCTATCCATTCACTACATCTGAAATGTGATGTATTGCTTGGGATTTGTGGACCACAATATTTTATGACCAAACCCAGGAATTAATTCAGGGATAGCTGGCACACCTAGACCTGAAGAACCCATGTCTCCATATTAGCAGTTGAACAGGGCCTATGTAGAATCACATTTACACTCAGGACCTCAGGGGTCTCATTTTCACATGGAATGAATTCAGAAAAAGAGACCTTTTAGAGCCTCAAAGCTTATGTGACTCCATATTTTTTTCTATGTTGGCCCAGTAAAGGTACCACCATCGACTTAAGACCCCATTGTCCTATAGATCAATACAGCTATATTAGTTTTTTTAGCTCCAGGTTTATCTTTGACTTCACAAAATTGTTAGCTGGAACTGTGGAAAAGGAACAGTTTTATAAATCATACCTTTTGTAGCCCAATTAAAATGTTTGTAGACTACTAATTGTACGTCCTTTTTAATTTTACCGTAAACTGTAAAGCACTTAGTATATCTTTTAGCACTCAATAAATAAAAATAGATAGATAGATAGGTAGATAGAGAGATAGATAGATGGATAATACTGCATCTTTGTTTCACAGCATCTCAGCATACTGAGAAATCCTGCACATATTATAACACTGCTGTAATATCTGTGTGCGAAACAGTCTGTGTGTGACCTTGGACAAGTCACCTCATCTCTCTGCGCCACAGGTTTCAAATTAAACTCTAAGATCTTCTGGGCAATGATTCATTTTGTTTATGTGGCTATATTGAGCAGATGCAGGAGAACAATAATAGCATGCAATAGTGTTATCCATTACTAGCTTTCTGGTAGAAAGGCTTGTAGGAGTCTCATATACCAGGGTCAGCCTAACTTCTACATTTGGAACACATGTTCTGTTACAGTTTCACCCAAAAACCTTATGGTCATTTTTGTTGCACTTTTTATTTTACAGTGGTTTAACCTCCATTGTTCCTAATATCTAAGGGGAAAGCAGTTGCTCAGCATCACTTCAGAGCCTGATACTGGTCACTAAAATGCCTAGATCAGTATGATAGTGGAGAGCACTATGAAGAAGTATTAAATACATGGAGACATGGGCAGGCTTGCCAAGATTCAGTCTAGGAGTAAAGCCAGTAAAGTAGAACAGCGATAAGGCAATCCAAAAACACTGGGCAGCAAGTAATGTTAGTGTGCTCTATTCAATACTGTAAATACTACATTTACATGACAGCTTCCACAGAGCTCCCTTGGGGGTGAACCCTAGGTAAGGTCAAGGACAGCGCCCCAAATAAATATGGCACTATGACTGGATTGAGATAAAGATGTTGTTATATATATATATATATATATATATATATATATATATAAAAGAACATTAAGCCAATTTTGGAAATGGAAATGGAAATGGAAAACAGACCATTTGCTACAGGGATTCAAATATCCTGTGAAGCTGACAGGTATCACATGTGCTTTAGCGACTGAGACGTCCAGACCAGGGTGTATTGAATAAATGTTACAGATATTGGCTAAGTGTCAGTAACACTTTGGCAGGTTAATTTCAGCAGCATTGCAGCTAATGTAATAGCAACACAATTAAAAGGGAACCTTTCTGGTTAGTTTATGTTGAATTCCACCATATAGTACCACTGCTAAAGTTCAAAAAAGTACCATCATGTGCAAGGTTTGGAATATTCTCCACATATGTACAAGATTTGTTGGATGACCATTAGGTTCCTGGTACCCATACCTGGAAAATTTGGATGGATGAGGTTGAGGCTTCCTGCATATAGGGTTTCACTAGCAGAATTACATCAGAAAGGTGGTGAGATGTAAGGAGATGTATGGGGCACCACCATACTTGAAACATGTTTTTTTTTTGGACCCAGTAACCTGTTTTCAAGTATGGTGGACCCCCATTCTCAGTACAGTTGCCACAACTGTGCAAGAGTGAGGCATCCCTGGGAGTTTATTTTTCAAGGTAGGCTACCCAGTGGTCTCCAGTGGAGTTGTTTTGTGAAGGATTGGGACCAGTCACACATAGTTGTGCATCTAGCCCCAGACAGCCTTTGGTGGATTGGGAGTAAGAAGAAAGTTGGTATGTCCCATAGAAAGAAAATTATTACCCAGAGTCCCAGGGAAGCTGAGCTTTGTCCAGAGACTTTTGGCTCAAACCTAGAGAGTTCCTAGGTATGGACAGAAGCATAGGTGGGTTTAATGCTCAGTGCTTTTTTCACAGGCAACTGTATTGGATGTTTTTCTCTGCCTTGTAAACATCACAACTTCGTCTTTTAACCTAACTTGGTATGCCAGTCCCTAGTTCTGCACCTAAATAATATTATCATCTTCCCCACACTTCCCTGAAAAGTATTTTCTATGCATAATGTTTTTATATTACCTTTAGGTGATGCAGGATATCAAAAAGGCCATTGTAGTATAAAAAGTGAGTATGTATAAGCATAAGTAAACCTAATTTTTAGCTGAAAATTCCATTTAAGACACAGCAATGTAGAAACAAGTTAAATTTGTTTACTTTGCAAAAATGCCATTACCTTATAATAAGTATACAAATAACTGTGTTATTCAGCGTTCATAATGATCAATGAAAGAGAAAATATAGAGCTTAATAAATATAAATGGGGCATTACCTTCAGATTCATGTGAATTAGTAATGTCCAGGGAATTTGTCTTTGGCTTTATCTGCAAAATTGCATCCCATGGGTGATATCTATTTAGAAAAAAAACAGTAACTGCTTAACACTCCTGAAGCGATCATTTTTTAAATTAATAATTATGTATTCTTATGAATGCAAAAGTGCAGCTGCTATTACAGACTTCTAAAATAAATCATAAAATCTGAATGTCCTTATGGCCCAACATATGGTTAAAATTACCTTTTATGAACTAGGAATGGGTAACTGTAGTACTTCAGCTGTGCTTGGACATCACAATGATTACAAGAGCCAGGGGACTACAGCAAACATGTCACTTTCCCAAATGCTGAAGTTCTATACATTTAATAAACAAATCTAATGTTTAAAAAAACAAGATAGATAGATAGATAGATAGATAGATAGATAGATAGATAGATAGATAGATAGATAGTGTGTATTAGAAACTAAGCTTGTGTGTATACATCAGTGGGAGCAGCCATCTTACATTTTATCAGGATTTGGATTAATATTCCTTCCTGTAACATTACTGTTCCCCATTTTCTTCCTCCCATTTAGTTGAAAACTGATCGTCTTTTGTAAGACCGAGGTAAGATGTGAAAACTGGAAATTCATTATTAGAAGTACTGTAGGTCAGCAGACTCCAACACTTTCACTATTTAGTCTTTGCCCCTACAGGGTTGGACAGGCCTCCCTCAGGGGTTTGTGCACACCTGGACTGGTGTAATGGCACACCTGACCATTACACCAACAGGGACTATTATGACATCACATTCTAAATACATAGACATTAATATGTAGTTGGTCCCCTCTTTGCAGCTATAATAGCTTCCACTCTTCTAGGAAGGCTTTGGAGTGTTTCTGTGGGAGTTATTGAGCATTCACTCAGTAAAGCATTTGTGAATTCAGACAATGATGTTGCTCACAATCTCCATTCCAACTCATCACAAAGGTGTTTAGTGTGGTTGAGATTAGGGCCAGTCATGTTCTTCCACACCAAACTCATCCAACCATGTCTTTATGGAACTTGCTTTGTACACTGGAGCACAATCATGCTGGAATAGTCAAGGGCCTTTCCCAAACTTGGTCGCCTTCAGCATACCAAGACATTTTGCAAAAATGCCCTACTGGATGAATGGGCAGAAATTCCCAAAATCTTGCGGAAAGCCTTCTCAGAAAAGAGGAAGCTAAAGGGGGGGGACCAGCTTCATACTAATGTCTATGTATTTAGAATGTGATGTAATAAAAGCCCATGTTGGTGTAATTATCAGGTGTCCCAATAATTGTGGCTATATAGTGTAGCTTTGTTGATGGTTATGAGGCTTGCAGTTACATTTGACCCAACATCTTCTTTACTATACCATACTGCTATTTCTCAATGTAAAAAACTTGCCTGACTCAGTATAAGGTGATGGGAGTTAAGGTGTACCTCAATCAGTGCATGGATTGATATATAATGATGAGTTATGCTGTACAACCATCAATGACTGGCTCCATATATAGTGATAGATATTATGCTGTACCACCATCAATGTGTGGCTGAGTATATAGTGAACATAAACATAGATTTGAACAAGTCATTGATCCATTTGCACAAATAGAGGCTCCAAGGCAAAGAATGTAAATCCATTTACCTTTGCAGAATGGTCACTTTGGACCTGAGTTTTTTTTGTTATTATAGAAAGCTATACTGATTGTAAGCATAAGCTATATATAGTTTTAATAAAGCTATGTAATGATACTAAAGCCATGTAGGTGAAAGTTTCTCTCCAAGGATCAGTAGGTTAATTACCACTGTATCACAGCCATTTGTAATCATTATCAGAAAGTAAATTCACATCAAATCCTATCACTCAGATCTAACAAAAATTTATAACACAGTGGGATTTTGCAATATAATAAATATGTAGAAACACTGGAATTTTGCACAGGTGATTGACATGTAGTAAAGTGGCAGAGCTTGATAGCTTTTCTTGTTTTTGTTTTTTTTGGTTCAGAAATGATGTTCAGAATTTAATAAAATTGAAAATAAATCTGAAGGCATAGAATCTCATACTATCTTCAGTTTAATGTTTCCATGTCTGTGTAACATACATGGATTAAATTAAATCTGATGAGTAACTATTTAGCAAACATAGGATTTGGACTCAATACTGTCATGATTTGGATGTGGTTTTTTTTAAGGCCCCTGAAGCAAATTGTATTGCTGCCATCATTATATTAGGAATGCAATGATTTTTTAGACTCAGTGACAGCCAAAAATAATGGAGAAATATCTGAAATGATTGTGTTTGTATATGACTTTTCAAATGAGCACATCTCTTGTCACATTTCTACTTTTGTTAGAATATATTAACAACTTCTCTAAGCCTCTTGTGCCCCAGAGTATCCCATTGTGATGGTTTTATAGGAAAACTCTCATGCAAGTAAAGAATCTAGCAGATCACAATGGTAAATGGAACAGGCTGCTTCATTGGTTTGGGATCTGGGTTACCTAATGGCCATTACATTACATTTTCTATACAGATTTAATAGCTTAATATCATAAACACGTGTTCTGATATGGAAGAGAGGGCCCTGTTCTTGAAAGTTTACCATCCATTAAAGGATCTCTTGGTGCACTGGGCTCCCACCCTGAGATAACCTACTCAGGTGGGGTTTTCGGGGGCAAAAGATATTGAAAACTGTGATTTACATGTGTGCCAGCATGTTAATTTAGGTTGACCACATACCAACTGCTGAACAAGTCACCAAAATAAACTTAGCATGAATTAACAGAGGATTACAATGTTTACTTGACAATGTAACACCCTTTATAGCAGTTTTTGACATATTTATAATAATAAAGTTCAACCTTCCTCTTGCATAACTCACAATTATGGTAATTCATATAACCTATCTCTATTATTTCCTGGGTTTTTTTTTTGCAGCAGCAATAAAATGAAAAATGTAAATTAGCAGCCAATCAGGGAGGAGGAGTAACTGTATTCATGAATACATCATGTTTCATATGACAAAGAAACGGTTAAGTGCACAATTTGTATTATGAGAATAATTTACAAACTACCATATATGTTGTGTTTAATGTAGTTTAATATTTTGTAAAACAGCTTAAATGAAAGAAGTAGCTGCAGTTACATCAAACCCTACGTAATTCAACTATATTCCAGAAATTCATTTTTTAAAATCTATTATTTCATGCCTTAGATTCTTACAGATGCATCATTTGGTTTGGCTCTTTTATTCTTGTCTCACCTTGACCACTTACTGTAGACAGAAGGCATTTGCTGTTTACTGCATTAATACATTCATTAAACTGAGTCCTCTAAGACACTGCAGACCAATGAGTCAGACTAGCAAGATAGGTGAGACAATAATCTAAGAAGGTCACATTTTGACTAACACAGCTCACTGCTGTTAATTATTGCTGGCCCATAGCAATTTAACAAAGCTGCTCCTAGCTGGAAATGATTTATATTCGTCTAGTATATTAACTTTTGCTCTGAAAGTTGAAAGTATTGGATTCTCTGCTGCTGTGTCCTAAGGGTACATCAATATGGCTCAGCTGTCCAAGGTGAGCCATCTGCCTCATTGTAATGCCGAGAAAGAAGTAAGTTACATTACATTCATTCTCTGTAACACCTATTCATTTTCTCAAAATCTAGTGAAGCTCGTGTAATAATCCACAAATCAAGTCCTATACATGTTTCTGATGTAAATGGCCCCTCCTCAGCCTATACTCGTAATGCGTTTTTTTATCTTGACTTCTAGGAAATATGTATCAAATAAAAAGATCCTAGCACATGCATCAAACAGATTTCCAAAAATATATAAGGAGGATTTTGCATGATAGAAAATCTGGTTTTTTTTTTCCTTGGGGGAAATAACATCATAGGTTAAAAACATAAATTGCCATGGCAGATATTGGTTATTAAGGTGTGCAGAGAACATGACAGTTATGAATGGGCAGGCTACAGAAAAACACTTTATTTACAAACAGGATATGACAGCAGAAGTTTGTTTATGGTGCTGAGAAGATCTCGATGCACCTTGTATAGCAGAGGGGAGCTAGATTAATATTCTTGTGTTAGATAATCTATAGAGACCACTCAGGGAAAAAATGAAAGGGTAAAATCGTGCCAGACCTCATTTCCTGGAGTAGGGTTGAGCATATCTGGTTATCTGTCACATAAACATGACTGTCAGGGTCACAGCAGTAAACACATCGGTAAAAAATCTTATTAAAATTGCTAAGACAGATAACAATGCATTAATGCTTAAGATGTTTTTCTACAGCACTTCTAACTTGCCAAACGCAAACCTAAAATTTTAGCTGAACCTCCATAATTCTCCAAGTTTAAGAAAAACATAATAATAATTCCATACCCACAAAACAAAACGGGGAGTGCTGGCAACACTCCGGGCAAGTCAAGTAGCCCAGCTCAAAAGATATTTGGCAGACAGGACTCATGCGCTATTGAGCCATGACCAAAAAGACACTTAAGGTAAGGAAATGCATAGAAAACCCATAAACGAACACAGAATATGCAATCAAAATACACAAAAAAACATCAGACAGAAGCCCTAAATATTAAACTCACCCCTGGTTTGCAAGAGAGCTGTGGTTTTAACTCTCACACTTCCCTATTGAGTTAACCCAAGACATATCTCACTACCTTTAGGTAACCATCCATAGTCTAAAAGATGGTAGGTAGAGTGTAGGACCCAAGGAGTGACAACTTTTGATTGACATACTAAAATGGAATTTACTAAATTGCTCATGGCAAAGAGAGTATAAAAATGCCAACATAAGCCTAGCCAATCTAGTATGAAGTATTCGCACAGGGCAGTATCTTCCATTTATTAATAACCTTTACAGAATGCTATAAATACCATCAAATCCATTATGAGTAATATTTACAGATAAACATTCACCTTAACGTATCGTTACATTACCTTTGTTTTCAGTAGTTGTTTACAGCTCAGTATGTCAGCGTACAAGTACATTAATGAAATAATAACTTTAAAATTACCCGCATCTTAAGGATCACAAGGTGAAAACTAAATGGAAAAAAAATATGTTTTGTTTTTCAAAACAAAAATTGCATTTTTTTTTTTACATAACATTTTATGGTACTTTCCTGTACATCATGTTTCTATATTCTTGTATATTGGATTATAAAGAAAAAGAGTAAAAATAACTGCTGAGCTAATATTTTTATTAATCAAAAAGTTAAGTAAGTCTAACTGGCCCGAGCTTGGGTAATTCTATAAGTGAGGAAGTTAATAAGCCCCGTTTATATCTAAACAGGACTTAATGTCGTCACTAACTCTACCAGGACTTTAAATAAGACGCCAACGATGGGTTGTTGCTCAACCTGTAGTTTCCCTGTTGAAAGCGAAATTGATTCTGCTTCACTAAATTCAAAGCCTAGATCCGATATTATCCCCTATAGTTGAGGGATACAAAAATCATAGCCCTGTATGTTATATTAATAACTTCTAGTTATTAATTTTAACTTTTTGGCAAATAAATATCTTATTTTAGCAGTTATTTCTATTTTTCCTTTAGTTATTGTTTTGGAATTTAATTCCCGTTGTTGTGGTCCCCTATTTTCTAGTTAGGGGGCCGATGAAAACTTCAATGATTTATTAATCGATTATAAACTGATGTTTTATTTATTAAGTTATTATTATTTCCCTACAGGGAATGTCGGGGTCCAGCTGTTTGCAATATAATGATAACATTGTTATAGTGAAGTTCCAAACGTCAATAATTGTGTATGTTTATTTATGCAAAAACATAGTTTCCTTGCTTAATTTTCATTGTCTTTGTGTATGGAGAGGGTGGTAAATAAATGGAAAAGCCTCTCATCAGAAGTGGTAGAGTCTAATATAATTTAAACATGGAATAGGCTTATTTGCTTTTCTGTATTATCTATAAGTAACGTATGACAGATTTAGCTTCCTAGCTACGTGTAAAAAAAAGAGCTCTCCGTGCTAATGTGTCTAATCGAATGGACTAGTCAGTCTCACTGGTTGAATATGTGACTGATGTTAGGCTAATCGGATTAAAATCTCCTATATTCTTATTGTAATGGAGTTGTAGATTTTTGCAAATGTCTTTCGTGATGTTCTGCTGGCAGTGGACAAGTAAACTCATTGTTGGGGAGAAAAAGGTTGAGAGGTTAGATAAAACAAATAATAATAATAATAATAAGACCTGGGTATGATTGTAAGCTGTATGTATATTTAACGTGATGTTACTCTGAACCCAATAGGTGTAGTCTATATCAGTGGTTCTCAACCCGTGTATCCTCAGGACCCACATTTGTCTTTGGTCAATAAGTTGCGACCCAAAAATAACCTCAGAAAGGATGAGGGAGTGAAAAGGCTGTCCGCGTGCTGCAGCAGGAAGAGGGGAGGAGCAATCAGGGAAAAACTTTATTCAGCTCCCACTAGGAGCAGACAGTGACCGCAAAGGAATCAAGCAACTTGCTTTGCGGTCGGGGAGTAATACTAAAGTACATGCCGGACCGGAGGCTGCCTGATGGCCCTGATTGTTGCGGCCGTGGTCCTGACAGCCTGCGGCTCGCGGATTGCCGCTAGAATGTGTAAGGCAGCCCCAGGAAAGTGAAATTTTCCCGGTATGCCTCCAGTCCGGCCCTGACCCTCCGCGACCCACTGAAGACAGGGTCGCGACCCATGAGTTGAGAACCACTGGTCTATATCCACTCAACCTCGTTCCACAATCTTAATTTTTAATTAGAAAACTATTTTGCTGACCAAAGCTTAGTGTTGAGTCTTTAGTCGTAGGGTAGGTAGACATGGATTAGGAAGGGGGTGTACATGGCCAAACACGCTCATCAGTTGAGAGAAAAACACATCGAAAAGTGTCTGCTACTTATTAGTAGCATAAATACTAAACAGGTAGTTGCTCCCTGAATTTCTTTAGATTAATATGTTCTAAAGTTTTACCTGCAGAAACCCATCATTAAATAAGAAATCAATGATTTCTATAATTGGCCCTACAGTTGCTTATTTGGGAAAATATTTTTTAGCATTTAGAAATACATACATTTTTCATAATTCCAGTATAGTTAGAGAAGGAACATTTGTGCAATATAAACAGGATTTTGTTAAAAATGTCATGAACTAGTTATGTGATGTCTTTCCTGTCTATCAAAACTACATATACATTTATATTTTACCGTACCTTCACATTTCCAAGGCAGACTCTAACATTGTACAAACAGATATGTACATTAATCATATATTAATGCTCAAGCAAACAAGCAGTGTCCTAGTTTTTACTAAGTTAACATTTTTTTTTGTCCAAAGAAAGTAATAAATTGGGTTGCTGAGCCCACTACCTCCTAATTTTAGAAGAATTAAAATATTCTTTAAAATGTCCTTGGCAGAAATATTTTACTGCTTTAATATTGATTAAATATTTTAAAATTTCAGTCCATAAAGCCTTGCATCAGTGTTCAATAAATTAGATTTCTGTAACTGAGATAAGGTAATACTGCTAATAATGCTATCTTTAGCGACTTTAGTCACTGAATTTATAGCAGGTGAGGTGACCATTTGGTGCAGACATCTGTATAAAAATATGCAGGAATCACAGTGTGAAAAAAGGTATTTTCTGGGTGAAAAGTTTCATAGACGGAAATTTTACAAACATTTAACTTAACTTTTTAAAGAGGAAACGCATAGCAACACTTAAATAGGGGCAGAATATACAGTTACCTAATGGTCAGTTTGACTGAGCAATTATAAATTCAGCCTGGGGATTATATAGGATGAAATATGGGGATAATTATAGGATTACCTGGAGAGGTATAAATTAGCACCCCCTCCCCTGCTCAGAGGAATGTGGGGGGTAAATATTTATGAAACTACCCTATGAGAGGGGCACTCACCCTATCCTGTGCCTACTCCCAGCCCCATCCTGTGTCCAATGGGATGGTAGGTTTACAGTAGATTTTATAACCTTTGGGTGCATCTTTGTCTCCCTGCACCCCGACCCTTGACTATTGGGTTTGGGTGGGTTACAAAGCCTTAATCCTTCCAAATAGAATGGACCCATTTTTATGCCTCTTCCCTTCATCATTGTCACGTGGAATTGTGATTTAAGTAAAAAAAAAAACAAACTCAAGTCCCCCAGGGGGGTATAAGGCATTTCTGTAGGCAGAGTGGCATATAGGGGGTTAAAAGGCATTTCTGGAGGCAGAGTGGCATATAGGGGGTTAAAAGGAATTTCTGGAGGCAGAGTGGCATATAGGGGGTTAAAAGCCATATCATGGGGCAGAGGGGCATATAGGAGGGAATAAGGAATATCAGGGAGGCAGAGTGGCAAGCCTGGGGGCAGATGTGCATAACTGGGGGGGCAGGTTAGCAAATAAAAGGAAATAAAAACAAAAAAAATATATTTTTCTCAATCATAGCTTTTCTTAAATATGAAAAAATAGTTTACATGAATTCATAAAGAAATAAAAGTTTCTTACAAGAATATTGTGAAGAATAATGTGATCGCTGTTTTGTTCCACTGAACAAAATGGAACTTTTTCATCTAAACATTTTTGCAGTAGCAAATGTTTTGATTCCATTATGTCTAATGTATTTAATTTATTAGGGCCTTTGCTTTCTGGCATTTTAATACAAATATTGTGATAAAAAGAATGTTTTATAGTCATTTGTTTGGTAAATAGTGTGACTCGGGTGTGTATAAGGGGTGCGTGTGGGTACAAGAGCTCGACCGTGAGATAAACTATATGGGGCTGCTCTCCAAATGTTTCCAGGGCTCCTTTTCATTCCCAGTCCGGCCCTGCAGTCCCACTGATTGGGCTTCTTAATAAGCAATATGGGCTTGAGAAATTAGCTAGGACTCAACAAACTTGGGGTAATTTGACGTTATGGTGGGCTAAGCAATATATGACCAATATATGACACAATCCCCAATATTTATGCCTCAGATAGGTGGTATTCGCTGGGTATGCCCTTAATTATTGCTTCATTCTGTTTATGTCTGAACAGGAGAAATATGTTATGGCTGTTGGTGTGGCTTCTACCTTCATAACATAAATTTCTGCGGTTGTTATGAGAGAATCTCATCAATTCACGTAACCCTCCAATGATTGCAGTCATCACAGGGGATACTCCAAGGGTGAACACTTACTGTCATTCACGAGGAGCAATAATTTAAAACAAACTGTGTTTAACGGGAACTTTCCCACGGGTATTAAACAAGAAAAATATCATTCTGTCATCGTCTTCAAATGATTGTTATTTGCATGTATCGCTTACAGAGTAAATAGCATAAGGTTACAAAAATGGGATAATAGAGGGGAGCGGTAAAATGAACAAATCTGTAGAGGTAAAACTCAACAAATGACATATGAAGAGTTATGGCTCAGTGTGGGAATTAGCAAGCATGACACATATAGTCTCTATAGCAACGGTGTTTGTGAACGTCATTCCCGGCCGGCCATGAAACAGAACTTGGGAGACAGATATTTAATTTGCTTTTCACCAATGCGTTGTGCTAAACAGAAATTTAGTGAATTAGCAGTGCCTTATCGCCAACCGCCCCGAGCTTCACTTTTACTGTTTATCAGCTCGTTCTGCTTTTGTGTACTTTTCTCATTGCGTGCTTTGTTTGTGTCAATATTTATCTCCACATTAGTTAATGATCTGCTAATTCCGCAGAATATAACATAAATCTGCATATTGGTGTGCAATGAATGAAACTGTGTGAAATCAGTTGTCTGCACAGCTTGTGATTTCACCGGGGAGAGCTTAAATTTGTGGCTCGATCTAGATATTGCAAGTCTCCTGATAGTATATTAAAAATGAACAATATTTGCCCAGCTGGCACCGCATACAGGAGCATAACAAGACAATCCTGCACCCCAGGGCAAATTGCTCATCAGCAATAAAAATACTGTGTTAATTTAATATTCCTTGTTCAGAGCATTTCTCTCTAAATATTGTTCTCCAGTTGTAGCCAACAGCTTGTTGATGATCACTTAAGTTATGTACAAACATTTAATTTGAAGGCAGTTGACCCATCTAGTATGGCAGATCTTTCTGCTTTAAAGCTCACACCCTAACTGATCTTTGGTCTTGTCTTAGATTCAGGATATCCCCCTGCCCGTCCCATGCATGCGTAGATTCCCTCACTGTATTAACCACTACCACTTCTCATGGAAGGCTATTCCACTTGTCTACTGCCTTCTCAGTAAAGTAAACCTTACATTAAACTAACCCTTACTAGCATGATTAATCATGTATAAGGAGAACTGTGAGTTTGCATGTGAGTTGTGCTCACAACCCCAATCAGTTACTATTTCTCATACAAGAATGGCACTGTTCTGGACCCAAAACCATCCATCTCTCTTTTCTTCGCAATGTCCCCCTTTCCTAGAAGTGCAGCTCACATTTTCCTGTTTTATACACATTATTGTAAACTTTAGGAGTGTGGAAGAATGTGATACACTCATACCCAGCATACCCAGCAAAGCTTGTAATACACTGGTCAACATGCCATCTCGAAAATGGTAGTATTTCTGACCTATATGGAAAAGCTTTATAGAAAAAAAATGAGAAACTCTACAGGTTTTTTATGATTACAGGAAAATATGGCCATCTTTTCACATCTTGTGATAAACCTAAGCCAAAAAAAAATGGAAGGCAGTACTTTTAAAACCTTTTAGAAGTGTAGACCCTTTTTGGACTCAATAATCACAGCCAAAAGTTTTATCGTCTTCTGTCCTGAATGTCATTGATAAAGTTGGCAAGCATGGAATAGATTTTCTCAGTAATTAATTAATGCATCTTAAGTGTTACCCTCCGGAGATTGATGCATATTTGTACTGGTTCTTTAACGATTTTTCTTTATGACTTACTTAACGTAGTGTGACTTTACATGCACCTTCAATCCTCACATTTACCATTTGTTAACCTGAAAATCCAATCCCATTTGTAATCTCGACTGATGGCTCCATGCGTTCAACAGAATGCATTTGGACCAGAGGTCAAATTATATTGCAGCTACATTAAAAAACCAATGTCAGGTGCTCGGCTGCATATAGCAAGTGAAAAACACGATGTTCAGATTTAAGGACCGTGCGTAGGGTTTAAATTGAACAACCTCTTCATGTATTGAGCTTGGGAACATTCAAATCTGCTGAGCTTCAAGGAGGAAAGCTCGTAATTTAAATCTAAGTGGACAAAGGAAGGGATATTTTGCCTAGGGCAAAGAGGTGAAACTTGTGCTAATTCTCAATCAACATTCATACTTTCCTGGTAATGAGGATGTTGCGCACCAGGATCCTGTCTTGCAACCGGTATTGTTGTTTAACTAATGCGCTTGTTAAAAATAATTCTATCCTTTGAACTTTAATAAGCTGTAAAAAAAAATGCAGATTTACATCTCGACGTCTGGACCTAACCGATATAACTGGGGCTTCTTGTGATAAATAATTCCGAATTGCCTATTACCAGATAGGAGCCATAGAAGCTGAAAACTCGCATGGGTTTTAACATTGAGTGATTGTCGAAACAGCAAGAAGAAAAAAAAAAAAATAAAAAAAAAAAAAGGAAAATCTTCAGCTTTCAATTTCTGTGATAGACCCCGAGATATGTTTGAGCAAAAATCTGTGCACAAAGAAAAAGGCTCTTTCGCTATAAGGCATTTCATAGATCAGACACAGCCATGTTCTTAAATGTTTTATGGAAGAAAAAGTGCATTTGATTTGTAGTGTTTTTTTGATTAGTCAGTGGGCTAATTTGACGGCATTAATCATAGCTAGCGTAATCCTTTAGATGTGGTACAAAGGTTTGTGTTTTATAAACTTTTTCACAGTTTTACACAGTGTTTTATATAAAGAGCAGCAACACAACAGATCTGATGATATATCCTATTCAGCAGCTGTACACAAGCATCCCACACAACATACGGCGCTAGCTACATGTTGACAGCAGCTTCTCGCAAGGGGAAGCCATGGATGTGTAAATAATGAGCTGGAAAGGCATACAGACATCCAAAAAGTATGTTTTTGATTTTTTTTTTCAAAACTGGAGGTTATGGATACATAGAAAATAAGAGTGTATTGCCTCCTTAGTCCCGCTCTGTACGGCTGTAAATTATAAGTTAGTTAACCAGCATGGGTAGCTGAAGATTGTATCCGGATCATAAGTAGTTAATACATCATGCATCCTATCATAGGTTTTAGAGTCAGTTTCAGGGTTGAGCTCAACACAGTGGGAAAAAAACTCATGTCCGGCACAAAATTTGCATGGTTGTCCTACAGAACGTTTGCTGATATGATATGATGCTCATTATAAGAATTCCCATAGCCATGTGAATATGTCATTCCCCGGTTTCTCTGAATATTACTTCTGCATCTGACATCTTATTATACTGAGCCTGCCCATTGCGCTTTAAAAAAATACCATGGCTCCTGGTGATTTTTTTGTGATTCATATGCACATGCTGTTCCATTTCCAAACATAGTAAGCAGTACCGAGATATGTTTTTTTTTTAAACTAAAAAGTAAACAGACGTCCTCACTCAAGCCATAAATCTAGAAAAAATGAATAATAAGAATAACTGTTTTCAAAATAAGCAAAATATTTAGGACAAAAGAGAATGGTTGCCAAGGAAGGTGGCCATTGGATTCCGATTTTATAACCACACCACAAGGGTCTGCAACCCTTTGGCCTCCTCTTATCCAGGTAATAAAACTATGGAGAGGGCGTCCTAAAACTTGCGCTTCCTTATGATCAGGAAGACATCAGTGGCCGTTGCGAAAGAAGGGACCCAAGGTCACACTAACATAGGGGTCACTCTTTGAGGCTGTTGAATTTAGAAGTCCTTTGTGCTGCTGTAAGTATAATAAAGTATGCTGGACCCCCACTTTGTAAGTCAAACTGTTTTTTGGGGGGGGGTTTAAGGCAATTTAAGTACAAAGTGTTTAATGACAAAGCCCGTACATGTACGAGCTCAAAATGCATTGTTTTCAATGGGTTTAGGGACCGCCCATTGTCCTTAAGGGGTTAAAACATATAAGTATAATTTGACAGTGGCTAAAAACTATTTGGCCTGCCCATTTTAGTCCTATAAAGACCTCAAACCTTATTCGGTCCTTACATTCAAAACAGCCATTTGCCTATTCCAAGCCTTTTCAAATTCTCTCAGTGTATCAACATCTACCACTTCTGCTGGGCAGTTGCTCCCCTTATTTGATAGCTTCTCGGTAGTGAAACATCCTTATCATAGCTAAGCCTCTGACCCTCTAGTGTTAGGCTATGATCTCCTGATCTAACACTTCTACTACTTTGAAATGTACTTCCCTCTTGTACTCTGTTGAATCCTTTTATGTAAAAACTGTTCCAACCACCATAGCAACCGATATAATGTTCTGTTTATATCATTCTACAAATTCTTCTATATGTGTACCACAAACAACCTGCAGGTCACCATAACCCTGTGCGTTGATGACATGCGCTCGCGGCACCAGCGCTAGTCCTGTCTCTGTGTCTGGATGCTTGCTGAGGAGAAAGCTGTTGTCCTTTTTTCCGAATACGTAATATATCCTGTTGCCTGTGGCACTCTTCAGCTACCATGAATGAATACACATTTTGTAGGGCTCTAAGAATCGCTTGTGAAGAGGCAGAATATATAGGTAATGGATCGGATACCGCAGTTGAGCTTTCATAACTAAAACGTATTCAGTAGCAAAATAAAGCTTAACCGTATGTTATACATGAAATTAAAAAAACGTGTGTCAATTTCTGTGAGACAATAACCATTTAGACTTGACCGTTTTCACCTTGCCCTGGACACTGCTTTCTTCAGAATACTTTTGCATTAGCCTGCTATGCAACTGAAAAGTGCTAATTGAGAGATATACAGATATTGCTCTATAAACAAATAACACAGAGCTAATATGATTTTTTTATTACATTAATTCTTTGATGTATTTGTGCTGCCCTGACCAATGGCTGCCATCTGGGGGTGCCATCTGTGGCCGCCAGGCTTTCTGTGGCCGCCATCTTTACTGATGAGCGCCAGCATATGATGTCATATCCTGACTCCCTGCCTATTACATATGTGGGAAGTGCTATAGAGGCTGGGCCAGTTTGGGAGATCTCCCTTGCGACCAGACAATTGAGCAAGGAGCCTGATCACTTCAACAGATTGCCTTCAGTTTAGTGTAAGAGGGTCTGCCACTCATCTGGACCTGCCACCCTAGGGCTAAACCTAGTCAATCTAGGCTACAATATGTCACTGCATTACTTATTATATGGCCAAATCATCTTTTTTTTTATATTAGGCCTGGTGATAACAACAGCTCTAACATTTGTTTTTCAATGTTTCTCCTTGGATAGCCTTCCTTATAGACATGTCATTAAATAAATAATGCCAATGTCATTAATATACAGTGATGATCAAAACAACAAAAACCTGTCTTTTGGGAAAATGTCAAAAGTGCCGCAAAGTTTACTTATCTATAGCAAAACACATTAAAACAGTAAAATAATAGAAGCTTCTGCAAACAAAGACTTTTCCCATACAGTACTGAGATGTGTTATATTATATGTGACACAAAAGTAACAGCTCTGTCTCTTGAATTCCTAGACTCTTACTCTCTGTACTGAGCTATTAGTACAGGGATCAGTCATATTACTCATTACGCCTTTAGCTAACATTTTTCAATTACAAGATAATTTGTGTCTCATAACTTAAAAATTGTTGAAGTGACCTTTGAATTGTATTTTTTTTATCCATCAGGTCCTGGGGAAGTGTTTTATAAAAAATCATGGCAAAAAAAAAATGCAGCAGAGTTACTGATAAATTAGAACAATTTTCTTACCTATTATGTTATAAATTATTTATGCTGCATAATTAATCACTTAACTGCTGGCTGCAACAACAGTATTTTTTGTTTCCTCGCTGAATTTCTGAAATATGCTACAGGAATACCAAGGAAGAGTTTGCATTATGTATGTTAATTAATGATAGAAAGTTTTGATGGAGGCCATTCATTTTTTGTCGTAGCCAAACTGAATAGCCACTGATAAAAACCAAGCTGAGCGTTTAAAGGTCCCCAGACCACATGTCAATCGATAATGGTGTAGAGACTAGGCACTCTCAACTGATACTTGAGCAGCTGATAGTTAAGTTAACAAGCAGATCTTATCACTCAGACATTGTTCAGTTCACACTGAATCATCAGTCAGTGAAGCAAACATTTTCACTAAGGAAACCCTAACAAAAAAGGGGGGTGACCACATAGCAGGAGCTCTTAATCATTCCTGTGTTTTGCTTTTAGGAAAACAGAACAACAAGAAATGTGGGGTTGCCCTTATAATGTCACCAAGTTTCCTCCCCACACAGACAGGCTCTAGATCTCGACACGCGCAGACCTTTCAGGAAGATCTTGTGAAGCACCCAATGCTGCTTGGATCTGTGTTTTTGGAAGTCATTGGGTTTATTCACTAAAATGAGAGCTGACAGGACAGATGTTGTTTCAACACTTTAACTTCAAGCTGCATTATGAAGATCCAACTCCAGAGAGCTTGTCCTGCAGGAAGGTCTTGGCTGCGCTATGTGTGTGCCGGGGCGCATCCAGAGCCTGATCCCAGAAGGGGCACGCACACTAACACACTCAGCCACTGACACTAACACAACCAGACACATCACCTCACATGCACACTGACACTAACCAGACATTCAAAGCTAAGACATATGCACACAAATGCCCACACTAACATACCCGCACACACTACCATATCCACACTAACATACCCACATCCATACTAACACACACACCAAGACAATAACACACATGCACATAGAAACTCATACTGACACACCCACCCAGACAGGGCCGGCCGAAGACTTAACGCCGCCTGGGGCGAAGTTTAAAACGCCGCCCCCCCGCCGATGCCGGGGGGGGGATTTTAAACTTCGCCAACGCTATAATCTACGATGCCCCCCCCCGGTACTTACCTTTAAACAGTCCTGCGGCGAGTCTCCCTGCTCTGCCACGGTGCCGGCTTGTAATGCTGAGCGCCGGAAATTGACGTCACTTCCGGCGCTCTGCATTACAAGCCGGCACCGGGACCGAACAGGGAGACTCGCCGCAGAGGAGAGAGAGAGAGGGGCGCCGAGCGGGTAAGCGAAAACCACTCGGCGCCCCTCTCTCTCTCCTCCACTTCAAAAAAAAAAAAAAAAAAAAAGCGCTTGGGGCGGCAAAGTGCCGCCCCTTCTAAAGTGCCGCCTGGGGCAATTGCCCCAGTCTGCCCCATTATAGGGCCGGCCCTGCACCCAGACACACTAACAAAACCAGGTACTGAACGCTAACACACACAGCCAGACATTCACACTAACATCCACGCACACTAACATACTCAGACACACACATTAAATACCCAGACACAGTAACATTCCCGGATACACACAGTCACATACACTAGCATACCCAGACAAACATAAGCAGAAGCACATTAACATATCCAGATACACACACAATCACCATTACATAAGCAGACAAGCACTAACAAAACACAAACTAGCATACCCAGACACACAGACACTGACTTATCTGCTAGATTACAGGAAACACTGGCAAGATAGCAGGATGTATACTTCAATTCCACCCCAAAAATGGGAGCTCATTCAGTAAGCTTAAAGTGAAATATTGGAGATGTTAGTCAACCTTTGGCTGGTTAGTGTGTGTAATAAAAGTGACACAGCATTACTAGTGTCACCTTTTAATAGACAGTGATAGTGCTTCTCCCAGTGGCCCTAACCTCTCATGAAGATTACAGGACGCATTTATCTGGAGCAAACAAAGTGTAAAGATGATCGTTCATAGCAATGAAGAGTGAAGCTCCTCATGCTTTGTGTGCTGTGTGATCAGAGTGCAGGTGGTCACTCTGCCTGTAAATAATGGTAGCAGTCACACTGCAGCCATAATATAAACCTTGACAACCTGATTCCATGGGAGATCCTGCAAGCAAACAGCTGACTGCGAGAAAAAGACAAAAGAGGCAAAATGGACGCGTGGTTTGTATTGATTAAAAAGCAACCACCATAGAATTAGCGACTAGGCACATGGGAAATACTGTCTGTTATGGGAAGAGGTGAGGTGGGATTGTTATTAAAGGAATGGTCAAGTAAAATAAATCACACCGGTTAATGTAATAATTTCTCATCATCTAAAAGGTTAAGATCCTTTAATGCAAACACCTTCTCTACTTTTCATATATTTTACGGTAAAATGCATAAAAATTTGGGGTATGTTTTGGGAATTGGCACTATACCTGCTCTGTCCTTCATTGCCACATATTTAAATTGACCAAGAAATGCTTAATAACTTGACATGGACACCAAGCTCACGGTGTTTCTACACTGGGTGATGCATACAGTATTCAAGTACGCGCTATTTCAAGGCAACACCAACACCAGCACTTTCATGTCACTTGCAACCACTTCAGCAAGTCAAAGTGGATTCACTATAGTCTACACTGAATTAGACTGACCACCCAATCCTTTCCACATCTCACAGAGGGCAGAAGGACATTTATCTGTTGGCACCTAAAAAATTTGCACAACATGGGCAGCAAAATGCCAATACTGTCTAACGTTGAGGTTTGCTAAAATACCAGAAGCATGGTTTCTTTGGTTCAGCCCCTTATTCCAAACTTAAAGTTCAGTAGGCTTGTAATGCAAACTCACCAAATGTAAATTTAGCATTGCAGACCAGACATTTAATGCTAGACATTCAATAATAAATCTCAGGAGGTAAAGGCTAATTATTGTGGCCAGTGGCTCGAGGCCCTTATCCTCTAGAAATACAAAATGACACCATGTGAAGATATACATTATCATATCAGGTCTTACAGTGGTAAAGTCTCTATATACTCTTCAACAGACGCATAAAACATATAATAAACTGATAGCAAATTCAAAACTGCATTTCATATGGTGTGGGTAGACCTTGAATATGGAATCTTCACAGTGCCTTAAAAGCAGCATGTTCATTATGCAGCTTGACCTTAATCTATTTCCTTTCAAGCTGAAATATCTTGAATATTACAGTGATAAACATGTAGGTTGGATGCCTCTATAATTAAAGATTGAATGTGGTTAATATTGAAAGGTATGTGAATATGTGATTACGTTGTGTTTTATATGTATTCAACATTATCTAGTGAATTAAATATATAAACACATACACATAACTGAAATATATATATATATATATATATATATATATATATATATGTACAAGCCAGTGTCATAAGCCCATAAAGGCAAGCAGAGGTCAAACCCATAAAATGATAAAGTACCCCTCAACACTAAAAAATCTAAGCACATATGTCAGGGGTCAGTAAATTTAAAAAGGTGATCTGAGGCTAAAATCAATGCTTGATTTTCCTATCCTTGACATATGTCCAGGAATCCATAACTCTGCAGCAGTTACTGTTCCTATTGTAAAAAGGCTCTGAATTCTAAAAGGCCATCTTTTTCCTATATGAATCTGCTGTCCTGATGCCCAAGAACCAACCCAGCAACTGCATTATAATTAAAGTAGGCAGATATAATTTTAGGGTGTTTAATAGTCACTAGACTTCAGATTAAGTTTTCATTTAATTTTTCATTTAATAATTGGTGGACGTTTTTGATTTGGAAACAATATATTTAGGGAGTGTTGCTGAAGTGGGAGTTCACTGGCACCTTGTGGAGTCACCTTTCACCTACAGTAGCAACATCTCAAGGTTAAGGAAGAGATCCACACTTGATTTTGCACTGCAGGGCCACTAGCAACAGTCCTGCTCAACCTCTTTAACCATCCTTACTCTGGGGGAACCTTTTCTTAAAATTCTATAATGAAAGATGATTCCAGAAGGTGTTGGGGACCTCCACCATTCCGGAACGCCCCTGCAATGTCATTCAAAATAAAAAAAAACTACTGAATTTTGCTCAAGCCAAACATTTGATAGTATTTGATAGTTGTGCTGCAAAATGTACCAGGAATTTCTTTTCAAATGTTGGCAACTATGCCAGAGGTTGTCCCAGGATCGGATGTCTCAATTCTTTGGACCATGCGGATGGCGAAGAGCAGCCTGACAGGGAATGCCAGTGCAGGCGGCAGATGACAAAACACAGGGAGAGAGGGAACTGACCAACATGGAACAAACCACCATTGCAGGGCCCACAGGCAGGATGAGAGGACTATGTTGCCACAAGGTATGGAAAGTGATTCATAGAGGAAGGGGGAGCCCCTTGAGACTAGACTCTGTACCTGCTTTAGTGGGGATTTTGAAGAAGCTTTGTGGGGAACATCGTGCCACCATTCATGCTGAAATGCAAAATTGAATTGTGGATCTCCATAAAGAAGTTTCAGACTTTGGAGAGTGAACATCACACGTATAATCTAAACGGATAGAATTCTCCACATAATGAGCTGGTGAACAGCCATAATTTACTGAAAGAACGTAACTCTGCCTAGCTAAAAAATTACAGATCTGGTGGGCTGCTCTAGACCCAACAACATTAGAATAAGGGAATTCTTATATTATTTTGAGGTGCAGTCCTTTACATAGTATATCATTTGGTATAGGACCAGGCTCAAAATGGCCATCTGGCACACCAGGCAGATTTCTGGTGGGCCGCTGGCTGACATTGCTGCAATGTCCGGCCACCAGCTGAATATGCCAGGCCGCATGCTGCATGAACTTAAAAATGTAATGTAAGCTTTCTCATATCCAGTCGTCACCACACTTTTATCATTTAGTGACTGCGAACCGTAAAGCACCTCATCACCCCCTGTCTGGCCTTGCCTAGGACTGTCTCTGCATTCCAAGAGATGGAATTAAAAAAATAGTTAGTTGCATTTTGCATAATTTTATTTCTATAAACCACCAATGTGATTCTGTCATCTAATCACTTGTCTGCTATGAAACCTAAAATCCAGAACCTCTCCAGCAGCCAAAGGGTTTTAACAACAAGTAATAATATCTCCGTCTCCCATACTTCACTCTGATGAATCAATACACTCTCTGTCAGTATTGTGATTTTCTTGGAGGCCATCCCAATGAAACAACACAAAGCATCTCGTTACTTTACTCTGTCAGATCAATTTATAACACGCTGACCAAGAATCCCAAGACAAAGCTTCTCCAACAAATATTGGGATTAAGTGTCAACGTCGGTAGGAAGCAGCCTTCGGGGTCTAATAGTATCCAATCATATCATTTGTTTGCAATGTCATGTAAATCTTCAAAATAACTCCAGTGAGGTTTTAGAAGCCAATGCCTATTTGATGTTTTTATTATTTTTTTTGTTATTGTTTCTTTTTTTTTTTTTTTGAAAGGACAATGTTTTTTTGCATAAACAGATAGCATGAGTATAGAAATTGCGCAATATGATTTGTCCGCTGTATGAAATAAGACCTCTGTTATGTCTCGTTACCGAGCATGTGTCATTTGAGAGCTATATGCATGTGTATAAAACAAGTAATAAGCCATTCTCTATACGCTGCTGTTTGCCTTAGTTTTTTAAGGAAAATAAATATACACAATACAAATAAAAGCAAAGCACTTATTGGCCTTTCTAAAACTGAATTAATTTGTTTTATTTTTAAAAACGTAAACGTAGTCACGTTGATTGAATACATTGGACAAAAAGTCCATTGAGACAGACCTAGAGGCGGCCATTGCTGTCATTTTGGGTGATTTTCCCTGCTCAGATACCATTGCTACTTTGACTTTCATTAGTCAGAGTGTCTGGCTGGGTGATTAACAATGAGCAATTGTATTGTTTAAAGCAGACAGAATGAAAAGGATTCGGGGTGTTTATCTAGTAGATTGGACCAAGATAACAGAGCTAGAACACAAATGGCTAAGATGCCTGAAAAATGATATTATGCAAAGATTAAGGCGAAAAAAAAACAGCACGGTATTTTTGAAAAGTTATTTTTTATCTGATACTACTAATAAAAAAGTTCCCTTTAACGAGTGCCATATTATTCATATGCATCTGATATTACCATATCAAAAGCGCAAATGTTTCATAAATGTATGGATCTGTGCGTTTCTTTGATACTACATTGATCTTACCCAGAATTGTTCAAAACCAGTGACCACAAAGTGACCCATGTTGCCTTTTCTAAAACTCAAATCATAGAAGTGTATGGATCTTAATCGAAGCCATCATTCTTGAACAGAATTTGGAGCCCGTGCTGGTTTAAACTGGCTTAATTTGAATTGATGAATGAACGTGATACGTTTTACAAAATACATTTTACCAAAATATAAGAGTTACCAAGGACAGATGTTAAAAGATTAAATAACAATATAGCGTTTTAGTTTTTTTAAATGTCTGTTCTTTTAATGGGCCATGAAATGTCATCCGTTGGAGATCACAGTGGCCATAAGTTAGTGGGTAGCTGGAAGTTCAGAAAATATTTCACTGAACAGTAATGTACTCAACCAATAGAGATCCCCTACTGTGTGCATAGCAGGAATATTTCTAGAACAGCTCCACTGCACGCTGCACATCCAAATCAAAACACAATACTCCGTAGGAAACACTTCTAACAGATTTTGAGGTTCATAAGTCTCGTTGGCAGGACCCCTTTTCAGGAGACAAAACCTATTGCGCATTACACAAGACAAAGATTTTACACGGTTTGTAAAACTTTGTTTCAAACCATAGGCTACAAATTTAGGGAAAAAATAGATATTTTTTTAATATTCCTCATGTTAAATCTCCAATGAACATATGTTAACATCAATGGGGAAGATATTTAAAACATACATTAAACATCTATTATATGCAGCCATGTTTTATACTCTTGTTTAACGTAGGACTGTTTCTATAACCATATAATAGAATGTAGGTCTAAAACAGCAGGGCCTTCTTCTCCTTTTGTACCACTATGTCTTCATGGGTGTTAATCTAAAGTACATGCAAAGTTATTACCAGACTTTCTTAATGCATTTTCAACAAGGACATTATGTATTATCATGGAAGTGCTCAATACAATGTATAGGTTTGCCTTCTTTCATAGTAAAATGTACAGTTTTGCTTGAAATCGAATTATATTGTATTCAGTGTACTCCTTGTGCTTTATAGTGTTACATATATATTGTATGTATGGTCATTTCCATTAGATAGTGGGTTTCCGAGCTTGCTATGAAAACATAACTTTATAATTTTTATATTAAAATGACACTAAACTAAATAATGGATTATTCTGGTGCATACTTAAAGGTACTTTGATATGCATTGTTTCTTTAGTAGGATCCCTGGGACACTTGAGTGTCCATTTAATGATGTCTATTGACAGTTTTGTGTCTCAGACAGCCTCACCAAAGAATAATGAATATTAAAGTACTTTACTTTAATAGGCTAAAAGAAGCGTTTGCCTTAGGGAGAAGCCACAGCTCCCCACCACCTCTGTGGTCCAATGATTCTCACCACTGAGTCAGACAGTCAGTGTCAGGAAAGCTCTGTCATTGAAATAAAAAAGAGTTGGTGGTAGTGAGTAAACCATATCAGAAGATGTGTTTGGCGCAAAAAAAAACCCACAGAAAATGGGCGTGGGGAAAGGGGCAAATGCATTTGGAGAGATTCTTCACAAGCCCCCATGGTAACTAAAAAATTATTTTGTACTAATTTAAATGACATAAAATCTGTATATTTTTACTAGTACACAGTACAAATCACTTTAAATTTTCCATTTATCTATGGATTCATCTGTAATTCCACACAAGGTTCACCCAAAGTTAAATAATTTATCTGAAGCCCTAAAACCTATCATAAAGCAAAATATATGTGGTCTGGCCACCCAGATGCATGAGACGCCTCAACAAACATTACTCCCAGTGGTACATACATTTCCACTTGCTAGATGTTTTAACCATAAATACGTTTGTTAGCTAGCTTCCTTAACTATGAATGACCTCTCTAGAATTTATTCTAACATTTCAATTAATACATTGGAATACGTGTTCCATATGAACTATACCTTGGACAAGATGTCGAACACATTTCCAGTACACCCAGGAGCCTCCATTCTGGAACATGTAGTCTAGAAAAGCTTTAATTCTAGAGACTGACTACCCATGGCCATACAGTAGAAGTATAACTAGCTTAGGTTGGCCCAGTTACCAATTACTTGTCCTTCCAGGTCGTTCCAAATCACCCAACGATTTGCATTAACCAGCCAATATGCAAGCACAAATGTGAATATTTTCTAATTCTTTATAAATATGAATGTGCTTTTTATTGGAGACACTGAGTAATGACATGCCTTTTAGGTCGAGAGATTCATTTGTCTCTTCCAATGAGGTCTTGTAGCCTGCCGTATGGTGTGTTTTAATAAGCTTTAACTTATCTCTGCAACGGAGCTTAAGAACACATTTGTATGCTCTTAAAACTCACAACTATATCTTTCTAATGCTTTCATCACAAATCTATTAGATTATCTCGACCTGAAACAAACCTCTGCTTCTCGGATTCTAATGTAGCTATTACAATTCCGCTCCATCCCCAGAACTGAAACATAGATGTAGACTTTATCCTTGGCTATTAACATTGAAAACATCAATTTCTTATATAAAATAAAAATCCTAAGTAAGAACAGGGCATTAAAGACAGAAAGGCTATAGGGATGTTAAGAGGTTGCTGTTAAGGGGACACTCTGGTGTACCAAGCAGCCTAATGAAAAAACAATTTATATTAAAGGGGCGGTCTAATGTCCCTGACACCCTCTGTGAAGAATAAGTGCTCTGTGAGTATGTTAATATGCATTCTTTGAATAACAAATAAATAATACATATAAACCACTATTAACACTGGAGTGGCCGCCACCCTCCTCCATGGTCTGACTATCCTTGTCACTAATTGGCTGCGTGACCCAATCATAAAGTGGAAGAAAAGTGCACCCATTGAAATCAATAGCAGCACTTTCCAAACATGTGCCCTGGGATCTGAACCGACTCCTACACCCAGCTTTCCTCAAGACAGAGCAGGAAGATGTATTTGGAAGAACGCATCGCCTGTGGGGTATGTAGCTAGGGAAAGGTGCAAATTGCTACGGGGAATTCTGCAGAATCCCTTGTAAAGACTTTATCTTTCTGTAAACCTGCCAAAAAGCAAAATAAAACGAAATACTTATCTTAAGGAGAAGCTGCAGCTCCAGAGCTGGCAAAGGAACACCTCCTTCTTGGTCTGTTTTGCTCCACCTTTACAATCACCGGGATCACTTTCCGTTAATCTGGGAGCCTCGCTAGACACCCCCAGAAACACTAACCGAGCTACAGTTGGAGCTGAGTGTCAGTCCTTGCATTTACAATGGGTACTACATGATAAGTGATATTATATGCATTAAAGTGTGTGTGTGTGTGTGTGTGTGTATGATGGCTGGCGGATGCCTTTAACCACCGTATCATAATGTTTTTTCACAAACACAGGGCAGTAACGAAAAAAGAAAGAGTTTCTCCAATCTCCTTAATATTTAGTTGTGCTCTCCGGCCACGTGTCTAGTAAAAGTGTATGATTGTTTAATAGCTTGCCTGGTGTTAATACCTAGGGCCTTTAATGCAGTTAATTGTACCAGAAAGTCAGAAAGTGGGAAAGTTTGTCCTTTAAGCATTATTCTGAGGCTCTGCACGTTAGCTCGTAGTCAATAGTCGTATTGGACAATTACTGGGTGAGAAGCACATAATTAATGAACAGTCATCTCGCATGTTTAAAAAAAATCTGTGACCCAATCATTGAATAGATAGTTTGGGCACTGAAATAAATGGCTTGTTCAACTTATTACCTGATCAGCATTTGTTTAGAAGCGCTGCTCTTCCCTATCAAAATTCTAATCAGTCCCATTTAAATGACTTTTTTTTTCCCCGGCATTGTTATGAATGCTAATGTATGCCTAGCGAGAAGCAGCTTCATTTCTTACCTCATGGGGAAAGGAATAAAAACATACAGTAGCTCCACAGGGCATAAAACATTATCAAAATTTCAATGACTATTGCATTTTACATTTTGCAGTTCTTGAAACAGCAGACAAAGCTTTAGGTGGCTGCAAAGAAAATTCAATCTATGAGGACGTGAAAAGTCCTTAAAGCGGCAGGCTCACAGAGCAGCAAATTCTGGCAGCTGTACAACATTACTTAGCCATTATGCTGCTTTTCATGTTTCTTTCTCTTGCCCTTAAGGAGATATTGGTGGCACTGACGTGACATGCTGTCTCTAATCGTTAGTACATGAGGTATAACGAGTCAGAGATTAGTAAAGTGCTGGTTTCAGAAAGGACTTCTGAAGCAAAAGGAACTTTTTGAAGGTATTTCAAACTAGTTATAATTGAATGTAGGTTAAAATCCAGAATCTGTGTTCCAAATTTTCTTTTAAGGGGGCACCCCATTTCCCATTTTATTAATATCTTTTGAGCAAAAGTTGAAGCAGCTGCCTTGAGCCCAGGCTTATCTTAGGTCCACAGTTATTTGGTCATGCAAGTTGTCACATGCTCTCGTCTGCAACTCGCAAAATGTAAAGTCGCACTCGCATGCACTCACAAACAACCTACACATTAGTTGATAAGCAACTTGTTTGCAACTTGAGTATTACCCTGCCGGACATTAAACCTCAGCCAAGTGTGATCATTCAAGGCTAATCCTTGATTGATCACTCAAATTGTTAGTGAATTTGTTGTCTGAATTTAATCCCAATTTAATAACCTAATATTTTTAATTATTCCAGTGCTAGCTTCAACCTTAACAATAAAAAACAAAATCAATTTGACCCAGATTTTGTTAATACAAATTGGCATGAGCTAAAGAAAACAAATTCCCCCACAACAATGGTGTCTAAATAAAATGCCAGTTTACAAGGTTTGGTCTGCTCTGTGGCCCTGATTCCAGTTAATTCTATTGAGAAATACGAATGGATTTCTGTATACTTATTTTTCCATTATCCAGAAGACAAATTCAGTTTTAAGTTTGTTTTTTTAATATTAATAGTAATTTTTACAGTTTGCAGCATCCGTAGATCTGCAGGAATTTGTTTAAATTGCTTCTTAAATATTTCAACATGGCTTAAATCGAGTAAAAATGTCTTTGCATGTGACTATTAAAATATCAACTAAATTAAATAGAGTCTATGCCTATTTCTAATTTAGTTGTTTAAATGTGTTGAGGCTATGTTCATCTATGAAAATATTGTTTTATGATTATTAAAAAGCATCTAATTTGTGTGTGTGCAAACAACTTAGGAAAACTATCTTAGTACAGTTGCAGGTCAGTGTAAAAATGCTATTTTTTATCGGAACGATTCGTATACACTAGGTAAGAAATTATGAAATTATGGGGAACAATTACTCCATAATATGTTCATTCTCCATTGATGATTAGCTATAGGTAAGCAGAGGAGCCAGTTACTACCAAGTTAGGCAAGTATGTTGTGGTGTTATGTTTGCTTTCTTTTATTTTTCTGTGATTGTAGCAAAGAACAAGGGGTTGAGAACAGGGTAATGGTGGTAAAAAGTGCTAAGATAAAAAAGAAGGCTTAGTTGGGAAATACAATTTAGGCATGGGCAGACGAAACAAAGAGTTAAAGAGAAAAGGTGGAAAAGAAAATGGAAATAGAACTAGACAATATTTGCCATTCCACACAGTGACCTTTATCAAGGAGTTTACCGTTCCTACCGCTGAGAATATAAAAAAACATTGCAGCAGATTCTTTAGTGCCCCTGTCTGCTCTACTTTTTATACACACAAATAAAAAACCCATGATCAAATGTAGGGTATATTAGTTACTGTGTACTGTTATTCTGTTTTTCTAGAACGTGGGACTGAAAAACTTGGAGCAAATAAGAGAGTCATTTACTATGGAACATGTAAGCGATTGCCAATAACCAGCAACCCACGGTGTAAAGGAGGGTTTGTGGTGGGGTGAAGGCATCATGGTAGTGTTTGGATGAACTTGGGAAAACACTAAATCTAACCTGGAGTGTGCATCAGCAGGTTAAATTCAAATGTCAACTTCACCGAAGAGAAGTATGCATGTTGGTTGTAAATCTACACCTTCGGCTGACTTAATCTATAAACCAAACCCGGGAACTTCCTGCTCCTTATGTGGTGATAATGATAAGAATTTTGGGATACGTGTGCATAAGAGTGTGGCTCCAGTTTGGTATTGAAGAACTGGAAATGGCATGGAGTGGGCAAAAGGTAGGTGGGGAGAGTCCATGACCAAACACCACTCCTTCTCTCTGGAGATCGAAGACACTGACCTGGAGCATCTGTGAATCAGGGTTTGACCCAGAGACCCCAAATAAAACCCAGTGAATTGTCTACTCTACTAAAGACAGATGATGGGTGAATATGCCATTTACCACAATGGTTAATTCTAGCTATATCTATATATAGTCACTTAATAAAATAGTATTTCTTCCACTAATCTCAGGTATGCAAAAAATGAGAAGTAGAACACTGTTTTGCACGTGCTGCTGGGATAAAGGGTTAAAAATGTACTTAATATGAACTCTATATAATATGAAAGGTTACCATTGGTGTTGATTAAACATGGCTAATATTTCCAATGGTAAAAGTATTTTACCTGGGAAAAACCTGTTGCACTTTTTGACCCTGTATGAAATGTCCTTTTGTTCAGTTTTCCTTTCGATCAGTAAAAGAATATGTAAACTCCCAAATGTAAAGCAGGCTTGAGGCTCAAGATCCTTTCATCTCTCAGCACGTCACCCAAGCTATTGACAACTCTAATCAGCCATTCTCTTTCTATGCCTTGACCTTTAAACTGATAAGATTGCTGTATGTGAATGTAAACCCTGATCAAGCTTCTTCTCAAGAGTAAATAAATATGTGCCATGTACCTGAACCATCACAATGCCCTCCTCTCTCCGCTTCCACATTTATATATAATGATTTCATTATGAGACCCATTTCCATTTCATTCACCGTTTAATATACTGTGTGAAAAGAAGCACTTTTTTATGTGCATGGGAGCAGCTCAGTCAGGCTTAAAGGGGAAGTGTCATGAAAAAAAAAACTGTTTCTTTTCTTTGGGTTATATATACCGTATAGAATAGCACTAAAGAAAACTAGATTTTGTTTCACTACAGACCCCATGGTCGGCATTGTAAGAAATCATGTGACTGTAACACCACACCGAGCTGACTGCTTGCATTGCTATTAGTAGACGTGATTCTAGTAACAAATCACAGAACTAGGGAGAGTCGTCCTCCTTAATACTAATTTGCAAAGGTAGAAAGAAGCCTGTGTACAGGTTGGTATCTGTGAGATGATTTTGATATCTACATAATGATATATGTATGGGAAATGAATTTCCACTATTATTCAGGTATAAAAACGTAATTACTCAAGGACACATACAAATAGACTGAAATGGGGAGAGCCAACGTTTTGGGTTTTATTTGCTGAAGGTTGAGTTGAGTGGAGAGTATACAGGAGAGTTGTGTTTCAGCTTATTCACGTCTCTATTCAATATGAACACCCAATGAGTTTCTGCTGCAAGAAGAGCTTGCTTGGGTGGAAAGCTTTCCCATCCTTTAAACCATGTGTTATACAGGGCTGGGTCTGCTTTTCTTGCTGGAGGAACCTGCCGCTGTTGACTCTTCATAATGAATAGTTAAGTAAGGGAGTTGAAGCCACTGTTGTCTTGCAAGCTCTCCTGCCAATTCTTCCTTTATTGAAAAGACCTCGATGTTTAGGTCAACAGCTGCACAAGAATATTAGGTCTAAAATGTTCATATGTATACATAATGAAGTTGTTTGTAATGGACGAAGAACAGCCATGGACATTACACTTGCCCTCCTGCCACTGGACTCCTATCCCAACTAAAGCTACATCTGTTTGAAAATCCAATTTGAAAAAGCTTCATTATTTATCCGTCATTTTTTTGGGGTTTATCACTGGCCTGGTGATCACCTTAACATTTTTACCCAACAGAAGTAAAACAAAATATTCTTGGAGGGGGGTATGTAACCCACCCAGTGTTGTGTACTCTATAAGTAAACTCAGAATGGTTTAATTTACAACATTTTTCAATCGCAAGAGGAGCATTCAAAAATTCTAGCCTTAAATTAAAAATATCTGCTGTCACCATACCAACAACTTGTCATATTAAACAGTTATGATTTTCCTTACAGACGTTAACTTGGAAAAATTGTTGATCGCATTATAATACCTTCTTTTCCTGTTATGTTATATACTTACTTCTAGCATCGATCATTATTCATTATTCTTTGCCATAGGCTCATTAATATAACATACCCACAGACATAGCACAGCACCAGAGAAACGTTATTTTTCATTAATTGTGTTAGATGCAATACAATTTTCCTCTGGGTCTTTCAGAAACAACGTATCCCACTGGCAGAGAACTTAAATATGAAACAAGAGAAAGAAGTTTCTAATAGATTCTGCTCGAAACGTAATAAACTCACTGGTCTCACTGGTAATTCAGTACAATGCACATAGATAAATAAAATATAGTTGCGTAATAAAAAATTACTCTTCTACTAAAAATGGTGTATTTTTTTTCTTTCTAAAACTATATTAATGTGTACCAGGAATTCCATTTTTTTAATTTTAGTTGCTTGATGTTATACTATACTGACCATTCCGACTTTTATGTGTAATGTAAATACTCACTGAAGGGACTGCATCACTTGATAAAATGACCAACTGCCCAATAATGTATTTGTCCTAGTCCTGAGACTTCCTAGATAGGAGCAAAGCTTCATGTTTCAATCAAGTCCAGCGTCGTGTCAATGTCAGATAAGGCACGGAACAGGTTTAGCCAGCTTAGATGCTGAAACCGTATCCATTACTTAAGTGGAGCATACACATATTATAATCATTATGTCTAAATAGCCAGGAGCCAAAGAGAATGGAAACTAGAATCAGGATTCCATGGTTTATTAAAGTAAAGGGCAATAAGCATCTGTAATATTAGCAGTGGCAGAACACAAAATTGCTTGATAGCATTTGAAACGAGAACTAGTCATGTGAATTGAATTTTCAGCTTGGGGCCTAAGAGGCCAAATTTAATCATCCAGCTGAAATTATCGCACAAGTCAATATTCCCCCCACCTTCTCTACAAAATAAAAAAAAGAAAGAAAGCGAGAAATGAATTCTCCATGCTGAAGTTCAGCAGGTGGCCTTGAGGCTGATAGCCGACTAGATGAAATCTAAATAACTTTACCGAACCCAAAAAAAAAAAAAGCAACAGAATTGATTGCCTTTCAACTTAAATGAAAAGTGGCCCTTCCCAGTCAATATGAGTACGGGGAGCTAATACTTGGTGTGGCTAGTCCCTAGATCAAATAATGAGCCGTGCCTCAAAATTCAAGCTATGATTGGTTGACAAGTTCTGTAAGTACTAAAGCCAATTTAATCTATTGATTTGTACAAAGTTAAAAAAACCCTCATATCACATTCCAAATCACTTTTATAAATGTCCCCGCAATTGCATTGACAATCAAATCTGCTACTTATAAATTGAGTAATTTAGGGAAGAATGTCCCATGGTTCTTATAGCATTCTATATCAATTGCACACGGAAAACCACAAATGACTTATGGGTTCAACAAGCACTCATAGTATCTCATTGGTACTTTATATAACAACATATTTACAACCAAAAGTTGTTGATTTCAACTTTTCCATCCATGAATTTATTGGAGTGCCATTACGGAGCATCGTAGCACTGAGACGCCATTGGGGCATAAAACAAAGTTATCGGTTAGCGGTATTATAATGATTGTGTGTGGCATACAGTAGCGTTATAGTAGCAACTACCTCTGCAACTGGAGATTCTGGAATCTTTTACACGCGGTATTGGTGCCATAAGACAAAGTGTGGTTCTTAGACCAGTACTTCAATGTCATGCCCTATATCAGACATTCTTGGGCACATTTGATAATTGTTACCTCATGAGATTTTAATAAATACTAATAAAGTGGATCCTACAAAAACAGTACTTTCATGTTCCAGAGAATAGAAGCATTGAATTTGACTCCAGATAAAAACTATTCAGTCCATCTTGTCTGCCATTTTTTTTACTGATGTAGAGACCTTAATCAGTCCCCTGTCTTGTCTTAGATTCGAAAAAGCCATATGACCATCCAACACATGTTTTAATTCCCTCACTGCGTGAACATCGAGCACTTCTGCTGGGAAGCTGTCTACCACCCTCTCAGTAAATTTGCAGCTTTTACTTCAAAGTGGAAGCAATTCACTAATAAATTGTTGAGATTTCAGGTTTCAGATGCGGCTGCTTGTGTCCGCAGGCATGGCTAATAGAAATTTTGATCTTCCCGTTTTAAAGCATTATGGTAGACAAAAATAAAGTTTAGCTCATTCTCCAAATAATGGAAATAGAGTAGCATGACTCGCATAGTCTGTATAATCAGATAACCTTTCTGAGTCTTTGACAAGATCCTAGAATATTGATTGTCTCCAATCTCCAGATTAATCGTGTTGGATGATTGAACTTGCCTACTTAAACTATGAAGTACTTGTTTGTAAGTAAGCCAGAAGTCTGTCCAGTCACCCTATGGTGTCAGCAGCTCTCGGCTGCCAGTAAGGTAAATATGTCTGTTGTGAAACCTTTGCTTAGAGTTACTATTTTATGTGGCTAATTTACACATGGAATCAAAATAGTGAATTAAGGTTGTTTTGGAAAAAAAAATCTAATCTAATCCAATTGGGAGCTTTATAATAAAATACAGCGATAAAAAAACATTGTGTTACAACAGGTTAAAAAATCTTAATAAAAGTTGGAAAAGAGAGGTTTTCTGTAAAGTAGAGCTGCTTTCAGCATTCTCACAGCAAAGTGCTAAATATTCCTGTGCTGTATAAATTATTTAGCTTCAAAGACTAGAGACAGGATACTCTCCAGTCTGAGACATTAGTTGATTTTAAGCCAATGTTCTTCCGAATCTGATTTTAAACTCAAAATCCTATTTAGTGCTGGATATTTATATGTATTAAGGACTATGGCATGTGCTCTTGTTGAATAATGTTTCGTTCCCGTTTCAGGAAATGTAGGGAAATTTTGAGCATGTAGACTTAATTCCGTAAAATAATGCGCAATGTTTCCTATTGACACAGGATATTCAAATGAACAGTCGTGATTGTGCTTTATCACTGATCTGATAGATTATGAATAGGGAATGTCAGAAAATATGAATACACAATGAGTTTTCCAAATGCCATCTGTTTCCAACACGCATTTATGTGCAGTCAGGCTGTGGCATACAGAATGCAGGTGCTAGCATTGTTCTGCCTGGTTTTACCATAATTGTTTATCTGTGTGAGGACTTAATGCTGTTTTCTAGGGTGGGATGACTCTTTAACTCTTGCCAGACCATGTATGTATCCACAAATTAAAACTGGCCCACATCGTTCAATGATTACCTATCAGAAGTAGAACTAAGGAAGTATTATTGGCGACCGAGTTGTGTGTTGCTTTCTGCACAAACAGTCAAATGGTTTTTAATTAAATTGCAGAATTGCATATAAACTTAAGCTATAGATAGCTATTGTATATATATATATAATAAACAAATAAATATATATATATATTAATAAATCAGAATACAACAGAATTCCACTGGGAAATATTTTCAGGTATGTATTTCTGTTACAATAGAAAAATCTTTAATTAAAATGCAGACCCAATGATGAAGGACAAACGAAGGGCATGATGGCAAGCCTGTACTCCATATTAACTAAAATGATGCATATCCATACAACTGTTAACTATTTCAAATCCTTTACCCAAGAGTAACACATTTCAGAACCTTTTTCCAACTAAGTACCACTAGGATCTTTTTCCAGTGGCATCACTATTGTTCCCTATTCAATTCCAGTGACTTCTGAAATTGCAGGCATTAAAATAAGTCAGACAAGTATACATAAGTAAGTATAGAAGTGTACATGACTATGACAGCAAAACACAACAAATGATTACATTATCAATCAAATTTTAAAAATGCCAACTATATTTATTCGTAAATATAATTTGGTGTATCTGAAGCACACTTATAGCAACAACACACTTTAACTTGTTCAGTGCTGGTGTGGACATTGCATACCTTCCGTGGCACTAGAAGGGAATAACTCATCATCTGCTGTTAATATAGGTTTTGCCATCAAGCTCTGGCTCGGGGGAATAGATCTGAATTATATTGGTGTTTGTACAACTTCCTCAACAAAGATCCCTGGCACCTGCTGTATAACACAATATTTATAGCCAAGGTTGCATGAAATGTCAATATTATGGTTACCAATAATAGCAAGGATTTTAATTTCACACCTTCTACATAAGGCAACCAATCTCATTATATGGATCTTCAAGGTCAGAATCCTAGAAGCATTATGAGAAAGGCTGCTGTACCAGGTCAGGGTCAGATTGAACAAAACAAATAAATAATGCGGTGAGGATGAAATAATATCTTAGCATAAATAAATACACTGATTCAATAAAGTCTGCCTGTATGCGTTTTATAAAGAAATTATTTTATTACTTTTTCAAGTGAAGAATCCAGGCCTAGGTAGGCAGGTGATCAAGACCCCCATGGTCCCGCTGCACAACGGGCCGGTTTATAAGGGACATCTTTGATCTCCCCAAAGGCCTGCTTATACTATGGAGACTCAGCACATCTGCCATAGACTGCATGATATGAAGCCCAAGGTAAATATACCACTGACTTGTTTGGAAGCATTCCAGGTATAGTAAAACCAAAGGCAGGGCAAGGTTGGCCCACGTGGAAGGGGCCAGTGCAAAATTGTTCAAACAGGGCCAGTCAGACTTGGACCATCCCACTCGTGGAGGTGGGAACAGAGTGGATTCGCGTAAAGAACAGCCCCGGAGGGAAAGAATTGGACAAAGGGGCCACATGAATGTGTGCGGACGAGGTACCCTTGGTCAAGCCTGTTTAAAGGGTTAAGGCATGACTAAGCTAAAATTTGCCGCTGAAAAACTGAGCTATCTGGTGGCAGGTGCAGGGCCAGAGGGGGAGGGGGTAATTAGTTAATTACCCTCCCTAGGGGGTATATAAGGAAGGGTCGTGGCCTATAGTGGCAACCATTTTCAGAAAAATTTTCCTACCCATCCCTCCCCTGATTTTGGCATTTTGCCGGGTACTCTGGTTTTTAAGCTGGTACGGTGCAGGAGTTAACCATCTAGGTATGGTTACTTGTGGTGCACAGAGGTGTAAGTGCAGGACACTCCAGGGGCATGCGCCCCTGTGAATCGTATGGTCATGTGACTGCCGCGCTGGGGACGCCGGCAGTTCCAGCAGGGATACAGGTGGTCACGCCCATACCAGCAGGTTACTTATTTGTTTATTCGGTTATTAAGTGGTTATTAAATGGTTACAATTGGTTATGTTTGCTTTCATTTTACAATAAATTATTGATTTTATTGTGTCAAATTTGTTGGTTTAATAATATTTGACACTGTGTAACATATAATAAAAGTTTAGTGTCGCGGTGCTGAAGTTATTTTAGTCCGCATCGCGGACAAATAATTCCATATCTGACGTTTAATAAAATTTTGAAATAAAGAAGTGTTTCTTGTTTTTATTTATAAGAGAGGTACCGAAACTGGACGCTACTACATTCATGTGATGTTACATGATCCCACAGCAATAGTGTAGCTGCTTGCACAGTTCAAACAGCAATCAGGAAGAGCTCCAGGCAAGGTTAGGGTTTGAGGAGTGACAGGAGTGACAGGAGTGATAGTGTGGGGCATGATTAATACATAGGGGTAAGGTGTGAGAAGAGATTGGTAGAGTGAGATGTAATGTAGTGAGGTGTGATTGATAGAGTGGGGAGTAATGGAGTGAAGTGTGATTGATAGAGTGAGGTGTGATGAAGTAAGCTGAGGTTTATAGAGAGTGATGTGTTTTAGAGTGTATCTATGTTTAAGGGTGAGTGAATGTGTGTGTATGTGTTACAGTGACTGTGTGGAAATGTGTGTGTTAGCTACTGAGGAGAGGCAAGTAACCTGTACCTGTCCCCTGGGTCAGAAGATGTTAGCCTTTCTCTTCATTAAGGCAAGATCAGAAGGTGGGTTCTGCAGTCTTCTGTGATTTCATGGAACACTGGTATTGGCCTCAATACAAGCACTAGTTTTTTCAGAATGTTATTTTCATGTTTGAGTGAGAGGAGTGGAGTTGACCAACCAACCTTGATTCACTGCTCACCAAGTTCTGTCTACTTTCCGCCCTCTTTTCCCCTAATCCATGACTAGCCACACTTCACCCACAGCTAGCTGCACCATTCATGGCCTGGCTGTACATCTCAGTCTAGGTAAGGTATTCCCGGACAGTTCCCAGCAACTCCTTGCAGCTGCATATCAATATACAACACACAGTGTTGAAGTATATATATCACTGAAACCGGCAAACATATATACAAAGGATGAATATATAGCACATTATGAAGCATGATTGGTAATATACACAAACATAACACTGTGCATATCACAATATGTCAGGATTTATTACTAACAGCTGCTTACGCTCCTCTTGTTTATTTAGGAGAAGAAAGTTAGCACTGAGACAATTTCAGAACTTTCAGGATTTGCAGTCACTCGCTGAGAAACTGCGATACAACAACATTTAAGTTTCTGTATTATCATTTAGCATTACAATATTACAGCATTGTTTTATTGTTTCAAATTTGCCTTCTTAATATTTTAGAATTGATTATGTTCTAAACAGCTGATGTAAAAAAAAGTGTATTAATATTACCGGTATTAATAATAATATGCACACTTGTCATACGCCAAACTCGCTCAATAACACAAACATCTATTAGAAAACGCACCTTTTTTCTAAAAAAGCTGAAATTCTTGATGTGTTTTTTCTGTTATAATATTAGTTTTTTTTTTTTTTTCATTAGCACTTAAGTTTATGTTAAGCTCAAATATATTCTACACTGCTAAGTTATGATAAATCCATACCAGAGTATGTATGGGTTGGTACTTCACCCGGGCACTGCCCACTAGAGGATGCATGCATATAATAATAAAGGAGATGAGACAGACAATTTGATTTTGTTAGGCCACAGCGCTTTATTAAAAATAAAATAATCACTGGGACACATATTCTTATTTTGCAATAATAATACATAAATTCAGACATGCTTTAAACAATTTTGTGACCCATTGAACTTGAAAACAAGGGCTAGTTTACCTAGAATGACCCATGAAGGTAGGGGAAAGCGTCCCCCTGACAACAAAATTGCAACGTTCACCATAACGTATGCCTACTTTGCCCATAAGCCACAACTGAATACCAGCAGGTTTGTCGGCATTTATATAAAAACTACCTAGGTACCCAGCCCATAGAGAGCCATGACCACATCAATCGTAACTCCTAGGATTTTTACATACTGTAAATGGCTCAAAAAACCCAATGAATCTATCTCCAGCTATTGGACATCTTGAGCCCCTTGAACACAACGTCTCCACTTTTTCCTGCTCTAAACAAATAAAGAAATATAATTGCCAATGTTGTTAAATTGTGCACCATCTTTTTGAAAAAAAAATTTCCCCTTTCAAATCCGGGTACTGACCAATAAAACAGCGAAACCTGTTAGCAACGCATGACACAGTCTTATTAATTTTAACCCTGTCTTTGTTAACCCTCTGCATAGATTTCAATAAACATAGCAAGTTATGCACGAATACAAAAAGAGGCATGCAGCACACACCATCAGTCCTGGCATGAAACGGTACAATGTGTGGGTGCACGTGGCGAGATAGACTGTCAGCAACTTCCTGGACTATGGAAGACGTACCCAAACCCCATCAACTTAACCTGTACATCAGGTTGGGAAAACCCAGATACCCTCCCTGCTGTTGCAGTGTTGTCTTTGGGACAGAAGCAAGATTAGGGGAAAATATGTAGCCTGCCTAACCTAGTGGAGATATACTGTGTGATGTTTATGCTCAGTTTTTTTTTAATTCATTCCAAGATGCACAGTTAGTTGTCCCTGACAGCCTAACAAAAGTAGAATGTATATTAAACTACTATGTGAGAAATTTAATATGTATTCTTCAAAAGTGAACCTGAAGTAAAGCTATAGCTCTGTAGCTGCAGCCCTCCTCCTCCACGGTCCACAGATTCTTGCCACTGATTGGTTGAGACTGCCTTTAATGATGGCTTTTTTGAGCACGGCACCATCCTCTACATCGATTAGATACCAAAGTTCATGTGAAACTGGGTAATGCTAATTGAACATGACACTCCCATAAAACAACAGGATCAAATGAGAAATACTAAAATAAAACAAACAAAGCAGAACAATTGTGGATGCTTGCTGGCATATAGAGTAAGTGGACAGCAAATGATGGATAAATCAATCAACTGTTCACGTATCACGCTGTCATAGTAATGAGACTGCCCCGGTGATCAGATCACATTCTGTGTTGAGGAATGCAGACATTTGACACACAGTGGAACTGAACTGATTGCCAGGCCCAGTTTGTACTGCTGAGTAACATAAAAATGACCTACTTTTTGCCTGCTTGGAGCTTTTATCCATGTCTTAAAAAAAATCTTATGAATAATGATCGTTCCAAGCTTATCAGTTACACCGCTTTTATCAAACAGTAGAAAAAAAACTCAAGATCAGCCTTTCCATGAGCTGGGATGCTACTATTAATGCAAATGTGTATTTAAAGTCCTCCCTGCCTGTTATCACTAGATGTATCATGTATTGATTCCTATAATCCGTAGCTCCCAGAATCACGGTGGTTTAGAGCATTACTGCCCAGCTTTTTAACGTGAAAGGCCACATGCTATTCAGAAGTGTATGCTGGGAGCAAGACTCTACTCGGTTAATTATGTAATGCATTGAGGTCCATCTCAGTGCATGAGGACCATAACGCTGCTAATGTAATTGGTTTGCTCAAATTACTATGCAAAACAAGGTGTTACAGACATCGATGCTGTAATACATTACAACAGATGTTGTGGAACTGCAAAAGATATGTATAGTAGCACTTGGAGAACATGTAAGTTATGGGCCCAGGGCCCCATTATCAATATGGCCAGCCATGCTGTGTGTCCTTCATTCTAGGATTATAGGACTAAGTGGTTCCATTGTTCTGAATCACACAAAAACATAATACAGCTGCGGATTATTCCAGATCTTTATCTTATTTGCTTACATATGGATTTTTTTAAATTATGAAACAAAGAGAGTAGTAGTCAGCTACGTAATCAGAATAACTGTGTAATATACCGGTTTAAGGCATCTTGCTCCACTGCTTACACTTTCAAATGGTATGCAGTCCAATATGTTAAGAAAAAAGTTGGACAGTGCTGTTGCGGGATTTCTGCTGGGAGAGAAGCAATATTTGGGAAAAGATGTAGCCTGCATATCCTACCGGAGATATACTATTTGAAATTAGTGGAGCTAGATAGATGCAGGTAGTATCATACTAAACTAGGTTAAAAAGTACCATAGAAATATTTGATTTGTAGCGTAATTTTAGGGAACAAGACACTCTGAAGGGTCTCTCGGGGTGGCCGAAAAATCAGTAAAAACTGGTGAGAATTGATGCTCCAAAAAAGCAATGTCCTCCTGCTGAACCTTGATTGTGTTAAACGACTCATTTTTCAAGTCCAGCTCTGTATTAGAACGCCTTGTACTTGAAAAGAAGAAAAGCATGTTAAATGAATGTGGGGGCAGAAAACCGAGTGAGCGAAGGAATAAGCAGAATATCTGAGCAGACGGGAATCATAAGACGGGGTGAGGATGTTCAGCTGTCACGGAACCGCTCTGAACATAGAACCTGAGTTATTGCAACTCTGTATATGTCGTGACAACCCCAGCTCTGTCACATTTATAATATAATAATAGGCAATGTTTTCCTTCCCCTCCTTTCCAAACATATTCAAATGTAAGTTATTGCAACCTTAAATCATGGTCACCTTAACGAGTTTGGATACATCGAACACTATGATTTTGCTGCATATCTATGAGATGACAGCTAAAAAAAAATGAAACGTGCAGCTCTTGAAGAAATTGAATTGAATTCATTGTAAGGCAATTCTTTATAAAATATTTATCTGCCCTTTGTCTCGGATCTCCTTCAGCATTTGCTCTTTCCTTCCCTGTCTATATTTTCTTATCACTGTGCATCACCCTGTATCTGTCTCTTCCTCTCAGGTTCTCTGTGGCTGCCAAGAGATCTAGCATTTTTTGTGTTCAGTCGCCTCGAACATTTTCTTCCCCGAGCTTGTCTGAGCTGCGTTCAGAGCTCCCCTTCTGTGTCTCTTACAGCGTGCTTCTTCCCAGCCATTTATACCAAAGGATTTCCCCTACCGTTCGCCTTTATCTGAACCCTGCCACAGTATAAATTAGCAGCTTAATAGGTCCTGAAATTAACAGAATATACAGATGAGAATACTTGCGTACCATAAATACACCCGATTAAATATTGCTAACAAAATCTTGACCGTATTTAGCTCAGTTGACATCAGTTAATTACAGGGGAGGACATTGTTCTTGCTTTAAAACACAGATGTGTATTATTATTATTATTATCTTTTAATTATATAGCGCCAACTACTTACGCAGCGCTTCTTACAATACATAGTCTTGGCATAATAGGTAAAGAGCACCCTGCTCAAAAGCTTACAATCTAGGGAAATTGGCAACAAGTGAAGAGTTCATTGTAAATGGTTAATTATGATGAGTGGCAGTGAGAGTCATTATGGCTCGTGCGAGTTCCCCGAGACTCAGACGGTTAAAGAAGCATTTACCGTGCTGTGGGAATGGAGCTTTTCTTTGTAAATTCAGCACGCAGCCTTGCAAAGCTCTGTAGAACATGCCTGTGAAGCCGTAGTCGGACTTTGCTTGTTTGCTCACCTATAACCCATATTAATAACCAACCGTGGAATCCTTTTCCATATGGATCATTGGAGGATATTAGGTGAAGGCAGTGAGACATAGCAGCTATATTCACAGTCAGGAGCTAGTAATGTTTAAATAATGAAGGTTTGTGTGTAGTCATGTACCATGGTGTGTTATTTCGCAAGAAGGGGAGATACTTGTGAACAAGAACTGTAGCGTTCCGTGTATTTATAGCTCCTGGGAATACGAAGTAAAGGAAATAGTAACTTTACATTTCAAACGGCAGCTGCATATTAAATGTCACTTTCAATGAGTAGCAAATGGTGGTGGCATTGTGATGGGGGGGGGGGTATTGCATCCATACAACCAAATAGGCATTTCAATGTCTTTCAATTGATATAAAAGATATGTCCACCAGGAATTTCAGATCTCTTTCTCCATCACGGATGATAACACAACAAGCTTCACAATCTGCAATCCAGAGGTTTAGTATAATTCTGCATACACTAAGTAACAGACTTAATTGCAAGCTACGTAATAATTGTTGATTAATTTAAATCGGGCTTACGGATGCATATAAAATATCGTGATTGATCTGACTCTACAGAAGAGGTTTTCCCAATGCAGCCTCTGAACATTGATAGAAAAAATGATTTGTGTGTCCTTTTATTTAACCATTGCCTACCAATACGGATGTATACATTGATGTTTTTTGGTCGCATTTACATCTTAAGCTAAGATTGCTAGATGTTTATAGGACATGTTGGCAATATTGGTTTTACCACAGTGTTCTCACATAATATTGGACCTTTTGATCCAGCTTTTTTCTGTTCTTCATTAGTATTTGGCTGTGCGAGTACATATCTTGCAGAAGGAACCAAAAATTGGGGGCTTTTATTTTTTTCAGTAACACTTCATTTTTTAACCCCTCAAACACCAGGAGAGTGCGATGCTCTACAATGTGCTGTATATTCATCTGGTGTTTCGTATTCTATACTTCTCTTGCCAAACATTGTTTCCAGGAAATTATTGCGAATAGCCATCTGTCAGGGCAATGTATGGCCTTTCATGTCCATACAGATTTTAGAATTGGACCTTCCTGCCATCTGAACATAGATCAAGCAAGCTGGAAGGTACATCAGACGATTTATGTTTGGCAAGCAGGTGTTTCATTCTATGTATGGGTGACAGAAGCATATGGATAGTGTGAAGCACATCCATTTGATCAAGTAAGGAAGACCGATTCTAGCTTCACAATATTTTTTGGATAACCCATAACTTCCCTATACATAAGCTCATTATTTTCATACACATTTCCGGAGTTTTTATTATTTCAACAAGAACATAGAAACACAGCTTTAATTAAAAACAAAACACTTTTTTGCAAAATATTTAAGTGTAGTCAGGCTCAAGGTGTCTGTTTTTGAATTATAGAAGATTGACAAATCAGTCATGGTTAAATACTGGCCAGGGGGGGTTTCCTTAGAAAATAGTGCTTAGGCAAGGCCAGCCCTGGGGTTACCATACGCGTGCGGCATCCTCCTTCTGCACATGGCTAGGGACGGCGGCACAACTAACAGGAGTATATTAAATGCAGTCCAGAGATCCACCTTTATTAGCCTTGAACTCATATACATTTCTTTCTCAAGAAACTGTATAAATAATGTTTTATGTGTATTGGGGAAAAAGTGCATTTGGTAACCAGATACATTCCCGTCCATTCACAAATGGACACCAGAACTGTCATAGAAGTAAAATCCTACCTAGTTGAATATGCAATAAATCATGGTATTGGAAGTTTCCATATTACACACCCTCCGCTCCTGTTATATGTGTTTGCGTGCCGCAGTGTTTCTATCTCTATTCTGTCTGTAATCATTGCTCTCAAGCAGCTTGCTTAGGAGTAGATGTATGTGCCAGTAGAGAGTGTGAAACTATGTCATTTAAAAGGAAACACAAGATTGCAAATCCTATACAGAGCCTGTGCGCAAACTATTACTCCAACAATAGACCCAGAAACTGTATTTTCTACACAATGGGTATTTTATTGCTTTATTTCCTTGGGAATTGATTGTGGGTTTTTTGTTTTGTGTAGTCTCTTTTGCGTATCCTTCCTGTCGCCCATTCATCTTTTCTCTCTCTTCTGATGCCTTTTTTCTTGTAATAACTTTTTCTTTTCATCATCATATCTTTTTTCCACTTATTTCTAACAGCCTTATTATATATTTTTAGGTAAAGAGACTACTGTTTGCAAATGTACAATCTCCTCCAAATCAACATGTTCTTTGTAACCCACAGCCACTGCTCCTCCTAAAAGCCACCGCCACTTCCCAGCGAGGGAATGATCACTGCCAGAGTGTGCCGCATTAGAAGAGACAACCGACATCACAGGACTCCATTGGATGGTATGCGAGATAGATGGGACGAATGGAGCCCACCACTCCAGGGGCCTAGAGCATTTGCTCCATGGTTAATCCGACCCTTGCAAGGCGGCCCTCTAACCAGTTGCTTAATCTTCTTATATGGCAGTGTCGCCCCTCAATATACAGAATTTGCTTTTGATTAATTATAAATGCACTTTCCTTGTGCTAACCTAATGAAAAAAACATAGGTATTAATACCCCAGCTAGTCTATATCACAGCTCCATCTAGAAGTCTGGTACAAACTGAAGCTTACAAACCAGTTACAAACAATGGAAATCATTCATTTTGTGATCCAACCCCAGTGTTTGGCACTAGCTGGTTAGAATGTACAAGATACATTTTTTACAAAATGCATCTAAAAACTCTTCACAAAACATGAATTTTATTAATTGATTTATTAGATGACATTGATCCCTATGAACGTATTTCATGTGCATGAGAATTTTCTTTCATTTTTATACACAGACCTGAGATCAGAAACAGCAAAAAAAAAGAAAAAGAAATCCTTCCATTTATGAAAAATGAATTGATATGGAGTTGGTTTTAATAAAAACTTTCGCAGCTAATGTTATCGTATCAATCTTTTCATGTCATTTTTAAGGCAATCAATAAAATCTTCTAGCAAAACGACTAGGAAATCTTTAGGAAAAGTACATTTTTTCCTCTTTTGTCTTTATTAATGTATTTCTCCAACTTTTGCCCTGTACAGCTCAGAGCCTAGATGTCCTTTCTGGCGCATGAATTAACTATGTGCAGTCCCACAATGTATTGATGCAGAAGTGGATGATGGAGTAAGGAAAAGGTATATAGATAAAATAGTGTTTACAACGGTCTATACTTTAGCTAGCCATTTGACTAGTAGAATCTGCTTAACACATTAACCTGTCAGATATTTTTTCAGGGCCACTTAAGCCAGTAGAAAAAGTTCAACCTGTAGCAACCCAGGCGATATGGATTACAATGCTAAACATTTAGGCCGGTTGAACATGTTGGGAGTTAGAGTCCCCAGCCGCAGAAATGCTATATACTGCTTATACCTGCAGGATTGAGGGAACAATATAAATTCTTGTGTCTAATATTAATCTTCCCATCCCAAATCACCCCCGCTACAACAAAGGGCTAAATGTAGCCTTTACTATAAACCAACCTGCATGACCTACACCTCCAAGGATCAAAATTTACACATTTTGACAAGTGAAATTGTCATTCTTTTAAAAAGGGACTAATACTTTATATCCTACCTGCCAGAGCTATGGCTTATGGGTTCTTCCTGCTTTACCCGATCAATCTTGCATTTCACTACAGAAATAGAGCTTTTTGGTCAGCGCACATCCAGGGCTTACAATGTCTCCATCTGAGACTGGGGATTTAACATAAGAAATGAGTGAGATGCTAAAAATCTTTATCAAAAGTGGAAACTTATTTCTTTAAAAAAAAAATAGTAATAATAATCTTACATGTAGTTGGGAGAAAGCATTATGAACACGTTATAGCGCTTGGGATTTATTATGATCAAGGACTCACTTTTTCTCTCACCTACAAGTATCCCTGAGCGACAGCGGTAGAATTACAGAAACGCTTGATAAATAATATTGCGAAGAACTCTTCTGCCATCTAGTGTCCATAAGGTGCAATGCAGAATCAAAATACATTTTTTTACTCCATCTGCTTCTAGTTTAACGTCCATATTGACAATAAAACTCTCATTTTCATTCATCTCGGTATTACATCTAAGGTCCATTACTTATGTAAATGGAACAATCTTCCTATGAATCACAGGACTCCGTAATCACAGGTAAATCAAATCTAAGCTGCCGGCTGGACACGGACACGCAGCTAAAAGAATAAATAGATAGCTCTTCGTCTCCGTACTCATGGCAACATTTTTGGTATTTTTAAAAGTTGGGTTTTTTGTTATTCCAGCTGCTGAATAATCAACACAAGAACACCCATAGAGATTTTATACAAAGCCGTAGCTTTCCCCACAGGAAGAGAGTTAGCTTGCCCATTGAATCAATGAATAGCTATGGACATATACATGTAATTGTCTTATAAATAATTGGTCATTGGCAGAGTCTTGACTAAAAAGTCTGTTATAGCAAAACACATTCAGTAGGGGAAAAAACTAACTTTTAAAATGTGAATTTCACAGTATTTGAAAAGTGACAGAAACCATCTGTCTTTCTGCATGCCGGTCTACCCACCAAGTACTGATTCATGTTCAAAGCTGCGTAACATATACAGATCATTATGACTTACTCAAGAAATAGATCAGGAGATTTAGTAAGCATTGCTTTTATCTTCTGCGCCTTTGTCTTATAACCATTTTAATATGTAATAGTGTACAGCGAAGTTCTGGTTCATAGAAGATAGGAGACTATAGTGCATCAATGAGCATAGAATCATTATTATCCAACGCTCCTCTTAAGTTAAAAATAAAAAGCCTTTGTGGAAGACTTAAGCCGGACCGGACAGAGCATGAGGAAACGTGAGTCAATGTCTCCTCACATGGCCCCCTTTAAAAAAAAGGGGGGGCTCCCCACTTTTTAATCATATGCTTCCTGTAAGTAGCCCATAAGCCCATAGAGCATTTTCTTTAAAAAAAATCCCAATCTCCCATTATATAGATGGAAACTTGCATATTTAAACTAAAACATAACATAAATAATATTCTGCTGATGATTGCCAAGGCAACAAAAATCTCTATAACATTTGTGAAAATAGTTACAAGTAATTAATTTACTTAATCGTTCATCAGCTGAGGATATAAGTGAACAAATGTGATGGAAGAAGCAGATAGCTTTCTAACAATCCTACGGCTGCAAGCAGGGAACGAATATTGGAGTTGCTTGCTTTCTACGATAAAGACTAGTAGAATATTCTTTTTGACATCCTCTTTAACTTGTACAAATAGATATATATATATAAATTATTCCTTCGACAAGATTTGCTTTGAGGGTCATGTCGACGTGACTCCCTGATTTTGCTCTGTCAATATTATCACAGGCCTAGGTGAGAGGTGGCCCAAACACATTAATGCCATTAAATTGACCATAACAATTTCAGTTTCTAGCCGAGAAGACTGAGCTGATAATCATTCCCCTGGGTACTGGCAGTACGAACCACACAGATTTTTATGCATCTGGTGAAGCCTTTAATTTGCAAGTGAGGGCTGTGCATTAAATATGTACGGCACAGAGAAAGGGCAGTTTCTTCATACGGCTTGTGGTCGGCTTCTGGAAAGCATTCGACTCGGCAGAAGCGTTTATCTCCCACAAGTAATCAGTGGGATGTATAAGTGGCTTTCGTTCAAGTAACAAACAGCGATCAATAATAACAACAATAGTATGCAGCTTCATAGGGACATTTTGCAATCTCCTGAGTATTTAGCAGAGAAAGCAGTAGACGGTGGCTATTTAGCCATCACTGCCATTAACATGATCATTATTACTTTCTGTTCCTATGTTTACTGTATCTACAATCCTCGCATAGATCCAGAAATGAAGATTGTTTTTTTTGTTGTTGTTTTTTTTTTTTTCATGAAAGTAAAAAGCAGCATCAGATCTTATATTCAATCCCATCCAATTCTCCAGGTTTTGTTTTTTTTCAAGCAGCTACGGGGACTGTACTGAATCTTTAGTGCAAACAGCAGTGGGTGGACAGCTGATAAGGATTACAGCCAAGGCTGAAGCAGAAGGTCAAATCACCCTCTTCTGTCTCCTGTATTCGCAGAGATTAATTGTTATGCTTGCAAGTGGTTCACTCAAGTAACTGTCTATTATTTGACTGGCTATGCTGCCGTTGCAAGGATCTTGCTGATTCTGTACCACCAAACCTCTCATCTCCATTGCCTGAACAGACACTTTGTAAAGTCAAAGGGACAGCAAAGGGCAGGGCATCTGTGTATCTACTTAAATAAATACATTTTGAATACCTGCTTAGCAAAAACTGCTTTATAGGTTTTGCAGAGATCATCCGTACAGGAGAGAACGCATACAGATTTGTAAATCAGCAGGCTTCTGCTCCGCCAACAGGTCACTGGGGTTTATTCACTTAAAAGGTACCGCTCCACTTAGTGAACACATTAATTGCATCTTAAACAGATTTGTTATTCTTCCCTCCGAAGGTTTAATCGCATAACACCTGTTGTCATTGCCTGCTATTGTGTCATATCACAATAAAATTTTAATTGATTCAAGAATTATTTCAGTAAAAGATCTTTACATTCAGCAGTACTAGGAATGATGTTTCTTGTGCTGCGTTTAGTTACAAAAAGGTTACATTCGGCAGCGTATACGGAACAGCACTTTTACCTGTGCGTTGAGATAAGAATATAACTGAATCTTTCCACTAACCTTTACAAGAAAGTGTCCCCACCATATATGAAAGCAGTGACTTTGGACACCGAGGTGAATGGGCTTAAATACCATTTTCTGAGCAAGTATTTGACTATTTGTGCATAACTTGGTGATGTTGGCTCTGATCGAATGGGTGTATAAAGCCACCTATATCCCCCAAACCTCCCACCTACTCTCCTACCTCTAAATCCCCAGCAAGGAAGGATGAGGTCCATCAAATGCACCATTTGTGGGCCAGGATGATGAACAATTTAAATCATTGTCTGTTCCCTTTGAGCTTCTGTACACCACAGGTCACAAGTGGTTAGAGGATCTCATTGACTTGAATAAAAGTGAAGGACTTCATCATGGCCCCATCACTGGTTGAGAGAAGACTAATTTCTTCTAACTATTCATAATAAGGTTTTCTAATCTGATTTTTCAAGTTGCAGGTGAGGATATGCATTAAGCATTCAAATCATGTGCCCTTGCATGCAACTTGCAAACATCAAAGTCCCATGCTCTCACAAGCAACTGATACATTTACAGTATGAATATATACACAAAGTTTAGAATGTTACAGTGTTAGAATGCAAAGGACATGCAACTTGAGTTGGTCGGTCAAGTAAAGTTTTAAATTGAGTAACCCCTCATCATTTTAGTTGAGTGCAAGCAGCCCTATGACCCACCATTCTTCAGCTCACCACAGCTGATGATCTATGTCACTAATGTCACTTTTCTGAATCCCTATTCTGACTGAAGAGCACATAGATATATTTTCTTACTTTCTTACTTTATTTGTATATATGGTGCAGTCACTACAAAACTAGACAAAGCTTCCTTTTGAGATTACCAGTAAACTGTCACAATTAAGGCATTAAGGGAGAAGCACAAGGTGGAACTGAAAGTATGCATGACGCCCTACAGCAGATATTCCTCTTGGCATCTGCATGGTCACATGAGTGGACTGCTGCCTGCCAGCTCACCCTGGCTCCTTGAGCTGCACTCTTGTTCTTATTCACCTTGGCTTGGCTTACACTTCACTTCCATTGGCTTATCCACTTCTAAGAGTTCTTAAGAAACTCCTACCAAGATATTATCTTTGGCGGTGACCTAACAGATATTTTACCAGAAGGTTTCTAATTTCCCTCATAGCTGCTAAAATCCTATTCTAGTAACAAAACGGTTTGTACAAAAAATTGTCAAGATGTAGTCGTAACATGTCTTATATTGATAATTTTATAAAAGTAAATATAAACTAAGCCCAGATAGTTTAAAACACAGCAGAAGTAACAAACGGGGTGGAAAAAACATTGTGAACATTGTACTTGTAATGAAACGTTTCTGTTCTAAGACTTCTGTGCAATAATTGGCTGGAATTTCTCTGGGGCATTGGTTTGCTTTCCTAGAGATCAATGTAAAGACCACTGTATGGATTTTAGCAAAAATGCGCTTAATGGCCAAGTGGTTTTCATGGTGTTTTGTAATTTAATTTCTAATGCTTGAATATGTTGTGAAAAAAGGAAGGTGTTATTCAGGACATACACGCCAGAAACAAAAGTTTATTCAACCATAATGGAAACGGAACATTTTAGCTTAAGTGTTATAGCTGCGGTGAAAATAAGAATTTAAAAAATAAGGAATTGCTTGAAAGGAGGTAAGTAGGAAGTATATTGATCCGACAAAATTAGCCTGCTTTAAAAACTGCATACATTACAAGTATTCTGAAAGACAGTAATGTCCAGTGCTTCTTTTCTCATTATATGTGACTTGGAAAATGCTAAAAGTCTGGCAGTATGGTAGCAATCGAGGGTATGTAGCCGATTCCTTCACTGAAAGGTGTCATAACTTCAAATAAACAAAAGTATGTGGACACTCATTCTAATTATTGAATTTTACGTGTTTCAGCCACACCATTGCTAACGGGTGCATAGAACCAAGCACATAGGCAGCCATTTTCATAGACATTGGCAGTGATTTTAATCGTGGCACTATCATAGGATGCCACCTTTACCACAAGTCAGTTCATGAATTTCTGCCCTGTTAGATCTAACCCAGTCAACTGTAAGTGTTATTATTGTGAAGTAGAAACACTTGGAGTAACAACATCTCAGCCACAAATGGTAGACCTCACACACTCATGGGCAAAATGACTGTGCCCATGTGCGAGGGAAAGATCCATAAAGATGTGATGAGACGAGTTTGGTGTGGAATAACTTGAGTGGCCCGCACAGAGCCCTGACCTTAACCCCATTGAATTGGAACATGAGCCAGGCGTTCTTGTCCAACATCAGTGCCAGCCCTCACAGATGCTCTTTTAGCCGAAAGAGCACAAATTCCCATACATACACTCCAATCTTGTGGAAAGTCTTCCTGTCCACCCAGTGTGGTATTTTTTGTTGTGTAGTTGTAGTGTAGTTTTCTGAGCTAGGGAGCGATAAAGAGACTGAAAAGCGGTATACCCAAGGCAGGGGCGTACCTAGAGTATTTGGCACCCGGGGCGGATCCTGTATGTGGCACCCCCCCCACTTTAAAACTACCTGGCCGAAACTGAATATGACCCCCCCACACACCATAAAAAAATCTAACACTTTTATTTAAAGTAAGTAACACACCAAAATAGGACACAACAATTAAATAACTATATATATATATATATATATATATATATATATATATATAAAATTATTAACAGCAATCACATTCCTATCATGCCCAGGCATACCCAGATTCCAGGAGGCACTCGCAGACTTGGCATGATAGGAGTATGATTGCCCTATCTACCCCTTCTGCCCTATCTACCCCTTCTCACTCCCTTCTCCCTATCTACCCCTCCTAACTATCTACCCTCTCCCTCTTTGAAGTTCACTTACCTTTCAGGAGTCCTGCGGTGGGGGTGCAAAGCCTCCGTCTCCCAGCTCTGCCACTGTATGGAACAGTATAGAATGATGGGAGTTATGATGTACTTTAGAGCCTAATTATATAATGAAAAATACATTGGAAATGGTACAGCATAACACCCATCACTCTCACACACTTACCAATCCACACACACACCAATCCACACATATACCAATCCACACATATACCAATCCACACATATACCAATCCACACACACATACCAATCCACACATATATACCAATCCACACACATACCAATCCACACACATACCAATCCACACATATACCAATCCACATACATATACCAATCCACACACACATACCAATCCACACATATACCAATCCACACACACATACCAATCCACATACCAATCCACACACATACCAATCCACACACATATACCAATCCACACACACATATACCAATCCACACACACATACCAATCCACACACACATACCAATCCACACACACATACCAATCCACACATATACCAATCCACACACACATACCAATCCACACATATACCAATCCACACACACATACCAATCCACACATATACCAATCCACACACATATACCAATCCACACACATATACCAATCCACACACATATATCAATCCACACACACACATACCAATCCACACACACACCAATCCACATATACCAATCCACACATATACCAATCCACACACATACCCATCCACACACATACCAATCCACACACACATACCAATCCACACACAAATACCAATCCACACACACATACCAATCCACACATATACCAATCCACACATATACCAATCCACACACACATACCAATCCACACATATACCATCCACACACACATACCAATCCACACATATACCAATCCACACACATACATACCAATCCACACACACACCAATCCACACACACATACCAATCCACACACACACCAATCCACACATACATACCAATCCACACATATACCAATCCACACACACATACCAATCCACACACACATACCAATCCACACACACATACCAATCCACACACATACACCAATCCACACACATACACCAATCCACACACATATACCAATCCACACACACATACCAATCCACACATATACCAATCCACACACATATACCAATCCAGACACACATACCAATCCACACACACATATCAATCCACACATATACCAATCCACACACACATACCAATCCACACACACATACCAATCCACACACACATACCAATCCACACATATACCAATCCACACATATACCAATCCACACACACATACCAATCCACACACACATACCAATCCACACACACATACCAATCCACACACACATACCAATCCACATACCAATCCACACACATACCAATCCACACACATACCAATCCACACACATACCAATCCACACATATACCAATCCACACACACATACCAATCCACTCTCACTGAATGCTTTCCTACCTTTCCTCTTTTCTCCTTACAGCTCCTTTTCCTGCTCTTCGCTCCTCTTCTTCAGTTCTTCTGTCTTCTTCCGGGTCAGAGGGCACGGACAGCGGTGGGCGCGGCTTCAGTGTTGTGCGCCGGGATCTGACCCCGGCGCACAACAGCTGTTGCCGCGCGGATTGCAAGGGAGCGGTATCGGAGGTCTTTAACAGACCTCCGGCTCCCTTGAGTGATTTTAAGCCGGGTTCAAGGGAGCCGGTGGTCTGTTAAAGACCTCCGATACCGCTCCCTTGCAAGCCTGCTCCTCCAGCGGCGGACATTACTGTCCGTCTCTGGAGGGGTGCCGGGTGCCGGCAAGTTGGCACCCCCTTGATGAACGGCACCCGGTGCGGACCGCCCCCCCCCGCTAGGTACGCTACTGACCCAAGGAGTATGAGAGCCAACACTAGATGGAGGAAGTAAAAGGAAGAGATACGGTATTTAGTGTTTATATTGAAAGGAGGATTATCCCATTGTTCTGTAACAATCAAATACAATGGCAGTGCAATATAATCTTACATTTACAACAGAAAACAATGGAAGTATTTAGCTCTGTAGAAGGTGTGAAAGCTGGTTGCTGTAACTAACATGGAAAATGAGTGCATGCTTTAGAATTTGTAGGAGGAACAGAGGAATGGCAGCAGAATGCTGAAATTACACAAAGAATAGTGCAAAAAATAAAGAAATATAATTGTATCCAATAAGAAATTATAAAAGTGAAAGCATAGATATTGTACTCTCTATCTAATACCAGTGTTTTCATGGCACTGCACATAAGATTGTGCAGGGTGCAGACCAAGTTTTTAATTGCTGTTATGCCAAAACCTGGCAAATCTATAAAAACAAATACTTTTGATATAGAAAAATAACTTGGGGAAAGGGGAAATAAATGGGTCAGTCACTTATTTTACAAGAATTTATGATCGGATACCAACAAAGACTGAGGTATATTAAAACAGATGATAATGTTGAGCAAATGAGGGATGGGTTGATCTTCCGTAAGGGCATCAGGACCCCACTTATTTTAATAAAATCCCATTGAAGGGTTAACACGTGTGATAGAAAATGTGTATACCTGTGAATTTCCCATGGCTGGGGAGCCCTACACCTCCTGATATTTATGAAAGATGTAAGGGGTCTAGCTAGAGAGTATGCAGAACTGAGGATGAGCTGCCCATATGCTATTTCTCCAACTCAGAGGTCAAAGAATGCTTTGGGGGCCCTGAGAGCTCTTAGTTATGTAAATGTTATGTGGGTTTACTGTGTTTTAACAAAAAGTCTACTACCACAACTCTGGAAATTCTTTGGTCTGGCGTGCCAAGAAGTAGCAACTGATATATATGTCACATAATATGTAATATATAAGGTATTTATCATACTTGCCCATGTTACTATATTCCTTGATCTAGGTAATTCCAGCCCTAAGTAGCAGATTCAAAACAAGTGTATTTCTGAATTCAGAGCAAAGCCAGTATAATTCATATTTCTGGCAGTATTCATGTTTTTTATTTTGTATTTTCCACTGATTGTAATAGACCAGAGTCTGATGACACTCTATCAGTAACATTTAATGTCAATTTATGTATAAAGTCATAAAGGAGAATTTCTTTAACATTATACCAAAAGTATACATAGTACATTTCTTTGGATGAAAAATATTCTTCCTTGTAACAGACACTGCTCCTAGAGTAAGAGACAACAATCAGAATATTAGAAATGGCAGTAGATTTTTTTTTGTCCCCTTAACAATTTACACAAAGCAATTCAGGAATAATTCTTATGACTATAAAAATCTGGTGATAATGGAAGTGGAGTTTTACAGAGAACTCAGTAATATCAATAAAACAACTGACGGGACAAGTGTCTAACTGTCTTTCAAGTAAATAAGGACTGACAGAACATTTCACTCTATAAGGCAGGCATTATTATTTTATGGAAAAAGAACATTTTCCAAAGAAATAAAACTATTGCCGCATTTTCTGTCATTATCGAAATATCATTGCATTCACATGACAGCCGTATATACACTAGTTCAGTAAAGTATATCCAATTTCACCTGCGTTAATCGACAATTTAAGTCATTTCCATAGTACAGAATAGCCATGATAACAGGTCCCGCCATTTTTCGTAAATATTATATTTTACCCTCTAATATACTAAACTCCATCGAATGGTGTTTGTAGGTAAAAAATAAGCGGTGTATATGAGCTATAACCACAAGTAATCCACCTTAATTTTCTGTTTATATGATTAATAGGACATTTTTGTTGTTACTGTCCTACTTAGGGGAAGCTGATTTGTTGAAGCCACCACTGTAATGATGGGGTAAGGAAAGGGGAAGATAAGATCAATACAGGAAATTTCTAATAAGCTTGTTCAAACTTAGTATTCTTTTCAAACCTTTTAAGTCGGAATAATTATTATTTATAGATTTATACGGCGGCATCACGTTGAGCAGAGAAATGGACAAACAAAGATGAGGAGAACACTGTTGGGAAAGCGAAGTGGTTCATTTGACATCTATGGCAATTATACTAAAAGCCCGAAAAATTAGTCTTTTGTGGGCTGTGTATCCTGTGTACAGAATAGGTATTTTCAGTGCGTCAAGGGATGGCTACGTACGTATTTTCTTCGGTGCCAGAAGAACTCGAAAGAATTCCTATAAATAAATTTAGAGCGCAAATTGAATCCAGTATATATGCAACTGGGGCCTTGTAGAAAGTATCTGGTACCTGAATACAGATTTGTATTATCACACCTAACTAAATAATGGTGGGAGATTTATGACGGCAATGAACTGGGGTGTTTTGTCACAATGTGCATAGGAGCGAGATTCAATCTTCTTGTGCTTGAAAGTAATTTCTTCATGATTGTTCCTGTGAAGGGGGTTGGCCCTTAGCAAAAATAAACGGAGCTGAAGAGCAACTAGGCTGACAGAAGCCCTTCTACTCGATGGATACAAAACTGTTTCATGAAATTTCTTTCAAAAAGGATTTATGACAAATATTATATATGTATTATATATAAGAAGCGGAATACCAATTGCCACAATAATTATTTATATAGGGAATATGCTGAGACTTTGGGTCTGTCTGATCTTTTGGTATAATTTAGCCATACTTTGCAAACTGGATTTCATTTTTTTCCAGAGCTTCAGAAGCCTAATTAACAGCTGGTAGAACAGGTGGATGAAATCCATTGTTGGACAGGAAAGGATTACTGTAAAAAAGATTTATAACCATTATGAACGAATACAGCACAAGAAAAATGTCCAGCATTATATAATGCATATAAGGTATTCCTAATCTCGGCAACTAGACACTTGATGATATTTTTAGAGATGGATAATATCAAATGTCCAGTGCATATGTGCAAGGTTCTAGCTTGTTCTCATTGAAGGCATATAGATGTACTTCAGTATTGCCTGTGATTCAGCATATACTGCATGTACCGTTAACACCTTAATCCGCTATATGGATTTTTATATAATGATACAGAAAGGCTGGTATGATCAGCAAATAACTCACTGCAGCATACATTCGGACCTAGGTATCACTCGCAATTATAAATGTGTTTTAAAGATGGAAATAAGCGATTGGTTGTGTATGATTGCCGTCTTGTAATTGTAACACTAAACACCATAGACATGTACTAGTATAGGCAGCAAAAAGGTTTGCCCCATAGACAATAATGACTGACAGAAGCCTTATCACTGGTAACTCCATACATACAGATTGCCTACTCTTGGGTTTGTACCTGCCCCAGTAATGATGCGGCAATTATACATGTAGACTATAAAAGTGTCACTTAAATCCAACTCTGCAAACAAAATTCAAGCATACAGCACTAACCTATTCATAAGTAGGACACTGCTGTGGCAATAAATATAAGCTTAATTTCATTTGTGATTTACGTTTTTGGTGACAGACGTCCCAGCATTCATATGGATGCTAAGTTTCTCTATTAGTCCAGAGGTCAGAGAGCACCATATGATTAAAATGTATGTGACCACCTCTCGAAAAACTGAAAATTATCCTGTAGCACGTTTCAATTTTCTCCTAGAAAGAATATCCCATTCACCTCTCGAACCTAATGTTTTTTGTATGACCTGACCCCATTTCCCTCTATTTGACACTTACAAATTGGTCAACTGGGATAATAATAATAAGGAATACAAGCTGCCAAACCATGCCGCCACATCATATTCATTCTTTTGGGTAGCCATCTAGCCTGCTAATGAAAGTTGTGTTCAACTGAAGGGTGTGTATTAGTCATTGGCAATAAGAGCAGTGTCAAGGTTAAAATGGTTGCTTGTGAAGCTATGTGGTTGGGGGTTCTTATTCATTGTTTTGACTATTGCATTTAAAAATAAATTAAAAGCTGATTGACTAATTTGTGTGTTGCTTGTGAGCCCCTACAACTTTATATTTTGCAAGTTACAGGTAAGGGTATGCAAGTCCAATGTAAAGTTGCATGTCCCGACCTGCATCTACCTGTAGCCCCTACTCCTACTACTACTTTTATTAAAATAAAAAAGGGGAATAAATACAGATTTTTTTAAAAAAAAAACAAACTACACCCCACCCCCTCCCTGTTAGGGTAAGGGGGTTAAAATAAATAAAGACTAATTTGGAGATATTGCTGGCCCAAGGCTGATAGATGAAGTAAGATGGCATTCGGTATGACCGCTAATCATGTTTTAATATATTGTTTTGCTAGGACATTCTCTCCTGGTAGTGTCAACAGAGGTTCACCTACTTTGACTGAAGAGAAATCTAAATAAATAAAGATATAAACCTCAGTGATACCACAAAAGTATCCTCAGATAATATTTAAAAATACTATATTTGTTGGGTATTACTGTGCACACAGGATATTGTTTGACTTTTTTTTTCTTTCAGTGTTAACCGATACATCAAGGCGTTTGTTGAAACCAGTTTCATTTATTTATTTACACTTTTTTATTTCTTCATTTTCTGGTTAGAGGAGGTGGGCTCACTTTGCACCCCCCTGCTTTTGAATATGTACCAGTTAATAGTGATTTTTGCGAGTGTTAATGCAAGTGGACAGAGAATTTGCAAATTGGACCTTTGTTGCAAACTTTTTTTTAACATTTCTCCTGCTTTCTCTGAATGTATTGTTTATCCCTTTTTAAGGTTCATACAATCCACCCGTTGGAATCCATTTTTCACTGTGTATCTACAGCAATTCGTTCATTTCCTGCTTTGTATTCCCTCTGCTTGGTCCCATTTAATTCCCAGTATTATATGTTCACTTTTCTCTGCTTCGACCATTCTTTTACCCTCCTTGTGGTTTCATTTCACTATAACCTGCTATATTGCATCCCTGATTTCTCCTTCTCCTTCATTTGTCTGACCTTTTACACTGCTTTTTTTCTTTGTCCATTTTGTTTCTTTCTGTAATCTCCGATTTTCCAGTTTTCATCTACCTTGCATTTTATTTCTTTAATCTTTAATTACTGTGCTATTTATCCCTCTCTGACTTTTCACCTCAATTTCATTTCAATTAATAAACAACTCTTTTTTGTGTGATTCATGCTATATTTTAGCACAGGCTACTCAATTGTATTTCAAATATAGCCTTAAGAAAAGCAGTAATGTAACCAAACTTGTACTTGCTAAAAAGTTTGATCACTTCAGTGGCCCCAGGTATATATAACAGCTCCATGTCATAGTTTGTGCAAAGCTTACCTCAATACAGTAGCATACCTAAGAGGGGCGGTCCACCCTGGGCCCCACCAACAGGCGGGTGCCCGGTGAGGAACCCAGATTTCCTCACACAGTGTGCCTGCACCACTTCGGCAAGCTGTGGGCCTGCGTTAGGCAGCCATCGGGCCGCATAGACTTCTGCGCGGCCCCAGTGATGCTCGGCCGGTCCCTAGACCAGTGAAATCTCCAAGAGAGGTAAGGGGTGCTGGAGAGTGAATGAGTGAATTAATGAATGACTGAGTGTTTAGGGGCTCACAGGCAGGCTGTTTGGGGGAGGGGGGGCAGAGGTGACACAGGCAGGATCTTAAGGGGCAGAGGTGGCACAGCCCAGATACATTATTATTTTTTTTTTAAAGAATGCACACAGTTCATGGTGCAAAGTGGTCTGCCAGTATGTTTATGTAAAAGGTCCTCTCTTAAGGGGGAAGGACTGTGAAACCAACACATACACAAAATCCAACTCTGAATACACCGCAGGTTAGGACCATAGACGTCCTGTCATTAACTACATGGAATGTTAATGGGCTGGAAATCCCCATAAAGTGTAAATTAATCTCAAATAAAATCTACCAACTCAATCCTTCAGTATTGTTCCTGCAAGAAATCAACTAGAAGGTGGAGGATAAAACTACTGCATGTATAGTGGAATGTGTCTTGGCATGCTATCACTCTAAGTCCAGGGGGTGGGTATAGTTTATGGCAATATGCCATACACTCATCCATATTGGATCCAGAGGGGCATTATATAGTTTTAGATATTACCAGATATAAGCCTCCAATGCACTCAATGACTCCTTTTTACTTTGGATGTTCTGTCTAACTTTGCTTCATGCAAGGGCATAAGTTGAAACCGCTGGGCCCCAGGGTGAAAATTACCCTGGGGTCTCCCAACTTGACCAAGCAACATGTGCCAACGGTGACCCCAAGCAGCTTATCAGTTGCATCTGTGTCCCCAAGCAGCTTATCAGTGCCCTTCTAACCCCCAAACAGCTTATCTGTGCCATCACTGCACCTTGCCCCCCCAACACTCTGACACACAACTTTACACATGCTAACACACACACTTACTCATACTCACTAACACACGTACGCACTCATTCTAACACACACTCCCTCTCACATATTCCATCTTACAGCACTTACACATACATGCCAACACACACTTACACATACTCACACACAAACACTTACACATACACATCTATGCTCTCACACACATGCTTACACATACACAATCATGGCTCACACACATATGTATGCATAGACATTCATGCTCCTATACCCTTGTACATAGACATCCATGCTCACAAACACTTATACATAGACATTCATGTTCACATACACTCTAGAAGGACTCGGTCCTGCAATCTCTTTTGGATCAATTTTAGAACTTAGTGAACTTTAGAACTTTAGAAAGGTATGTGTGAAAGGTTGAACTTGATGGACTGAAGTCTTTTTTCAACCTACTATACTATATAACTATATAACAAATGACCCAATTTAGGAACAGGAGGCTTCGGCAGTTGGTCAGAATGCATTTTTGTCTTCCCTGGTTGGAGAACCCAAACTTCCAGTGGGAGGGGGTCTGCGGCACACTTACTCCTTTTCTGCTTGTTCAGTGTAGGGCATAAATACACTAGATGCCTTCCTTGAGCTTGCAACTAAAGATATATGGAGCTTTGAGGATATTAGAAACAAATATGCCAGCGTATCTTTCCCCCTGTTTACATATTTTCAAGTGGGCAGCCACTTGACATCCCAAACAGGCTCATACATAAATATGACATTGAAAATCTCATATTATGCATATTTCTCCCCCTTATGTCTTTTGTCAATAGGAAATAAGGAAGACTTGATGTTTGAAGTGCTTGATTTAGATAATATTTGAAGTGCCAACCTCCCAATGTGGATTTGTATCATTGCTTTTGGTAATGTCTCTGTGCCTTGGGCTCCTGGAGGGGGCCAACCTCCTCCCTACAGACTATGGGCCCTGGCTTTGGAAGGGGTTCTTTTTTTGGGAGGTGGATACAGGAGGTCCATTGGGACTAACTCTTCACCCATGTTTCCCCAAGTACCAGAGACTCTAAAGATTGTGGAGCTCGAACGCAGACTTGGGGCACTTGCATTTTGGGAGGGGGTTTATGTGTGGTGTTACTCTCCATCGGTTCAAGGTTTACAGGACAGAGAGTTCCATGACCAGTATTTGCACCTGGATCTGATATCCAGCAGGTTTCAGCCAGAAGTCAGGGAACCGCTCGTGTTTACCATCCTCCCCACAGACTACCATTGCGACCCCCTACTGGGCTGACATGGGCTGAGTGCAAACACTGAGCCCTGTCCAAAGGAGGACCTGATGGAGAACTGTGTGAGGTTTGCTGTGTCTATTCTATGTAAATTACAACCTTGTACTGTTTAAATATTGGTGTGTTTCCAAATAATGTCCTTTTTTTCACCTCAACATGAGTGCTGTCTGATGCTTGACTGCTATGATCCTTTATTGCCCTTTTTAGGATAATAGTCACACTGTGTAGCTGAAGGGGTTAATCACACAGCTGTTAAACTATAACTATAAATTAATATAAAACATTGGGTTTGCCATTACAACAAATTATCGAGTAGCTGGCAGTTTTGAGCAATAAAACCCATATTCCCCTGAAAGGAAAGCAGTTTTGCATCAATGGATCCAGCCCAAGCCTCCAACCTTAGCTTTATTAAAGACTAAACTGCTATACGATTAAAGGATGGACTGGTTGGAAGCTAGCCTAGATACAGAGCAGAGAACCCGAAGGTCCTTCCGGATTTACGCTGTGTTAAAAGCCAAACTGGATAACACACTTAAACTCAGGATAAAACAAATTCCAATGAACTTTGTTGTATTGTACCAGACTCATACAGAACAGAACCTCAGTCGTATTAGAAACATAAACAATCCTCGGAGGGTGTCTGACTACTTCCTGGAGACATGACTTTGTCCTAGGCCACACTGCTTACATAATGGAACCCAAGGGATAAATCTCCAAATTCAGACCTATCCATATGCCCCAGATGATGAGACAGATGTATAGAAACTGCTGGAGGACCAGGGTTTAGGGTTGATGGCGACTTGAAAAATCAATCCCTGCTGATCATCATGTTTTATGCCTATTAATCAACAAAAATGGTTAATGTCATTTCCCTATATCACAGCTTACTGTATATTTTGCTGTTTCTTCAACGGTATTAAGGCCCTCACACCTCACTTACAGAATATCACATCTTTTGTCTCTATGTAAACTCACTGTAGCTCTTTCTTTCTTGTTTTTTTGTGATTAATCGGTATTGGCCTTGAGCTTGTTCTTGAACATTGCACATACTTAGCCTGCCCAAACCCCTTCATAGCCTGCCTAACTATGATTTAAGTTTGCCCTTAGATTTTGGTTACTCAGAGAGAAGCAGCTATGTGCTTGCAGTCACAGTTCCAGGACTCTCAACTGAAGAGGAACGTGACTGTCATATAAGAAAACCTAACCTCTAAGGCTTTTCCTAGTCATACTGGCCAAGGGTCCAGCTCCTAACGAAGTGTACATTGCAACATGTACAAGTAATTTCTGTAGTAGAATCCCCATACAAACAATGATATACTTTACCTGAAGCAAACCTAGTTAACTATTAAACCTAGTAAACATTTATAGATTACATCAACACTTTTAATGAAAAAACAAGATGTTTAATTGCCTGTATTGTAGAGTAGAAGCTATTCAGCTGTAGATGTTGTAGGGACTATTAATATCACAATCTTCAGTTATACACAAATGTTTTGGAATACATTTAAGTCTCCATTAATTAGGGCAGAATAGTCAGGAGTCATTCATCTTTGATGAAACTACTTCAATTATTAGTAAATTAGTAAATTAAATATGTTTTGTTTTTTACTAGACAAGTTATTACTCATTTTCTAGGTGAGCATACTGCATAGAAAGTGATGCTTACACAAAGTGCCATGGTTTAAAACTTTATGATGGAACACTTGTATATAGTAGAGATCAGAGCTGGAAAGGGTCACAAGTTAATGTGGTTATGGTTAATTCAATAAGGGAATTTAAAACTAACTTGGATACCCTTGAAGTACCAAAAACATAAAAAAGGCCAAAAATTAAATATTTCTCTGATGTTATAGTTGGTTAGAGAGTGGACAGACTAGATGAATCATTATGATCATCCATCAATTACTGTTAATTAGCCATCTCTGATGGAAATCTTGACCTGCTGTAACTAAAATTTATTAGGTATTTTAGCAGCAAATCCGTTTTAAAAGGGGATCATACATTTGTGCACAACTGTTAGGTCAGGCAATTAATCACTCTGGAATTAAATTTATAAAAGCAATCACTTGCCCATATTGCTGTATATATCCATAAGGCGAGCTACAACATAATCTCCATTGCACTATATGAACATATATCACAGTGAGTGAGGCAGTGGGAGAAGGGGTGTTAAACTTTCAGTTGATAGGTTTCTCTGAAGGAGTTTCATGTACCGGAGACATGGAGAGAGCCTGATAAACAATAGTAAAGCATTCCAAAGGATGAAGACACCTTGGGAATCTTGTATACAAACATAACAGCTAGAGATTAAAGCAGAAGACAGGCAAAGATAATCAGATGAGCAAAGAGGTTTGTATTCGAGGGTACGTGAAGAGATGCAGGTAGAGGAATCACTATAAAAGCTTTGTAGGTCATGTAAATTCAATCCTGGAGCATACTGCCAGTGAAGAGACTGACAAAGAGGTCTTAGCAGCGTGATAATCAAGGACATTAAGCCTGAGAGCAACATGGCCCTTGCTCTGCCTATACAATGTGGTGACAGTGGTTGATTTGACCTTAAATAATCCACACACAATAAATGACACCAGCCCGACTTGGATTTAGAAATGGCTGCGGCATTCATTTACCTAAATGCCGCAGCGTACTTGAACCACCTGATGTAGAATACTTTTTCAGTATTCACTGTAGCTAAATGTTTGAGTGGTGAAGGTGTAATCATTACCATGTATAATAAATTAATAGTTGTAGTGTGGCTATGGGACCCTCTGCTAAAAAACCAAACACATATGCCAATGTCAGGGGTATGAATGTCACAGAAGTGTTTGAAGAAGAAGAGAGTGACCGGCAGTGTCAAAAGCACCAGAAAGTGACAAAGAAATATTTATTTCTTTTTTTTTGGTAGCATTCACTTAATTATCGTTCCTTTCAATTTCATCCAAGTTTTCTTTGGTGTATCAGAAATAATAACATAAAAATCTGTATGTTTTTCTAAAGTTTAGTAGTTCTGTCGCTGATCAAGCTTATATGTCTCTTGATGAATACTGCACTCTGATTCATTATAATTGAAGAAGTGTTTGTGACTTCTACTTCTACTCATGATCTTTCCTAAATCATGTATTGCATCAATGATCCATCCAATTTATCTGAGTCAATTTTCTGATTAATTACAAGCTGATGCAAACATTGGTTTTGATTGGCAATTAGTTACCGCATTGTATACGTGAGTGAAAAACATTCTTTTTATTCCTATCTGTAATTATTCCCCCCTGTTTTTTTGGGCCTGGATAATGTGCGTGTATGTTAACACAAAAGGGAAAATGCACATTTCTTAAACAAATGATTTATAGATGTACCATTATTATTTATTTTAACCTGTGTCCTATATGACATAACACTTCTCTGTGTATGTCCTGTGTTTCAGGACTCATAGACAATTATTATAAATAATAGAACATAATAACTGTATTGTCAGCTTTATGGCTAAAATGTATTTGCAAGTCATTCTAGCAAAAATATAGCAATGCAAGAGCAACAACATCTTCTAAGTACCGGTATTCATCTTAGCCTTAATTAATATAGAATACAACTTAAAGTCCTCACTTACTTATCTAATATATAATAGTCCTGTCATTGTGGAAATTGTCAGTCACGCTGGGCGGGGCATAAAGTAAGGCCCAATCAGAGTGCCCATTTGCTGCACTCTGATTGGTCCCGGTCCCATTCGTTTTAATTTCCACGAGGAGCAGTGTTCTCTCTTTCCTTTCCTGTCCCCCTGCTGGTCACTGCTTCCTGCAACCTCTCCAGCTCATCTTCTTATGTCCCCAGCCCCTTCCTGTCCGCTCTGCTTTTGATTATATATATATATATATATATATATATATATATATATATATATATATATAGTAAACATATAGCTCTTGATGCATTCAGCTTATTCCCAAGACACATTCAGGACCAACGCATTGACAACCAGCTAGATATTGATTATTTGAGTTATTTGTGCAGCTCAGCTCCTCCCTAGAGACATTCAGTTTATTCCAACTCCCTGCAATAACTGTAGCACCTCCAGTGTCTACCTCAATTTGACCTTCATACTGTTTCCTTGTACTGGATCTCCCAGGCTATAATTAAACATGTATCAGCCTGTTCATCTTAGTGCTGCTCTAACCATTCCCCCAAACACAGTATTGCTAGATGTCAAATTACTATCTCATTAAAAATAGAAAGCAACCACTTGTTTCAGTTCCATTTCTAGACACAAATCCAGCTCCAACCATAGAAATATCTAAATTTAATTTTACAGATACTGTATGCTCTAGTATTAGTTCACCTTCGGCCCATCGTATACAGAAGGTCATTTAATAAGTAGTGCAGTGTTGAGAAATTGTAATTAAATGTATGCCATAGGTGCTCCAAAAGTGAATTATCTGACAGGTAGGATGTAATGCATTATAAGAAACCTCTTAAAAAACTATTGAACAGTTTTGAGAGCTATAGAAATGTCATCCAGTTTAAACTAGAATCAAAATCTCTGTATGAAAGCCCCCTAGATGATAGTAATGGTGATGATATTAGTGACTCATAATATATCAACATACACATCTTTTAGGAAGTAAATATAGACTTACCATTTCAAATATTAATGACATATTAAAAGTTTGCTTCTAAAACAATTTGCTACAAAAGTATATTTGCAGAGAAGAAGAATGTGAGAAGAAGGGATTTACTATAAAGCCGCAGGTTTTAATGCTTGGACTAAAGAATACAAATGAATATCTAATATAAGTTTGCGGTTTATATGGATTAACCTTCCAGACAGTGTTAGTGCCTATGACAGTAAGGGAATAATGAATGCCTTCTATACACATTTCATCTGACCATGAAGTAAGGGCAGCTATAATATTATTCCAGCTTAAATTCATTCATCTCACAATACACAGTATATTTTTATATAAAGAACAAAAAGACACCACAGCTTGCTACCGTCAGTTCTCGGGAAGCTGAGAGCAAGGTGTTTCAATAGACAATCACTGCTGTATTTTTGCAATAAACAGTGGTATTTGGCATATAAACTCCAAAGGACTGTTTGGCTGCTTATTGGTGTACTGTGCTGCAGACATTGTCTGTATGTGAATGTATTATTATTAAACAGTTTCCAGATTCCGAAAGTTAAAAGTGGAATCCATTGTTTTATTCAAGGCACCAATGCGTTGTTCCACGTGTACTTCTAGAACTGTTTGTGAGTCCAGGGCCAGCGTACCTATACGCAAGGTAGGCACCAGCCTAAATCTCATATCTATGTGGGGGCACCTCCTCCAAGTTGGACTGGATGGGCAGTTCAGTCCACTGTAGATGAGACACCCCCATGCAGCTCTGCTGAAGAAGCAGGGCTGTTTGGGGAGATCGTAGAGAAGTAAATTGCCCCCCTAGAGATAAACGGAGGTATGCTCCAGGAGTAGGAATAAAGATGTAAGTCCCTACACCTGAACTTACATACTCAGCACCCTAACTCTCAGGAGGAGACATAACTTGGGGGGGTAGGGTTACAGCTTGCAGGGCTAGCTGCATCACAAGCAGGCTGAGGCTTCATGGGGTAAGTGATCTGCCTGTATGTGCCTGTCTGCTTGGCTAAGCATGTCAGTGTCTGTCTGCCTGGGTATGCATCAGTGGCATAACTGCAGGGGGCCGAGCGGTTGCAACTGCGAAGAGGGTCCACCTCTCTAAGGGGCCAGGGCGACCCCTGCAACCACTTGGATGTCCATGTATAAGTGTATGTGAGCATGAATGTTTATGTATAAGTGTATGTGAGTATGGATGTGTATGTGTAAGAGTGTGTGAGCATGGATGTGTAAGTGGTGTGAGATGGAGTGTGTGTTAGCATGAGTAGTGTGAGAGGAGGGAGTGTGTGTGTTAAAATGAGTGTGTACGTGTGTGTGCGTGAGTATGGAAAAAGTGTGTATGAGTTATGAGTTAGCATCTATAAGTTAGTATAAGTGTTTACATATTTGTGCCATACTATATGTTGGAGGGGGGAATGGGGTAATTATGGCACAGACAGGCTGTTTTGAGCCAAAGATGGCACAGATAAGCTGTTTGGGGGCACTGAAATGCTGGAGCAATGATGACACAGGATGTTTCACAAAAGGGCCCTGTGGTTTCTAGTTACACCCCTGGTATGCATGTCAGTGTCTGTCTGCCTGGGTATGCATGTTAGTGTCTTCTTGCCTGGCTATGCTTGTGTGTCTGAGTATTTTAGTGTGTGTCTGCCTGAGTATGTTAGTGTGTGCCTGTCTTGGTATTTTTTTGTGTGTCTGTATTTTAGTGTGTATCTGGTTATGTACGTCAATGTCTGCCTGCGTATGTATGTGTGTGTCTCTCTGGGTATGTAAGTGTGTGTGTCTGTATGTTAGTGTTTCTCTGGGTATGCATGTGTGTCTGCCTGGATATTTTAGTGTGTGTATGTTATTGTCTGTCTGGTATGTATGAAGAACAAAATAAATGTTGTGAATTGTAATAAGCCTTATCCTATGGTTTCCTGAATATCAAGATATAATCCCGAGACTACATTGAATAACATGAGTATATTGCTTAAATGTGCAGCTCTTTCTCAAATATGTCCTGGAGGGTATTTTCAGTTACACTAATAAAGCTCCAATTTACATATATAGAATAATTAAATAATGTAATGGAAGCAAAATGAACAGTAATTTCAGTAGCAGTTTGATACCAAATAGAGATTTTGTAAAGATCTATAAGAGAAGGGGCTTCTACCAGATTCCTTTTTATATTGTGAATCCATGAGCAAGATGCTAGATGCAGACTGGAGGTTGTAGGTTAAGCCAAAAGATAAGGAGAAGTGGCTGTGCACCAGAAAAAAAAGAGTGAAGAGTAAACCTGGAACCAGGTGTCATCCAGAAGCACAATAATAGATATTGTAAGAACATTGATTAACAAACTGGAAGAAGGGGTGTGTAGAAGTTTGTGTAGAAAGGTTTGTGATACAGGTGTGTATAATACATCCCCATAGTCAGTAACTGACAGACATACTTTTTGCACAAGTGTACCTTATAAGCAATTAAAGGCATATGAAAAATACATTGCAAAGATTTATCAAAGAATATGTGTTATTTTATGGTAATTTTAATTTGGGAATTTGAAAGTGCCAGTGATGAAAGAAAGATAGATAGATACATACATACATACATACCTACATTTTATGCATGTACTGTATATAGGATGCACTGCTACTAACGTATGTAGGAGCAGTATGTCAGCTTATACATGAAGGTGGGTGGTTATCATCTTCAAACATCTTGCACTCTTCATTAACTTGCTCAAGGAAATATTCACCTCCTTAGCCATGGGTGTCTTTTGTTGCATTTAAATCTGTCAGTGACTACAGTCCTTGTACCATGTCATACCGAATTTAAATTTTGAAGTCAAGTGCAAGTTCTGTACGCTTTCATGCACACTGGTAGCCACATCATCAGCTGTGACACAGAATGACCACTCCGCACTCAATCTGTTCCTTGGAAGGGTTTCACGTCACTGAAAGCTATATCTTTTTAGACAAATGATGCATCCTCCTTGTGAAAGCAGACATTATATCATGTATTTTGATGTCCTTGACTGTGAGCTTTTTAGGTTAATATGCTGCTTCTTCAAAGCACTCTGTAGTTCATACAGGACTTCAGCAGCCATAAATCCTCTCATCAAGGAAGCATTAACGTTTTAATTTTTCAAATGTGGCTCTTTCCCTATTTGAGTAATAAAAATAATTTATTAATAGTCATACTCCAGGGACCTCATCCTGCTACATGCTCTACTTCTCTGGCTATGACAGAATAACAATCATTTCTTCTTTTAAAAACTTCTCCTCTCCTCTATTTTTCCTTTATATTTTATGATTCCATAGTTCCATGTCATATTTTCACCTTCAAGGTGCCAAGGGCTATACTGATAAACAGCAGTTCACTCATAAACCAGCGGAAGATTTGTTCAGATATCTAAATTCCTTAGAAATTGAGTCATTTTTTTAACATCTCTCAGCATGCAAACACCTCACAAACAGTATATGTAAGATTCTGTAACTATGAGGAGTTTATACAGCATAGTTATAAAGATAAAGATAAGTTCTTCTCCCCTCAAACTTACAAGTAGAAGTATAATAAAGAAACAGCTCTATTATTATTATTATTATTATTTTCATCATCATTATGTTTAATTCATAGGATATAAAGTATTCCACAGAAGGTATGGATGGCACCGTTGACAATCGAACAGCATGTTGCTCCTCCATACATCTTTCTCTCAGACCTGTCTATTAAGAAGATTCTTATTAGCTGACTTTGCAACAAAGTTTGAGCTTTCATGTTAAGCTTATATTTAGTATGTCAACTCATTTGGAATGCTCATTATTATTATTATTATCTTTTATTTATATAGCTCCAAAAATTTACGCAGCTCTTCATACAATACATATATTCAAGGGGTCTGACAAGACGAGCATTGACAGACTACGACAAACCAATACATTAGGTGGAGAGAGCCCTGCCCGCAAGCTTACTAATATCTAGCTAGCTATAAAGCTCTTTTTTTCCAGAGTTCACTCCATACCTACAAAATCAATAACTGTAAAAAAAAGTTTTCATGCAGTTTTATATGTTTTAATCACACAAATTGCCTGCTTCAGCCAAAAAGCTAGTATTTGCTTTCCTCTAGCAGTATTCACATCAGCCTACAGCTCCATAGACATTATTTGCTAGGAAAATATATATTACTGAGAACATGTATTTTGCCCAATAGAAAAGGAAGTCTTTAGTGGTCCTCCAGAGACCTCTGAGGTCCAGAAAGCGTATGTATTGTTACAACTTTTTTGTTTTGGCCTGATCACCATTAAGTAACGACATCATTGCTTGCTTGAAAACCAGACATGCGTTTAAAAGAAATGAAGCAAAGCTCGTGGGAGCAGTAATACATTAACCTCTATCACCATCAGTATTTCTCCTCTGCAGCCGTTGTCATATTGTCCCTAGAAGAAACCGGGATGGTCACATTGCCTTGGAGCAAAGTAACACATGGTTATATCATGGCCCATTGTGGTACTTTAGTACATTTTTAATTTCATAAATTAGTCGGATTTAAAATGAAATTTTACAATATAGTGCTTGATTTTAAGTGTATTTGGTCCCTGTGTTGGTTTTTAGGTATAATTTATAGGATAAACTTTGAAAAATTACCCACCTGGCGACACATAAAACGTGCAACATCAGTAGCAATAACATCCAAGAAGACAAGAGTTGGAATACCCTGTTTCCAATTTTTATTCCATTTCTTCATTGCACAATTTGTGTGTTAAAAAAACATGAAACTGCATGTCACTAATGACCCTAGGCAGGGCCTGACTGGCGATCACAAGGTGGCCACGGCAGGTTAACACCTCCTGATGACTTAGGTGTGGCCTATGGCTGGACATGTACGTATTTGTCCAGTGTGCCCAATGGCCATCCAAGGCAGAAAGAAAAAAAGAAGGGAACGCCAACAGCATCCATGTACAGCATTGGCGCTCTAGCTAAACATAGCTAAACATATTAAATGGCCATCAAGCAAAAAGGAGCCAAGCAACTCTGCAGAGTGTTTTACACAGAAACAATCTGCAGAGCATAGGGATCCAGAAGACCAGTAATAAAGAATAGTCTTATCTGAAATATCTGTGCCTTCAAAGTGGAACCTACCAGTGTGACCGAACATTTTGGCTTTATTTACTGAGCAGCTGTAGTGGCATTAGTAAGTAGTCATCAGGGATTACATACAATGTATAAAGTCCATTAAACATAGTGTTTTCTGTTGATAAATATCTCCTTTTCAGTGCCAGAGGGAATGAGCCACACAACACAAAGCAATAAACATATGGAGGCCAGGTTCTAAATCTTCTTACTAGCAATAACATAGCATTTCCCAAACACAAAATGACGAGGGCCTTTAACATCTTTCCCCAACATCCAAAAGTCTTTATTTTTAGTAATACAATGACCTGTTGGGAAAGGAACACTTTCTAAATCCAAGCGAATACATTTGGAGCCTAGGAAGACCGTCCAGTGAATATCTTGTGTTCAACAAACTGTTCCAGTCCTCAATCACTGTTCCTTGACAAGAACAAACAGCCTGAAGAATAGCAGCTCATTCCTTACCTTATTCCTTTCATTTTCTTTGTACACTATTTTTTTTTTTTTTTTGGTGTTTCACATTGCTGATGAGTAAATTCATTTTAGTTTTCCCTTTGGCAACGGAAGATATTTTTCTAGATAGAAGCTAATAGGTTAAACATACTTACATGGAGTGAAAAAAAATCAAGTGAGATCATTATTCATTCTTCCTCAAGTCTGCCTCGTTTTTCTGAGGACTGCATGTTCTGAATTGAGTGTCTAAGATGCAGTCCCATGTGCTTTTTCTGGCTCGATCAAGTGTGTGAAGGACTGTCACAATAGTCCTTCATGCCAGGGAAATAAAATTCAGAGTTGGGAAAAAAATAAACCTGAGTTGTATAATGATATTTTGCACTTTTACAGATTTGAAAACCTCGTTATTAAATAAATAAATAAATTGGGTTTTTTTTCTGCATCGACAAATCAGTTAAGGCCCTATCATTACTTTTCCTAGCAGCTAGAAAAAAAAAGAGGTTGTTATTTTATCCGGCTGGATAATTGTTACTGAAATGCTGTCAAATTGTTACAGGTGGCTATATTTCTTCTGTGCTGTACCACTGGGATTTATATACAAAACTGTTTTGTTTTTGGGGGGAGGTGGGAGGCGAGAGGCACATAAGTCAAAATGATAAATTATGACAGAGAAAATCAACAGCTGAATTTTAAGATAATGGCGAGGGAGAGGGGCTTTGTGATCCACAGAGCAGTGGAGAGGAAAGCGCTTTCTTGAAATTACTGACAGAATGGAGAACTTCCTAAAGAAGAACAAATGACTTCTCCACAGCCTGTAATTAGACTTTTTTTTTTTGGGAGAAAATGACAAAAAAGAAAAAAAAAATTCCTTTTCAAAGAAAATTATATGCAATGTGTTACAGCTAAGCTTTTATTCTCAGAAGGGGGTTGCATTGCGCATGTAAAAGTTAAACTGATTTCTCAGAGGTGCCGAGTGAAGCAAACCTTGCCCCTCTCATGTACATTGCTCTCTGCCAAGTGCTTAACCCACATAACTTAGACGGGCATCCACAACGCAATGCTCTGCAATGTGTGTGTTCCCCCGGGATATTTTACAATACTGATTAGCTTTACATGAAAGTTCTAAGGCGTACGTCTCCTTGTGGTCTGTGAGGGTAGGACACGACATACCACACAGTGATACATATATATATATATATATTTTGCTAAAATATTTAGAAAACGTATCAAGTGTATTCCAGCTTCTAAAAAGAATATTAACTGCCTAATAAGCTGAAGACGTGTTAATACCAGACTTGCTAATGGCTGAAGACATGCTAATAGTATATCATTCAACTGAATACTATTCAATCAATATCCATGATGGGCACTGCACTAGGCCTGACCCCATGGCGCCATATCTCAGTGGTCCGTCTTTTAAAGGCATGAGGCACCATGTAAAATATCATGGAATGTGTCGGCAGATAAGATGTAGGTTGTGCAGGAATGTCCTCCATATTTTAAATGAATCAGTTGGGAAGATGGCGGGCCCAGCTTTCCTTTGTAACCAGGCCCACTGAGATGAGGTGGTTGCCTTGCTCTTGGGCCTGCCACTCTTGGCTTAGGCCTAGACCAGAATACGTTACATTAGTAAAAAAAAAAAACAGTGCAATGGTATTAATTATAACCAACGATGTTTAGTTTAATAGACAGAAAAAATAAAAGTTAAGGGAAAAATGCCTCTATGGAACATTATTTTTTCATCTGTTACAGCCATGGCTTTTCCACCTCTTACTCCTAGGCAGGGTTGTGCAGTGACTAAGTGTCACGATTGTTCTAAGTCGACAGCAGCTGGAGAGTTGTTGCTGGCCCTGATCTTATATAATGTCTATGTGGTAACACACCGAAGTTACAAGCACAGCCATAAATTGAGAAAGACAAATATACATTTCTAAGATAAGCGTGGTCCCTGAGGACTGCAGAATGATTTATCGGCTGTTTAAAGTTAGACCGTTGCATTAAATATATATTCACATCCTTTGGTGGTTTATAATTCCTAGATGTTCAGCACAGGGTTTTTCATAGGTACTTTGATAATTTAGTTGGATGTGCTAACATATGAATTATGTAGTTTGATTTTAGATACAATATTCTCTCAGCCACATGCATTCTTTTTTTTCTGTATCCGTAGCAGTTTAATCCTTATACAAAAGATAATTTTACTATTGGGCAGCTTGAAATCGGGCAGAACAATGTAACACTGAACAGACTTCTATAGCTCTGACTTTTTATTATGTATTCACCCCTTCTGTTCAAATCTTTTGTTATTTAGGTCCAGTTGTAAAATGTACACAATGTTTTATGCTATAACATTAAAAAACAAGACATTCGGGGCGTGGCCAGCAGCGGACGAAGATGGCTGCTTAGGCACTTTGCTCCTCAGCCCCTCTCCGTGTTTCTACCACAAACCGCGTGTTTTTTTCCGCCATGGGCAAGACCAATCGACCTCCCGGCACCCCGAAGCCTTCCGTACCTAGGGAGAAGTCCTCACTCACCTCGGTCCGCTCTTATTTTCAAGGAGCCCACGACAATGATTCCAGAGACTCCTATCACAAGATGGCGTCTTCCCCCGCCGGATCGTGCAGTGACGGCCCAGAGGATTCTGGCGCGGACTCCAGGGATTACTCTACCCTCCGCGACACTCTCCGGCAATTGCCTACAAAAGAAGACATGGTGCCGCTTATTGAAAAAGCTACTCAAGGCATCCGTGACGCCCTAACCGAGCTCAAGGCGGATGTCCAGCACCTTGGTGACCGCGTGGCGACTGTGGAGACAGACGCGGCACGGATCGTTGAAACCGTGGATGCTCTCTCCTCACAAGTCTCTGACCACTCACTCATGTTGCGGACTCTGGCTCGTAAATTTGAGGACCTAGACAACCGCGGCAGGCGCAACAATCTAAGGGTACGCGGTGTTCCAGAGGACGTCAACCATACCGACCTCACCTCGACCCTGCAGGCCATCTTCAACGGTATTCTGCAGCGCCCTATAGATACCCCGATTGAATTTGACCGAGCTCATAGGGCCCTCAGATCGCGTGGTGACGCTGGCGCCCCTCCACGGGACGTCGTTTGCCGGCTGCATTATTACTCCGTAAAGGAAAGTATTCTCAAAGCCTGTCGTGCAAGGGGAGATCCAACGTGGAGCGGACAGGCCATCTCCATCTTCCCAGACCTCTCCCCCTCTACCCTGCAGACGAGGCGTATCCTGAAGCCGGTCACAACGGCACTACGAGCGGCTTCTATCCCCTATCAGTGGGGTTTCCCGTTCGCGCTGATCGCTCGGAAGGATGCCGATACGTTTATCCTCCGCCAAGCCTCGGATGCCCCGTCTTTTTTAGAGAGCCTGGGACTGCCTTCCATCCCTGTTCCGGACTGGGAGTTGGCCCTTTCTACTCCCACGAGCCTACGGGACCCTGCTCAGGACTGGATGCCCAAGCCCCGTAGGGCCAAGCGTCAGAAGCTTCCGGCGCCGTGACTCTGCTGCGACGCCCGCCCGCACTGAGGAACTCTGCTTACCGTCGGGACACGGCCAACTTCTCGACACGTCAACTTCTCGCCTCATGCACCGTGATGCTGCCGGGATGACCTTCCTCTGGACTCTTGCTGGCTGCGGCCGGCTGCCCGCGACAACGGGCTCTCTTATGGACGCTTTGCTGTACTGCTCGGCCCCTGGCCCTCCAGACGCTGTCCCACGGTACATGGTTTTGGGTTTGTTTACTTTATCACTGATTCCCTCTTTCTTTTTTCTTTCGCCCCTATGCCCTTGTAACACGAGCATCCCCGGTTCTCGTTGCCCATTGGGTCGACTCCGCTCCCCCTTTGCGCCCCCCACGCACACAGACATATGCATCTCTCCTTTTGGCCCGCTCAAGTGTGCTGCCCAGTGCTGCACTGTTCGGGCTCGGGTGGTGCGCCTCCGCTGTGGGAGTCTGCCCCTTACAATACACTTGCCCGCTGACGCGCTGTCCTTCTGCGGGTGTATATAATGTTATGCCACGGCGCCCCGCGGTACTGCTGCCTGGCTGGGCTTTGCTCCCCCTCTTGCCACCCGCTGACTACTTGGGGTGCATGGTTGTTAGCTCTGACCGGCTACCCTCACACGGCCTACCGGGTTTGGCCCTCTCTCCCCAACCGCCAGCTGGCCTCAAGGCTGTTCTTCCCCCACATACACACACACACGCTACCATATACGTTGACATCCAGACACGGAGAGGGTGCTCATGCATCCTGCCTCACCACCACACGTCCATCATGGTTTCTTATGTTTTTGTTCTTTTTGTTAATTTTTTGCGCCGTACATTTTGCTGTTCCACTTCCCTCACCAGAGCCTACCTACCTTGCCCTTTGGGCATGGACACTAGGTCACTGACCACTAGCCTGGTCGCTCGGCTCAAAATTCGATGTGGCTACATCGGGCCTTTCGTTGCCCAGTTCGATTTTGTTTTCGTTTTTCTTGTATCATTGTACGTGATATTATATGTATTTCTTACCAAAGTGTGTCTTACCGGGTGGTATGTCGCGCCGTTCTCCTTAATTCTTGTTTTTTTTTCATTTACACCCCATGGCTGCCTCTCACTTTAAGTGTACTTCTCTGAATGTTAGGGGCCTAAATAAACCCCAGCAGCGGTCTAAATTACTTTACCTCCTCCGCTCTTATAAAACGCATATTGCCTTCCTTCAGGAGACCCATTTTGTGGCCGGGAAGGAGTTTAACCTCACCACTAATCACTTTCACTGGGCATATTTCTCCAGCTCCCCCTCCACTAAGACCAAGGGGGTTGCTATCCTCCTGCACAAAAGCCTCCCTTTTCAGCTTCTCGATGTGTGGAGGGACACAGAGGGCAGGGGTCTGATTGTTAAAGGGCACCTGGGCATGCACAAAATTACACTCGCCACGGTCTATGCTCCCAACAAGGATCAAATCCCTTTTTTGGTTCGCTTCCTCTCCAAGTTGGCAGATTATCAGGAGGGGGTGACGGTTTTCGGGGGGGACCTTAACATGGTCCTGGACCCCAGACTTGACTGTTCGACGGGCACATACCACCTTTCCTATGCAAACATCAAAAAGGTTAAACGTATGCTTCTCCTCAACCAACTGGTTGATGTTTGGAGGGCCTCCCATCCCAATACCCTCGACTACACCTTCTACTCCCCCCCCCATAACCGCTACACACGTATTGACGCTCTCTTCTTGTCCCACCACCACCTATCCTATCTTCGCTCTGCTTCTATTGGTACTCAGGCACTTAGCGACCATGCTCCGGTTCACGCCACCCTCCATCTCCCCTTGTACCCTCCCAAGGTGTGGTGCTGGCGCCTTAACGCCAATTTGATTAACGACCCCACGTTTCTTCCGGAGCTTGAGGAGCACCTCAAAAATTACTTCATTGACAACTCCTCCTGTGGTACCCCGGTCCCGACAGTCTGGGAGGCCCATAAGGCGGTGATGAGAGGTCACTTGATTCAGCTTGGTGCCAAACTCAAACGCTTGGATCACCTGTCCCTCATCTCCCTGACGCGTCAGATAGCGGAACTGGAACTTAGACATAAATTGTCCTTATCCCACGAACTTTATGAACAGCTCCAAGCCCTTCGCACTCGCCTCTCCGCTCTCCTGGACACCAGGGTCAAACGGAATTATCTCCTCACCAGGAGACACTTTTATGAACTAGGGGACAAGCCTGGGAAGCTCCTCGCCAGGGCGCTCCGGGCCAAGAGGGCTGCCACATATATCCCCAAGGTTAGGGACGTGTCCGGCACCCTGCACCACCACACGAGGGATATCGCCCGCTGTTTTTCTGATTATTACTCCAAGCTTTATAATCTTAGTGAGGGTAAAGACCCAGACGACGCTGCGCTTACCAGCATGGCAGCTTATTTAGATAAACACCTTAAACTCAGAATCTGTGCCGACGACAGGGCTTGCCTTAACTCGCCTATTACCCTGGAGGAGGTGGAGAGGGCAGTTAAGTCCCTTCCGAAGGGCAAGAGCCCGGGTCCCGACGGCTTCACCCCACTCTACTACAGCAAATTTTTACGCCCCCTTGGCCCCCACATGGTGTCCCTGTTTAATGCCCTGGCCTCTGGGTCCCTTCTTGATCCTCAGGCTAACATTGCTCACATCACGGTCATTCCGAAACCAGGCAAGGACCCTGAGATTTGTGGTAATTACCGCCCAATTTCGCTCATCAATGTCGACCTCAAAATCCTCGCCAAAATCCTCTCTTTTCGGCTTAATCCCCTACTCCCCAAGCTTATACACTGTGACCAGGCCGGCTTTGTACCAGGCCGCGAGCCCAGAGATAATACCATTAAGGTGTTGAATCTGATGGCACTGGCTCACTCCCGCAACACTCCCTTTCTCCTGGTGTCGATGGACGCTGAGAAGGCCTTCGACAGGGTCTCGTGGGCCTTCCTGTTCCGAGTCCTCGAGAAGCTTGCCTTTGGCCCCAGGTTCATCCAACTCATTCGGTCTTTGTACTCCTCTCCCTTTGCTTATGTCCGTGTTAATGGCATCCTTTCCGACAGGATCGCCCTGACTAATGGCACCAGGCAGGGTTGCCCTCTCTCTCCCCTTCTCTTCCTCCTAACGCTGGAGCCCCTGGCCAATGCCATCCGTGCGAACCCTTCCATCACTGGTCTATCGGTGGCGGGCGTGGATTATAAACTTTCCATATACGCCGATGACATGCTGTGTTTGGTCACGAATCCGCTGTCCTCCCTTTCGCACCTCACCTCTGAGCTGCACCAGTTTCACGACCTATCACACTATAAAATTAATCTGCAAAAGTCGGAAATTCTGGGTGTACGTGTTGCTTCCTCTGTTAAATCACAGATACGGTCTGTTCACCCGTTCCGATGGACGGACTCCTACCTTACCTACCTGGGGGTCCATATCCCGGAGGATTTGTCTACGCTAGTGGAGGTGAATTTCACCCCCCTTTTATCTTCAGTCACCAAGGATCTTAAGAAATGGTCCTTCAGCCACATCTCCTGGTTCGGGAGGGTTGGAGTTCTTAAAATGAATATCCTCCCACGCCTTTTATATCTGCTCCAGACCCTTCCCGTCTATCTGACACAGTCGCACCTTAAGAAATGGACCAGGACCTTTATGGGCTACGTCTGGTCCAATCGCTCTCCCAGGCTGGCCCTCAAATATTTGATTGGCACTAAAGAACAGGCTGGCTTGGGCCTCCCTGATGTTGAGGGATACTGGGTCGCCTCCCATCTCCGGAGGGTGGTGGAGTGGACGTCTAGCGCCCGCAAACAGTGGGTGTATCTTGAAAATTCCCTTTTCCCTTTGGATATTGCCGCCATCCCATGGCTGCCTCGTCACCATAGCCGGCCCGCTGTCCCTAATCACCCGACCGTCGCCCCAACGCTCCGTGTCCTTCGGAGGTCCCTCGTCAAATACCCTCTCACGACCTGCCCTGGCCCTTTGTCCCCCATCTCATCTAACCCTGATTTTCCCCCAGGCCTCAACCAGGCAGGCATACGGCTCCTCCTGCCGGCTCAGGAGTGGGTGCTTCGGGTCTCCCGCCTTTTTACTGGGGACTCGGTTCGCCCTATCTCGGATTTTCTGCCTGCTACTCCGGTCCCCTTTGGGGCCACATTTCTCTTCCACCAAATCAGGCATTTCCTGTCCTCCCTCTCTCCCGCATCTGACTTGACCAGACCTCTGACGCCTTTTGAACTACTCTGTACAGACCCCTCCAGGCATACGCATCTTCTCTCCACACTTTACAAACTCCTTTTGACGTACCGTACCCCCAGAAAACCGTACTTTCTCAGCCTGTGGGAGAAGGACCTGGACCGATCATTCGAGTCCGCGGAATGGGATAGGATGATATTGCTCGCCCTTAAGGGGGTTACTTCCAGTAGATTGCAAGAGTCTGCCTATAAACTCCTTACCAGGTGGTATAGGGTGCCCGCTGATCTCCATCGCTTCCTTCCACAGGTCTCCCCCCTGTGTTGGAGGTGTGGAGCTGATGTTGGCTCCTATATGCATTTGTGGTGGTCCTGTCCCCTGGTGCAGCCCTTATGGACAGCCGTGGTCGCGGTTATACGGGCTGTTGACGACCCTTCCTTTCAGGCCTCCCCCGAGGCACTGCTTTTACTTCACGGTTCCTCTGGTCTGGGTTCTTACAAGAGGTCACTCGCGATTCACTTTATCACTGCTGCCAGGGCTACCATCCCCTGCTTTTGGCGACAGGCTTCACCCCCGCCTGTCTCTGCGTGGTTGCGGAAGGTTAACTTCATCTGTCAGATGGAGGATTTGGTCATGACCTCTAGAGGTTTTGGATATAGGAACGGCCTGAAGTGGTTGCCCTGGAGGGAGTTTTTGGCCTCTCCTTCTTTTCAGGCTGTTTTGGGTTGCTTCATTGCAGCCCCCCCTGATTTAGACTAGAGCTGCTCGCCGACCCTACGCGTACGACCTACCTCTGGCCCTGTTGCTTTGTTTCATTCTGCTTCACTTTGTTTTATTTTGCTCCATTTTGTCGCCGTCCCTTTCATGTGCTCTTGGAGACGGCACTCCACCCATTCACCCGTCTATTCACGTGCAATTTGGTTTACGTTATTGTTTATGTTTCTTACTTTTACTTTTGTTCTCTCGCATGTTTTTTATTTCATCATGGCAACTCTCCGTTGCGAGCTCATCTGCCGCCGTACGCTGTGACATTGTGCTTCTACTGTTATGCACACTGTATATTTTTATATATTACTTTGTCGTATATTTGTCACCGGTCATGTCTTTTCGAACTGTCACCCTTTTGTGTACTATTTGCCCGATGCGTACGATTGTGTTGTGCGCCTGATATGCCGTGTACACCTTCTTATGCAATGTTACTTTTTCAATAAACGGAGATTTGAAAAAAAAAAAAAAAAAAAAAAAACAAAACAAAACATCAATAAAAGGAAAGATTCCCATTAGACATCTACATACGTTATGTCCCTTTGCACACGGAAAACAGAATAATAAAACATGTGGGTTAATAGGTAGCCCCTGTTCTTGACTAGCCAAGTGACTTCTTTCTGCCATCAAGTTCTATATTTCTATGTCCTTTACCTCCATCTGTACTTACCATGGTCTTAATAAAGGATATGGTGACTGTTTCAAGGCTAAACCAGCCTCATTTACAAAGGACTACCTATTAGTTATAAAAATTCATGCACTTTCTACAATAAATATTGATATAGACTGGTTAAAAATGCACAAAAGAACACAAGACCACAGGTTTTACTACCAGCATTATAATAGTTCCAATGAATGTTAAATTAGGTTTACTTCATACCCACTGTATCATGGTAAATTGTTTAAATCCTTTCCTAGGGCTTTTGTGGATTGTATATAAGATCCAATGCATTGACAATCACTCCTGGACTGGGCATTTGATAATTCTGCCAGTGTGCATGTAATGCCACACGTATGCATTCCTACTTATAGTGAATAGTTCAGACATATCAGTAGAAGCACTCTGGGCCAGGGGTAGGCAATCTTCGGCTCTCCTGATGTTGTGGACTACATCTCCCATAATGCTCTTACAGACATAATGCTGGCAAAGCATCAAGGGAAATGTAGTTCACAATATCTGGAGAGCAGAAGATTGCCTACCCCTGCTCTGGGCTACAAACTAACGGTATCACAATTGTCAATCAGGCCTATTCAATAAGAAAAAGTTGAGTGGTCAGTGGAACTGTGACTTTAAATCTTACACATTTCAGGCTAGGGCATGCAAGTTCATGGACCTCCTATAAACCAAGGTGGATCTCACAATTTCCCCCCTTCCCTCAAGCTATGTATGGTTGAATGAGGAGTGATTCAATTAACTTTGTGGGTTTATATTGCTCATATATACAAAACTTCACTCCCATATCTTGCTCAGAGGAATGGAGGGATTAAAAATATAACTAACCAACACATGTGAGGGAGGCACCCCAAGCCGGTCCTGAGCCATACCATCCAACTCATTCCCGGTGGGATGATGGGTTAAGATAACATATTTTAAGTATTAAAAAGCCCATTTAGAGGGGCACATACCTTATTGTCGGCACCTCCATCCCTGCAAGTATATTCTGGCTTCGGAAATTCCTTTTTTTTTTGTTCTCTAACATTTTATAACTTTTTATATTTTGACTTTTCTTATTTGTTTTGGTTTTCTCTATCCTTTGTGTATAAGTGGACTTGCTGAGCTTATAAATATTTCATTTATATATTTTTTTTACCTATTTCTATTGCAAAACATCAAAATTAAAACAGTGGAAGCAAAAAGCATGTCCTCTTATTATTTTATGAATCTTCCATCAGTCCATACAATTATTTATGATGGAGAGCATTCCATCCAATTTTTTTTACTAATTTTTAAGTGTGTTTTTACTGTGTAGAGCCAATGAGTAATGAGTATGAGTATTGTACCACTACTCCTTATGCTTAATTATTTTCTATGTTTAATAAAAGACTACATGTTGTTATAGTTGTTATATGAAGGGAGCTACCTGCTGAAGGTGAAGCTGTGCAAATCTTAAAGACACTTAAGAGTAACTCAAACAATTTTTAATGTTAATTTTAATTTAATATTCTATATAAAAAAGAATGTATCTAAAGAGTTAAAAGCCAGGGTATGAGAGAGCATTTGATTGTAGCAAGTTCAGTTACAGGCACCTTTCATTCGAAATTTGTCCCTGGTGGGCATGGTCAATCACATGTCCATCATTCCTATTAACAATTATTCCCGCTGAGGCTCCACGTCCAGAATACAATTATTTCTTCACACATCATTGCATCTTGACTATCATCTCACCTTCACTTGGGATGAGAAAGGTGCTAAACACAGATAAGTTGCCAACTGGGCATCTAGTCTGCGTCCTGTCAAGTTAGCAGGATCTGCCTAGGGGTTTCATTATACACTTGCTCAGTTTTAAATCAATTTACAATTTTGTAAAGAACACTGTGACTTTTGAAACTTTTTATAGCAGAAATGCACTCGAGGTGCCCACAGGAGAAAGGGGCAATTATTCAATATCTTGCCAAAAAGCAGCTTTGACATTGTAATATATTTGCCTGAGATATGAAGATATATGAATTTACAGATGAAGGAACAAACACTAACGTTAGGCAGCACCTCTAGGGGAATGAAAACAAAACACAAGTGTTGTCTAGAATCTGCTATGGCGCTGCAGTCCTCTCGAGAAAAATAGACAATTAAAGCCTATTTAAAAATGATTATTGGAAATCTTTTGTTCTCATCTGTGATATGCAAATCATGTTCCCCATACCAATGTTTTTAAACTACTACACAGCATGAATTTATATACATTACTTTACTCTCTCATTGCACACATATATATATATATATATATATATATATATATATATATATATATATATATATATATGCATGTTTCCTCTATAAGGAGTGTATTCACCTATTAACCCCTTAAGGGGCAAGGCTTTTCTACACTAGAGGACCAAAGCAATTTTCTGTTTTTACTATGTCTCTGTTCAACTGTAATGTCCCTCAGTTAGTGCACCCACACAAATTATATATTTTTTTTTTTCAACACAAGTAGGCCTTTCTTTTGAAAACATATCAATAAATGTAAGACATTATTTTGTATGACTAAAATTTTTTTAAAAAATGGCAAACACAAAAAAAAACTTTAGGCGTACATAAATTGTACACAGCCAGAGCCAATGGGGAAAAACATATCAAATATATTCATAAACTTTACCTAATTTGGAAACAACTATATATGCCTAGGATTTCCATTTATTTTGTCCAGCATTGGGCAAATATTAAATGGTGTGCATAACTTTTTTCTAATTTCCTTTTTTTTTTTAATTTTGCATGGTGGGACTTCAATAGTGGTTACAGATCAAAACCATCTCTTTCTTTTTTATTCTTTTTTAGGAGTTAATATTATCACCAATCTCTTCTGGAGGTAACTTTATTTTTCGGTTGTCAAGTTAATAATAATTATAATGAAGATAATTACTTTTTTGCACATTTTTAACACATTTTGGACCCAGCTGTCATTGGGGAGACCAGCCTAAATCCCTGCCAGTGCAAAAAAAATCCACAATGTGGGGCATACGTCTTTGGTCCTATACGACCAGTTTTTTGTGACATATCCCCTACATTCAACATTGGTTGACTTCACTGTACATTATGAAGGTTTCTGTGAGATTCTTCAGTTATTCTTCTCTGCTGACCAATAGCTAAATATGGTGAAATTTCCTGGAAGCTATCCCCCTAAGATTACAATGCATTATGCATAACCAGCTCAGCCCCTAATGGAGGAAGCTCACCTCCATTATACATATGGGTCTATTCACTAACAAGTTCAGTAGTCAGTCAAGTTAACTCATAGAAACATGGAATTTGTCAGCCCCATCGGGTCTGCTTGTTTTTCCTGATGTAAAGACTAAAACCTTAAATATTTCTTTATCTCATCTTAGGTTCAAGCCATGTTTAAAAAAAAATCCAAAATGGAAGCACACCCGAAAATGCAATTAAATTGAGATTTTGGGGTGTTGCTCAAATGACCAATATTTACATTTAAGCAAGGAATCAGCGCACATCCAACAAATATTAGTTAGAAGTCATATGTCTATCCCATACATGCTTACATCTGTATTAAGTTCTACCACTTCTGCTGGTGAGGCTGACTTTCTAGTTTAAGCTAAGAATCTCTTTTTTTTAGCTCCAGTTCTCCTTTTCACCAGCCTTCATTGGGTTTGCCTACTGTAACACACTAAACTTGCAAAACAACTCCTAAATTCATTAATATGCAAAGTGTTTGTTAGTGCCTGATCTTAAGCTTTTTTCAATTTGCATGCAAGGGCAATGAGTATCAACTAACCTGAAACTTGTAATATTTACCACAAGAACATTACCTTAATATCAAACATTACAATAAAGAAAGAATAAGATAAATAAATATAAAAAAAAAACTGAGGGGTCCTAAATAGGTAAGTAAAATACTTTTTTCCGCACATGTTACACCCTTTACATGGATGGACCTTATCTTCCCATACCATATGGATTTCAGGTGTCTCTTTTTGCTGTTATTTGATTAATGTTTTTGTGTGCCAATACTCCACCCATCCCATAGGGCAAGGATGGAAGGATGGGGAAAGGCATCGGATGGGGTCCAAACCTCACCAAAAGATTATCTTAAAAATCTTAAAAACCTGCAAAGTCCTGCAAAGTTCTACCAATACAGAGAAGGAAATGTATGTGACATTTATCAACTATATTTAAAGAAATATATTAAAAAGCAAATATACCGTATTTATCGGCGTATAACACGCACTGATGTATAACACGCACCCCCATTTTTGAACAAAAAAACTGAACAAAAAAAACTTCATCAGAATCACTGCTATCTGGGAAACCACACACACACACACACACACAGTAAGACACACTCAGACACACACACTCAGACACACACACCCTAACCCCCCTTCTCAGGATCTCCCCTCTCTCTCCCTAACCCCACCCCGGTCACTTACCTTCAACTCCTGTGTTGGAAGCGTGAGGCGTTTGTCTCGGGTGCCGGCGCTTCACTGCTGAGCGCCGACACCCGAGACAAACGCCTCACGCTTCCAACACAGGAGTTGAAGCGCTGAGGCTGAGGCTGAGGCGGCGGCTGAGGCTGAGGCGGCGGCTGAGGCAGGCGGCGGCGGCGGCGGCTGCTGCTGAGGCAGGCGGCGGCGGCTGAGGCAGGCGGCGGCGGCTGAGGCAGGCGGCTGAGGCAGGCGGCAGGCGGCAGGCGGCGGCGGCCGCCAGCAGAGGAGTCCTGGATTTCTGTCAGTCAGGGGGGCCCGAGAGTTGCCGAGCGGTCATCTTCAGCAACCGCTCGGCACCCCTTGGGCCCCCCCTGACTGGCAGAACTCCAGGGCCCGGTCGCAGTTGCGACCCCGGTAGTTCCGCCACTGGCTCTAGGATTTATCGGCGTATAACACGCAGGTAGGGTTTCAGCTTCATATTTTAGTTAAAAAAGTGCGTGTTATATGCCGATAAATACGGTAAGTATCTATAAAACATCCATGTTTTGTTTGTTTTCTTAGTTAAAATAAGAAACACTAAGACTGGAGTTACATCATTTGCAGGAGAAATGCTGGAAATGAAACATACTTTTAATACTTTCCATCGAAATGGTCTAAATGCTGGCACCTGTGAGACCCTTAGAATATTTATGAATGTTCCACCTCCCTCTTAATGCCAGTACAGCTTTCATTTATCATCTGCAGTCACCATGAGCTCATCACAGGCCAAAATGAGAGTGAGCTAATGCAGTTGGGGTTTTTACAGCTGTAGATCTTAGATTGCATTAAGGTGTTTTTCCATGGATTGAAATAAAATTGTCTCCTGCTCTTCTGGACTGCATTTCATTTTCTGACCCCCTTGAATGTCATTGTCGGTTGTCTATTATTCTCAAATGTAACCTACTACAATATTCTCCCTTCTGATCAATTTATACCATAATACCATAAATCTCTAGTCAACTGACCACTTCTTACACTGATACTTTAATCTCCCAATTTTTCCTTTTTCCTTTAAAGGTGTTTTTAATACCAATTGAAAACTCTTTCTTTGACAGAATGCATCAAAGCATTAACATATAACATAAATAATTATAAATATTTTGTGTAGTTTTCCAGATTTAAATAATTTTTATTATTGTGCAAAAATCAGTTATTTAAAGCCAGTAGAAACCTTTAAAGCAAATTGGAATAGCCTGAAACATAAATAACTTCACATCTTCAAAGCCATTTAAATTAAGTATCATTTTGTTGCAGGGCATTAGGTAATATCACTTTAACAATAGTATCCTATTGATGTTGCATGAGCTAATTCTTATTTTTAAAATGGAACTTTTTGTTAAGTTATGTTTTTCTTTTTTTTTTCCATTTCTGGGACAGGTTGATAACAACAAAATTGCAGCATATAGGACCAAGGCAATTCAGCTAGGAATTCAACATCCCCAGGGAAATCAAAATGGCAGTGTCAGTGCCTGCGAGTGTATTGGTGATGGGAAAGATTGTGCTGTTTTAATCTCTCTACTTGAATGTTTACTCTTTGTACACCAAATGGGCTTACAAACCTTCTCTGGCACTCGGTCAATGAACACTTTTATTTAAAATACAGTGGCTCAACAAGCTACCATGCCATGGAAGGGGCATCACTGGGTTCGAAACTCTAGATTGTAAGCTTGCGAGCAGGGCTCTCTCCACCAAATGTATCGGTTTGTCTTAGTCTGTCAATTCTTGTCTTGTCATACCCCTTGAATATATGTATTGTATTAAGCGCTGCGTAAACTTTTGGCGCCATATAAATAAAAGATAATAATAATAAAATATGCAACTGAAATACAATTTAATGCCCCACATTCCAAACAAACAAATTGTATACAGCTGTCATGTATATAAACATAAAGCGTTTCTCACCGAATTAACGTTAAAAACTCATGAAATCTCCGCGTATGCCGGTTTATAAATCATGCTTAAATGTAATTCTGCCCACATTCTTTGCTTTTTCTACCCAAGTCTAATCCCCCTACCAGCACCTCACTCACATGGAATGGTTGGTTAGACATCTGAACTAGTACATCTTGGAGCTTCCAATGTATAGCTAAATCCAGTAGGTGTACAAATATATTCCTTCATGTCTTCTCGCTACACTTCATATTAATCTGTCAACCTGGTTATAACCACAATTATTATTATTTTTTTGCCTAGTTGGTCAGGCTCTTGTGAGCCTACCACTGGATTGATATCACCATTCTGCTTCAAGTATATTGGTACATCATTTGATGTCTCTGGTGGTCTTCTATCTAACAAGGTACTCCTATATCTGAATCAGGGCCGGCCTTTGGGGTGTGCGACCTGTGCGACCGCACAGGGCGCCACACTCCAGGGGGCGCCGCCGCCGCCCCCGGGTCCTCCCCCGCCGCCGCTGCCGCCGCCACGGGGTCCTCCGCCGCCACGGGGTCCTCCGCCGCCGCCGCCGCGGGGTCCTCCTCCTCCGCCGCCCCCTCCGCCGCCCCCTCTGCACCTAAATGAAAACGTTGTTTTTTTTGTTGTTGGTTTTTTTAACTTTATTTAACATGGAGGATGTTAAATAAAGTTAAAAAAACCAACAACAAAAAAAACAACGTTTTCATTTAGGTGCAGAGGGGGCGGCGGAGGAGGAGGACCCCGCGGCGGCGGCGGCAGCGGAGGAGGACCCCGCGGCGGCGGCGGCGGCGGAGGACCCCGTGGCGGCGGGGGAGGACCCGGCGGCGGCGGCGCCCCCTGGAGTGTGGCGCCCTGTGCGGTTTGAAGGGGCAGAGAGGGGGTAGCTTGAAGGGGCAGAGGGGGGGGTAGTTTGAAGGGGCAGAGGGGGGGGTAGTTTGAAGGGGCAGACGGGGGGTAGTTTGAAGGGACAGGGGGGGTAGTTTGAAGGGGCAGAGGGGGGTAGTTTGAAGGGGCAGAGGGGGGGGTAGTTTGAAGGGGCAGAGGGGGGGGTAGTTTGAAGGGGCAGATGGGGGGTAGTTTGAAGGGGCAGAGGGGGGGGTAGTTTGAAGGGGCAGAGGGGGGGTAGTTTGAAGGGGCAGAGGGGGGGTAGTTTGAAGGGGCAGAGGGGGGGGTAGTTTGAAGGGGCAGAGGGGGGGTAGTTTGAAGGGGCAGAGGGGGGGTAGTGAGGGGGGGCACCAGAGGAGTAGTTCGCACAGGGCGCCGGGAACACCTAAGGCCGGCTCTGATCTGAATGTTCCCTTGCTGAAAACAAACTAGCTTTGCCCTTTTTGTAGCATAGTTTCATGAGAGGACTGTAGCAATGGCACAGTTCTCAGCAATTGGGAGATCAATTGGGACCTATAGAGCCACCTCAATCTGTCTTTTTAATTGCTCCAGTGGTGTCCAAGGCATTAGTTTGGTTTTCCAAACTAGTATTGTTGGGGTAGTGGTTACTACTGTTTTTATGAACAATAGGACTCAGCAATAAATGCATTTTGTGTTAAATGATCTATGTTACATATAATAATATAAATCAACCTTTTACTCATGCTCAATTTGCCTCTGACAAGATAACATCCAGTAACATTGCAACAAGACCATGCAACTCTACACAGCGGTTGGGTTGCAAAAGTAAATTAATAATTACTGTACTACTATAGTTTGACTTATAGAGCACCGGTACATTCCCCCGGAACTATTATAATAGGGGAGAATGTAAAGTTACTGTACCTTTACCTTGACAATATACAAATCGACAATAACATTACCACATGGTAAGACATACTTCTACAAAAGGTGAAGAAGATTCTGCTCTTGCAAGCTTATTGTCTTTAAGACTGGATTAATTCTTATGTGCTTTGGGGAGTTTTTAGACATTAAAGGGGCAGGATATTATCCTATATTGACAGAAAACCTTAACACCTACTTCTTTTGAGAAGCATACAACCTTTTCAGCTAGAATTTTCTTATCTTGTGTGCAACTCATACAAGTCCCACAGCCATTTATGACACTATGTTTCCCGACCCCATCTCCTCTTAATGGTAACCTTGTGAGAAGGGCCCTTTGTACCTAATATATGGGGTTGTCTTAGTCTGTCGGCTCTAGTTCCGTCATACCTTTTGAATGTATGTACTGTAAGAAACGCTACATAAATTGTTGGGCTATATAGATAAAAAGATAATAGAAAATAATAGCATGTAAATCAGTTCCTGTCTGAATTAATAATCCATGAAAGGATATATTTCATTCAGGCAACCGCATACCACAATAGTGTCCTACCAGGAACTCAAAACTGATTTATGGGTCCTTAGCGGAACCAGTTAACCCCTTGGGTGCTAAAATGGGAGCAGTAAACGTCACGGCCAGCACAGTCCTTCGCTATGTATCCTATGTAACCTAACCCTGTATATTTGCAGACCAAAAAACAATGACCTGAATAACTAGTAGTGTTATTATCTTGATGTGCAGCCTAGGTAAAACTTTACTAAAACCTGGCAAAATTCTCAGATTATGATATAAAACACAAGCAGTTTGCGTGATATATTCCTAGAACGCTGCATTAAATTATCTGACAACAGACCCAGGAGAGAGTTACTACCCAACAGTAGTGACAGGCGACATGTCACATTTTACCTCAAACACTGTGCGACTGCTGTAAATTTCAATCACCACAAGTCTGAATGTGACTATAGGTAAAAATGAACATTCCCTCAGCTTGAAAAGCCTCCAGCGTGGAAAAGTTTTTAAAGGAGGAATCTGAAAAGAAATCCATTGATCAAACCATTTCTCATATATATATTTCCATGCTTCAGACTCTTTCTGTAATAGCTATATAGCACCATATTTCATCTACCAATTTACAGAAAGCAGAATAGAACTTCACTGAACCAGAAATTCCTCTATTTTTTTAAATTTGAATGTCGCTCGTACTGTATTGTGTAGTATATATAAAGTATGCGCGTATTCATAATAATTTATTTTTGACGTATTTAGGTGATTGAAAATATCTTAATTCAAGCATGGTATAGATTTTCTTGATCAGTAATAGGTCATTCACATGCCAAGATAATGTGTTTTGCTTAGCTGGTTTAAGATAGATGTACACAAAATTGTCCACCTGTATTGTGGAGAAGTGATTTTATAATATGTTTTTTTTTTAATTGAAGCATAACAAAGGAGCTAATATTTAGCATATTACTGGTAAACTTCATTTGGGGTTTTGCTTCTATTCAGGGGACATAGAAAGGAAAGTGGTATAATGGAAAAGAGTTGGGATTCCCAACCTTAAATCCAATTCTAAATACTCAGAGATGAATATAACTCTTTGAGAGTTTTTATTTCATGCCAAGGGAATTTGTGTAAATCAGGGCTGGACTCAGTGGTGTAACTACAGGGGTAGCAGGGGTATTGTTCCTGTCTCATCATACCAGTTCAAAATTGTTCAGAAAGGACCCGTCCGACCTGGACCACTCTGAGGAGACACGAACATCATTTGATCCCGCAGTAAAACGGAGGCTGCCCGGACAGTGTGCAGGCAGCCGTACAGAAAGCTGCAGGAGAGTATCTGTGTTACTACGTGTAATTTGTGTAACTGTATTTACATATGCGTGCCAGGATGTATATTGGAGCGGGGGTAAGGGGCTAAGAGGGCACAGACAATTTGTTTAGGGGCAATGATGGCACAGACAAGCTGTCTGAAAGCAATGATGGCACAGACCAGCTGTTTGGGGCAAAGATGGCAAAGATAAGCTTTTTCGGGTTACAACTGGAGGCAACAATGGCACAGGCAGACTGTTGGTGAGTTAGGATGGTACTGATAAGCTGCCTGGGGAAAAGCACTCACAAGCTGTTTGGGGCAAAGGTGGCACCGAAGTTGGGAGACGGGGCAATTTTTGCACCAGGACCCTGTGGTTTCTAGTTGTTCCCCTGGCCTGACTGGAGAAGAAACTTTAAGGCCAGCAAACTCTAAATTACATAAGTGCAGAGAGATACACAAGTACTGGATCTGCAGTGCAAGTGGCAGAACAGGTAAATACCCCACTTATTTTCCCAGTTTGCGAGACAGTCCATGCCTGGTGCCTATCACCAGAACAAGGTCCGACTGGTATGACTCTACTCAATTTTACTAAAAGCCTAGGTGAAGCTGAGCTAACACTTTTGTTGAAAGCTTTCCCAGAAGAGTGGAAATTGTTATATCCACAAAATAGGAGCGATCTCCATATTAATACCCATGGTTTTAGAATGGGATGTCCAAAAAGCTTATATAGGTGTGAAATGTATGCAGGGGAATTGACCTTATAGGGGTCCAGCTTACTCCATTTTTATTTATTCATTATTTCTTGTGTCATAAAGTAAACATAATAGTACAAAGAGATATATTGGCTGTACATACTGCAAGAACAAATACCATTGACGTTAACTAGGCTTCAGGAATATATGAAAAGTGATTACTACAATCAGTGACATTTACCTGCTTAGGCACAAAAGGGCAACAGTCTATCTCGTACAAAATGGTACAAACCCCCCAGTGTCCCGCTGCACAATAGGCCATTTACAAGGGAGATCTTTGATCTCCCCAACTGGCCTATTTACATTATGGAGGCTGTGCTGGATCACTACAGCCTCCATACACTTGATGAAAAAGGCTCTTCATCATATCTTGGCACATCTCCTTTATTGTAACCACGAAGTGGGAGACGACTGAGGATGCTGGCCTTGGTCTGGCCTAGAGTGGCACCAAAGGTAAATACACCACTGACTGTGATGTGTTACCTAAAAAAAGGAATACAAAAAAACTCCCTTTGAGCAAGAAATATAATGCGGTATGCCAAAGCATTGAGAACTGACATTATTAGACTTACATTTTCCCAGTTTAGGTGTGATATAAGTGCAAATTCCCCTTTCCCATGTTCTCAAACCTGATTGTTCAGATTGCTTTACAATAACGATCAGTAAAGTCCCTCGTATATCATTTCCCAGTAGATCCTCATCGGTCAAATGTCCGTTCTGAGGAATGGAGGTCTGGGCTTTCCATTGCTAAAAGAAACAGAGTAAGATTGGAACCTGCTATTTTTATAAAGCAGAATTTGATTTATTGATGACTCTATCCACAAATTAAAAATAGCAACTTCATAGAAATCCTCATCAAAATTGCATTATTTTTACATTTTAAAATATGAAACTGTGCTGCATCCTGTTTGTTTTGCAGTGAAAATAAAAAATTGCTTGGTATTGCCACCGTAAAGCTGTTTAACTACCTGAGTTCTAGTATAGTTCTAAAAATAAAAATGGTAAAGGCAACATTCATAATTTTACTGTTAGCTTTACATTACTTACTATTTCACAATGTCATTATAATAGATATCTGTTATGAGGAAATAAAACAGTATCAAATATTATTTTTAGAGAATTTTACAATTTTTAAATGGGTTAACAAATCTAATGTCTTTAGATGATTCACTTAATCATAAGACAATTGTTAATTGTTTAGGAGTAAAACTGAAAAACACAGATATTTGAAAGTAGGCAGTTTAAGGAATTTTGGGCTAAGCACTTTTTTTTTGATTATTATGAATTGAGGTACATTTCATAGCAGACAAATTCCTGTGATTCTGGTGGTAAACCATACAAATGTTTTATATGATCTTGTCCATCAGCAGCATTGAGCAGGCTGTATTTGGTCATGCTATATGTCCAAAGGGGATCATAATGATCCTGCCATTCCAACCACTGTCAGATTTCTTCTCCCATCACCCTGAGGCAGCAATTTGCCAACTGAAAGGCCACAAGATTGGCGGCTTAGTTAATGTATGGTTTAAGTCAATAATCTGTTTTAAAGGGACAGTTTAATGTCAATGGCAGCTCCTGCAAAGAAGAATATACTGTATGCGTATTTTAGTTAAAAAAAAAAAAAAAAAACAGAAAAAAAAGTAGAAGCTCCTGATACATAGTTACAGCTGCTTTCCTTCTCTGTGGTCTAACAATGCTTGCCACTGATTGGCTGCTTAAATCAATGGTAGGAAAGCCATCAATGGGACCGCTTTGCATGGGGGACACCACAAAAATTTAAACAGACCTCTAAGCTATCATAAGCATTAAAGTACATATGAAGGAATGTCCCTTTAATCTTAAATCTCAATCTCTATGCAAGGAAAAGGAAGGAACACAAAACCTAACATTTCTCATGGAAAAACAGGTAGATCCACAATGATAATTTAAATCCCCAAACAGGGTTCTGTGATTGACAATAGTTCATTAACAATTTTAGAAGCATCAAGTGGGTATGTTGACAAACAGCACAAGCCAAGCTTGAGCAGAACCAACCCAATGTCACCTTTCAATACAAGGGTCCCTGCTTATAAATGGATGGACATCATTAGGACCCACTGTAACAGCAGGTTGGAGAACTCTGAGCCATTTCAGTTCCACCTCATCACAGTTGAGGTTTGGTGTGGGCTTAGCCTCTTGCCACTGACTTCAGCTGACCTAGTAAAATATCAATCACTCTGAGATTTGGTAAATGTTCATGGCACCCTTATCCACTAAATGTCTAGGGAGAGAGGCCGGAATAAATATAACTGTTCTTATCAACCACTCACAACTGGCATCACACTAGAAATAGCCAAACTAGTTAGACCTACATAACATAACATACTAGTATTTATATAGTAAATATATAGTATATAGTAAATGTTACAGCTCATTACAACTTATCTGACGTTCCCAGCTTTGTGAATAAGCAATCTAGGATTTCAAATATCCTTGTTTTTACCGAGCTTATCGTAGTTTTAGAAAGCAGGTGCAAATTTGTTCCGGATTATGTAAAATTGCAAAATCACATGGGCTCCACTATATTATAGAAACTTTCATTTGTCAAATTACGCGATGTCAGAAAAAAAAATATGGCAGTGAAATTAGTCATTCCCATTGCTTGCCGTGTAGCATTCATGCCAATTAGAAAAGTTCATCTCAGTTGCCACGTTGCCTGAATGCAAATAAGCTTTTTGCAAACAATAAAATTAAGCAATCATAATCACATACAATAGTTAATAGTATCTGAATATATAAATTATAGCAAATTGTCTGCCCTTCTAATAAATGGATTTTAAATTTCTTTTAACTAGTTCGCAAATCCGGACATTCTGTACCATCCAGAAAAAGAATAGCGCAGAGCATGCTGTTCTAAACATCATGATGTACCTTTGTGCCCGATCATGGAGCAGATACCCACCACCAAGGCAGAAAATCTGGTCACTCACTAGTCACAGTAGTTACTCTGCTGTGGCTAGCATACATTGTGTGTATATTACATAGTTAATTAGGTTAAAAAAGACATATAGTCCATCAGGGTTAACCATTCCACAAACCCATATTAGTTAAAGAAAAAAAAAACACCCGCTGAGACACTAATGTCATCTCAAAGGGGAAAGAATCCAAGGCAGTCAGTATATTACATTAGAAGCAGATTGTGGTTGAAGAAACACTTCCTAATAATGTGAAAGACTTTCTGGCCTTGAAGGGGTTAGATGTTAGATTTTATAATAAATAGATACATCCCTGTATATGGAGCCTTAGGGAAATCTGGTTGGAATTGAATAGGTGTTATAAAGAGATTTTCAGAAGTTTCAAAAAGTGAATATATTACCATAGCAACCAATGGAATGTTCCTGCCGATTGGACAATAACGGTTACTGTTGATAAGACCCAATTTAAAGGTTTAAACCAGAATTGCTCTTTACAAATAATACCGTGGTCGATTTTGTGAGTTTATTGAACCATTTTAGTGCTGCTGAAAGGATTAACTAAACATGTACTTTCTAATATTAGTTACAAATAGCAGTAATTTTTGTTTGCTTTTAATGCACACTCCTGTACTGAAGATATGGGCCTGTTTTTGGAAGCTATTACTGTATACATAATATAAGTCAAAGAAAACATGTCCAGAGATAAAATGTTTTCTAGCATTATTTTAACATGGTTGTCATCTGCACATTATATTACAAATAGTTCTGACCATCAAACCAATATGAGCTTGTTGGACATCCCATTCCAAATCCATAAGCATTCATATGGAATTGTCCCCTGTTTGCAGCCTTCACTCTTCTGGAAAGGCTTTCTACAAGATTCTGAAGTATGTCTGTGGGAATTTGTGCCTATTTGCCAAGAAAGTATTTATGAGGTCAGGCCATGATGTTAGACAAGAATACCTGGCACACAATCTGCATTCATTCAAGTCATGCCAAAGGTGTTCAGCTGCATTTTTTGTTATGCCACTGCTTCTTGACGCTTCCACTTCACAATAATAACAATTACAGTGGACAAGGGCAGATCTAGCACGGCAGAAATTTGACATACTGACTTATGGTAAAAATGACATCCTATGACAGTGCCACAAATAAAAAGCTCTTCAGTTCAACCCATTCTACTGCCAATGTTAGTCTATTGAGATGGCTGTCTGTGTGCTTGATTTCATACACCTCTTAGCAATGGGTGCTGCTGAAACATCTAAACTCAATAATTAGGAGGTGTATCCACATATTATTGGTCATATAGTATATATCTAAAAGGAATACTTCCTATATTGTTGTAGTGTGTTTCTATTCAATTGCTATCCCTAATACAAGTAAGCTAATGTAAACTAATACAAAACAAAAAAATAATCAATAAAATACTGGTGCAGAAATAGGCATAGGAATGTGTTTTCTCACAAGAGATAACACTTAAGTATTATGTTTTGCTCTATGCAATGTTTTCTGCATAAAGGTTATATTTCGATGAATGTATTTATTAGGTGTTGAACACCTAACGTGTATGTCAAACGGCATGAGGTCTTTCCTATGGGGAAGATTATCTAATTACTTAATGCTACACTAATCTTACATATCATTGTTCCTGTGCTAGCACTATACAGCCTCTCTAGAGATTAAATGTATTTATAGTATTTTCAACGATTACAGGAAAGCATATGAATAAGTCTATGGGGGTTGAATGTATTAACTGTTAATCATATGGCTTCTGCATAATAACGAAAACAGCTTAGCCAAGGCTATGGCAAACAGCATGTGCTGAGGCCTATTATTACATACACTATTGACTTTAAAGTGTAACTCGGTAAGACACCACTCACTAGTGGGTCAGATGTGGGCTATTTAATTATGGATATACTTGAACATTGCTTCCATAATGTCCTTTGTGAAGGACTCACAATGTAGCTATTAAATGTTATATGTATTATGTAATCATATATTATCAGGTATTATAGCAAAAGCAGAGCCCTGCCTGGTGAACTATGTATTTCGGATACTTAGTACCAGCTACCTCGAGTGCTGAGATTCCCAGATGGTCTTAAGACCCACTGACCATGGCAAATCACAGACAGGGCAGGATGCAGTACGTAGCAGACGATGAGTGTTTTTGTTGTGCACAGGTAAAAATGCATGTTAAGTACTTTAATAGGCACTCATTGTTTGTGGGGCTGTTTGGGGTCAGTAGACTGTTCCTTTAAATTAAATATATTGTTCTTTTCTTTCCACGAATTAATTAGCATGGTTTTATCTGACAATGTTTTTTAGAGTAAGCAAGGAGATGATTTTAATCAGTATGCAGAAGGACTCAAGAGATACATTAAACAAGGCAGATATCGACATGGACAGTTCTTATCTGTTTTCCATCAAATGCCTCCTAATCTATATAATTATAGTGGCAATGAAACATTCTCATTTAGAGGTATGTTTTTCCTTTATTTCTGGGAAGACATCTGCGAGATCCATACCATATGGGACTATTTCTATCATTAGTTGGACAATACAATATGGGCTGTGGCTTTCTGTATGCATTCTGGTCCTCACAAGCCCTTATGGGTTTAATGACTAGGAATAAAAATGGTACATTGTATGTTACCTACACCATTAAAACATGGAAAGGTACAGCATATCAGCTTTCTTTGACATTGCCTACCATATGGAAACTTACACATTATAATGCTTGTCATTTCCAGCTTTGATTCAGCCAGCAACTTGGTCCTCCTTTCCATTCAACTAATTTGAACCTATTTTAACACTTGGAGCAGGGTTGTCATGAAATACATTTTAACCACCTATGTGCCAGTGGTTTTCAGCAGTGCCAAATTGTTGCTGGATCAATGTAAAGTGTTAAATGTGTTGTTAGTGAGAGTTGTTAGTTACAGTTTAGGTTAATGAAAATTATACCATATGATGTGTTAACCATTTCAGAAGGTTCTATTCTACAATGCTTTTCACTCCCACTCATCCAACATTCAAATGATTATTGGTTAGTTATTTTAAATAGGGCAAACCATGCATATCATAGCATATCCTCCACATTAATAGACTGAATGCCACATACACTGCTCAGCAATTACATTTTTACCACCTGCCTAATATTGTGTAGGTTCCCCTTTTGCCACCAAAACAGCCCTGACCTGTAGAGGCATGGACTCCACTAGTCCTCTGAAGGTGTGCTGTGGTATCTGGTAGCAAGATGTAAGCAGCAGATGCTGTAAGTTGTGAGGTGGCGCCTCCATGGATGCATCCTGGAACCATGTGTTCCCCAGGAAAGCGACGCACACGCACCCGGCCACACACACAATGTAAAGAAAAACATGATTCATCAGACCAGACCACCTTCTTCCATTGCTCCATGGTCCGGTTTTAGCAGCAGTGGACAGGCATCAGCATGGGGACTCTTGAATAGTCTGCGGCTACGCAGCCCCGTATGCAACAACCTATGATGCACTGTGTGTTCTGACACCTTTCTATCAGAATCAGCATTAACATTTGCAGCAATTTGAGCTACAGTACCTCATCTGTTGGATTTGACCACACAAGCCAGTCTTGGCCCTCCCACATGCATCAGTTAGCCTTGGCCGCCCATGACCCTGTCGCCGGTTCACTGCTTTTTCCTTCTGGACCAATTTTGATAGGTACTGACCACTGCAGACCGGGAACACCCCACAAGAGCTGCAGTTTTGGAGATGCTCGGACCCAGTTGAATAGCCACCACAATTTGGCCCTTTTCTAAGACACTCAGATCCTTACACATCAACTCTGAGGACGAAATGTTCACTTGCTGCCTAATATATCCCACCCACCCACTTCAACTGTCAGCAGTCATAATGTTATGGCTGATCGGTGTATGTTTTGTTCGTGGTCTTTTAGAGTGTAACCCATTATGTCTCATTTTTAATTAGAAAATATAATCAACGTAAAAGCTTTACTAGACCAATCATTATAATTTTCCAGGGGATTAACGTACCTTTTAATGGAACTGATTTAGAAAACAAAATACCATAATTAACTGAAGAGACTGTTAAAAGGTACAGTTTTGTTCAGGATTATCAAACTAGCCGTGACATAAAAAGAAAACAAAGTTTAACATTGTCTCTTATCAGCAATACTGCATTGTTGTTTTGTATGCTTTTTTTGTTTCCTTTTACGTACATTTGCAATATTGTGGGTCTTTTAAATTGAATATCTAGTTATACTTTGTAAGCCATACATGATGTCAACAAAGGGCTGGCTGAAGTAACAAGTTCTAATACAGCTTAATTTATGGTAGTTGGGTTTTTAGAATATAAGCTTTTCATACAATAGTTAAAAAAAAGGATTCATAAATGAAAAGTATAAATTAACTAGCAGACAGAATGCTTGTGTTCCATGCATGTAAGAATGTGATTTTTGAAGACACAAAGCTCCAGGTTTGGAGCTCTAGTCTTTATTGCTAAGAAGTCACATAATTCACCCCGTAGGGGAGTTATAGATCTGATTATTTTTATTGTTATTATTATTATTTATTGTTTTATATTGCACCATCATATTCCGTAGAGCTCTACAATGGGTGAGATAGAATAAGGCCCAAAACATGTAGAGGAAAGGACTTCTTGTTCTTGATGTCTACTACTACTGTCTGGAAATTGTCTGCATGGCTAGGGCAGTATAGATTTTACCAGCTGTGTGCAGATTGACAAAAGCTAATCACAGTTTATGTAGGTCTAATGGAAATAAGAAACACTGTGTAATATTGAGCTGTGCCAAAATTCAAATGTAATTCCAAGGGGCAAGAAAGAATTCCAAGAATTAATAGACTGGAAAAAAGCTAAAGTACCTAGACATAGACTGCTAAAGAGTTTTAAAAGCCTCCATCAGAAATGTAGGTATTTAGGAGATACGTTATATACGGTGAAGGAAGAAATTATTTGACCCCCCTGCTGATTTTGTACATTTGGCCACTGCCAAATACATGATCAGTCTTTAATTTTTACTGGAAGGTTTATTTGAACAGTGAATAGCAACAAAAAAATCCAGAATAATGCATTTCAAATAAATTATAAATTGATTTGCATTTTACTCAGTGAAATAAGTATTTGATCCTCTATCAATCAGCAAGATGTCTGGCTCCCAGGTGTCTTTTATACAGGTAACAAGCTGAAATTAGGAGCACTTTCTGAATCAGATACCAAACTCTCCACCATGGCCAAAGAGCTGTCCAAGGATGTCAGGGAAAAGATTGTAGACCTACACAAGACTGGAATGGGCTACAAGGCCGAAGGTGACAACAGTTGGTGCAATTATTCAAAAATAGAAGAAACACAAAATAACTGTAAATCTCCCTTGATCTGGGGCTCCATGCAAGATCTCACCTCATGGCGTTTCAATGATGATGAGAACGGGGATGAATCAGCCCAGAACTATACGGGAGGATCTTGTCAATGATCTCAAGGCAGCTGGGACCATAGTAACCAAGAAAACAATTGGTAACACACTATGCCGTGAAGGACTGAAATCCTGCAGGCCCGCAAGGTCCCCCTGCTCAAGAAAGCACATGTACAGCCCATCTGAAGTTTGACAATGAGCATCTGAATGATTCAGAGGAGAACTGGGTGAAAGCATTGTAGTCAGATCAAAATCAAGCTATTTGGAATCAACTTAACTCACTGTGCTTGTTGTTCTTGCCTATGACCCCAAGAACAACATCCCCACCGTCAAACATGGAGGTGGAAACATTAAGCTTTGGGGGTGTTTTTTTTTTGCTAAGGGGACAAGACAACTTCGCTGCATTAAAGGGACAATGGATGGGGCCATGTACCGTCAAATCTTGGGTGAGAACCTCCTTCCCCCAGCCAGGGCATTGAAAATGGGTCATGGATAGCAATGACCCAAAACACACGGCCAAGGCAACAAAGGAGTGACTCAAGAAGAAGCACATTAAGGTCCTGGAGTGACCTAGCCAGTCTCAAGACCTTACTCCCATAGAAAATCTGTGGAGGGAGCTGAAGGTTCGAGTTGCCAAACGTCAGCCTTGAAACCTTAATAATTTGGAGAGGATCTGCAAAGAGGAGTGGGACAAAATCCCTCCTGAGATGTGTGCAACCTGGTGGCCAACTACAAGAAACGTCTGATCTCTGTGATTGCCAACAAAGGTTTTGCCACCAAGTACACCAAGCACCAAGGCATGTTTTGCAAAGGGGTCAAATACTTATTTTATTGAGTAAAATGCAAATCAATGTATAACTTATGTGAAATGCATTATTCTGGATTTTTTGTGTTGTTATTTTGTCTCTACCATTAAAATTGTAGACAGATCATGTCTTTGTCAATGGGCAAACGCACGAAACAAGCAGGGGATCAAATGATTTTTTCCTTCAATTTATATGCTAGTCGATCTGTTTAAAAGTATTTGCAAAAGAACAGTTGGTGCTATGCCTTGATATTTCAATGTAGTTTACACTATTTTTCCATGAGCTTTTCCTTTAGAGAATACCTTCTAAAGTGTATATAACCTCCATTACCGAGCATTTCTTTTTTTTATGTGCTTGGCAAATAGCGTGCAGTTAATATAGTGTGGAAGAGCGTTTTTCAAACATGAGGAGTACAGCCATCATTCAATGTCAAAGAAAACAAATCTAGCATTTTACAATATGTTTTCTATACCTAACCATACTTTTCAGGTACACCTTAGAAAGAAGCAATTAGCATTGAACCTGTGGTTTCACTTGACCTATCTAAAGTTATCGTACTCTTTTCAACAATTGTGATACACTGCCTTTTCAACACAAACTGGCATGCTGTTAACAATGCAGTAACTAGCATTGCATAAAGTTTTTGGTTTGTTTATTTCCTGATCTAAAGGAATACATTATCAGACAGTCTCCTGTGGGTATTTCCATCCACAGCCCCAGTCCTGTCTTACATAGACATTCCAGAACTGCTTTTAAATCCCTAGATGCTGTCGTGACCTCAGAGCCTTGTAATGACAGGTTTACCGAAAAGCTCCATTGCCAAACAGACGCATGACAAGAGATCTCTAAGGCAATCAATACCTGTGCAGTGATCCTAAAACCCCAGGTGTTATGTGATATGAATATTTTTCAATATATGAGTTAAAAACCTGAACCTTTTGGGGTTTTTTTTGACTATACAAGGTTCATATCATAAATTGTTAAATCCTAAAGAATGGGTGCTATAAAACTTCTTACTGTACATTCTTCCCTGTACGTCCTTAAAGAGTCTGCAAAACAGCTAGAAAAAATACACTAATTCGCCACTTTGAACTACAATAAGTTAAAGCCCCACCGCATGTTTCAAACATCACACGTACATGGGGGTTATGAGCACCTGTGTCACGCTGGTTCCATGATTGATCTGAACTGAAACCAAGGTAGGTTTACGAGAGCAATCACTTAGTGTACAACAGCAATTGCATTGCTTTACTTGTTTGCTAGGATAAAAACCCAATACTAACTTCCTGCAAGATTGGTCTGAAAGGCATAATCTCTCTGCGTGGAACAAATTGTCAGAATCAGCAACAGAAGCAAATGATACATAAAAAGCGGAAAAAAAAAGATGAATTTACTTGGAACTGTCTGCAAATGTTTGCTCTAATGATCCCTTTGTTACTATGGAGATCTGCAGAGTATTGCAAGGTAGAAATGAGGATACAGGCTTCTTTTACACAAGCATTTAAACTCCGAGGCTGTGCTTGGGGTTCAGAGTCGCAAAAAAAAATTCTTTGTTTGCAAACCTATTTAACATATCTTGTTTCTACATTGTTGCCATTGTTCCAACACTTAAATAAATACCTGTTTACTTTAATACCCCAGCTTTAAATCAATTTAAGACTATAGTGACACGTATATGCCAAGGCTCCCAGTGACAAGACAATAAACCTTTGTTTATTCCAACAAAAACAGCGCTCAGTCTCCTTGTGATCAGCCCTCGGCTACAGAATTCTTAAACCTGTGCGTTGCTGAAGGGGGCAACCTGCTGCATCTCTCTTTTCATTTCCAAATAACACAATAAGGGCCCTCTCTCATCTTGCCTATATTATTAATGTGTATGGAACTGTAGCTGCGATATAAGGTCTCTTAACCCAGACTATGCTTTTGAAATGCGGAAAGATGACAGTAAGAATTAGGCTGTAATAACCTGTCACATAATGTGATTATTGCTCGCAGAACTCCACATCATGCTGGGATAGATTACAGCAAGATGACACTTCCCTGCAGGCCACCTGCTGCATTATTATTAATAAACAACCCATCCTAAAATAATCCATACTAAAAGCTAGAAAATAGATGGCAGGATGAGAGCCCTGGGTGAAACATATACAGCCTGTTAATGAGCGATGGCAATTTTTTTTATTTTATTAACATTATTTAGTTATTAGAAATTTTGAGTCAGGGGAAATTTGTACTGTCTACAGAAAGCTCTATACACTAAGATGGAAAAACAAGCAATGGAAAACCACATCAAGGAAAGGGTTAATGTAACAAAAACATCTGTTTTTATTTTCATGTAAACATGTACGATAACAGTTTATATTTCCGGTAGGGACACAATATGTATATAGGTTGAACTTGATGGACTTTGGTCTTTTTTCAACCTTATGAACTATGTTACTATGTTACTATGTTTATCAATGTCCTTAGTTGCAAAAGGCATCTTCTTGAGCTGCTCATGCGACCCATGTCTACCAAGATGTGGTGGAAACTATGGGTGTTGCAGACCATAACAGCTGTAGTGCCAGAGGTCGTACCTGATCTTCAGTGTTTTATGAATAAATCCACAAAACACTAGTCACACTCTCTACTATCTGAAGCAAATAAACCTCAGCAAAGCTGTCATTTTATTTCCCGTGAAGGTTTAATAGCAAACAAACATAGACTTTTTTAAGAACCTTTTTTGTTCCTATGACAACAACCTACCAGTGCCTGTCTATGTGTCAGGTGACCGGTGCTCCTACGAACACGCCAAGGTGGGTGCAGTCACGAAAACACATGCTACATGACACCATTGTAAAGGTAAAGGCTACAAGCTCAAGGTAAGAGGGAGAGCAGCGTAAGCTCGAAATGGGGACGAGAGAAGGCCAGAAAGTGAGGTAAAAGGGGAAAAAAGAAAATGGAGGAGAAAAAGACAGTGCGGGTGAGAGGAAAGGTTGAGTGAGTGTATGTTTGTAGAAATCTATGACGTTAGGTGTGTGTTAGTGTATAGTGTTAATGTGTGTAAGCGTATAGTGTTAGTGTGTGTAAGTGTAAGGTGTTAGTGTGTTGTGTGATCGAATGGTGGTAGCATGCGCATATGTGTGTGCATTTTAATGTGTGTGAGAGTGTGTGCTGTTAGTGTGTGTTAGTGCATGGCGTTATGCATGAGTGTATTTGTCAGCAGACATTGTCAGGAGTGAGCCCGAAACAGGTTTACTGTAGAGCACTTTGGTTAAGAAGTACTAGGTGATTATAGGAAAGGACACAGGAGGACATAATACAGTAAAGAGGACTGATGCAGGTAAGGATGCCATAAGACTTGTAAATTTTATGTTACGTTTCATTCTATAAAATACCTTTTTAATGCTTCGTAGGGCTTGTATGGCTTAAATGTCAGAATGCTTCGGCCTCTTCAGGAAAAGAAATGTATAGATATACATGGTTTGGTTAGACTATTGATCCAACTTAACCTTTATCAATCTGAAATGTTCCTATAAACAGTCCTCATATAATATTTGATAATTTGAGAATTCCTGGCATCTGACGGTGCCATTGTGTAGCATTGCTGGATAACAGTGCTGGATAATCCCACTTAGTATTTTAATGTGGGAGTCGAGGTACCAGAGGATGCTTGAATCTATGGATCATTTTGGATAATGAAACTCCCTGGTGAACTGATTGGAACAGAAATGCCACGAAGTAGCACCCAAGTGTGATGTTTTCGTGATAATCTATCAGAGCTCTACTTTAAAAACAAAGGGTTTCATTCCAGAACAATTGAAAGACATTTCTACAATATAAATGGTACTTACATTTACTTTTTTGACACTAAAAGTATATGTATGATATACAACTGAAAATTGTGATACACTTGTTCCTTCTATTCTTACCCATGGACTGTTGCAAGCACTCTCTAGAGAATTTTGCTATGTTTAGTGCTGGTAAACGATTATATTGTTATTATAAAGAGATGTAAGAGATAATAATTTAATTCACTCACATTTTACCTTACTCACATTTAACCTCACATGTAACTCAGGGATTAATAAATCCCCATGTCGCTGGGTTTACCAAGTAACTTTAAAAATACAAAGTCTATTTCGTCAATTATAGTCAATGTAGGATGCAATGCATGCTCCAACCATATGGGGCACTGCTGCACAGGAATTTATATACATGCAACCATGCAGCCATTGTTTAGAATGCACTCCTATGAGGCACATAAGGTATTTATTTATTGAATATGCCATTTTCATGGGCTGAAGATGAGGAATTGATGGCTTAGTTGGTCATTGTTGGATGGTATCAAAGTTAATAAAAAAATGTACTGAAAGGGGTGGACAGTGATTTTGAAAGGGTGCACTCCAGCTAACCCCTACCCAAGGCACCTGGAAATAAAAGAAGCGGGAAGGATTTTTTTGTTTCTTATATTTATTGATTTAATACAAGAAATAAACACACTTTCACACTGGAGAAGATGGAGGAAAGCAGGAAGGCTTGGTTTGAACACATGCCTCCCCAAAGGGTTAGGAGTGATAGGATGTACTGGTGGACTCCATGCCTCTCTATTGGGTATTTCATTACACTTAATTTCTCATGCCATTATGGAAAAGGATGGAGGAGAGAAGCATAGGATGAGGGTTGGGGGGACTCCTATTTCAACTTTAACTTGCATTTCACAAGCAATTCATGGATTAATAAATGACCAAATTGATGGTGATCGATTGATTAACTTGCATCAATGCGACTATACTACATATATGTGCTGCTGCAAACTTGCCTTAACTGCCACCTCGCTTATTCTCGCTCTTTAGAGAATAGAACTATTTCACTTAACAAAAAATAAAGTATCTGCATCTTACGTGTCTCAATTATTTGAGTGACATATTTACTATTTGCAATTGAAGGAAAATATCTAAATTTGATACATTTTTCTCCTTTGTTCTTATATCGAAAAAAGGAAAAACTCTCCAATGAGTACATCCACTTATCCAAAAATAGCCCTTTAATGGAAGAGCATTTATTTTATAATGTACACGGTGGATGTGTTTGGAAACATACCATGGAGACTAAACTATATAAGAGAGTGTTACGGGAAGTCGGTAACATGGTATGTCAGAGATCACCATGTTTAAAGTGTGCGGTTTGTACAGTGCTGTATACATAGAACAAGTAACAGGATGTGGAAGGCGAAAGCAGCAATAGCTGGCTGTTCAGCAGCTTGCTAAAAGCAAATTGCCAGAAGTAACCTTTCAGTAGCATCTCATCCAGATTGCCCACCATCTGACTAAAAAAAGAAACCTGCTTCAATTTAATACATATCCATTCTCCTGCTTTAGCTGGCCTAAATCTGTCGTTTCATTGCATTTAAAAGAATAAGTTATTGTCAGGCGAGGGATAAAACCGAAGCTGCTAGGAATGTAACAGTATGCAAGCTTGGTCTGGGTAAACAGCAATAAGGAGACTGACAGGCGTATTACCTTGACATTTGTGTGACGCTAGCGCCCTCTGCAGGTAATGTCTGGTTAAGACTCCTCTATCCTGGCAGTCATACAGCCTATATAAAGAATGAGACGGAGATATATATACTTACAAATTAATGCAACCACTAAAAGCATAATTAAAATGAATAATTTAGGGATGGTATTAATTTTATTGACTGCCCCTTCTGTTATTTACTCTGCGGCTATTAAGTCACTTTTCACAAGCTGTCGTTATATGCCAAAAATGCGAAGATGCATACCAAGAAGAGGGTTGAGGATTAACCTGCTTGTGGATAATAAAAGCAGACTCTTTATTTTGCGTGGCTCCTGCAAGGTTCATGTTCTCGAGAGGGAATTGACTTCCAAACAGCACTGGAGACACAGCATAAAGTAATTGGTTATGTGGTCAGTGCAAATATTGGCATTCATGTCTGCAACCTCTAGTCTTTTTATAGTAAGCTGAGAAAATAAATAATATGAATTTAGCTACAAACAGAAATAATTTGAAACTGTGATATCTGCTGAAGTTTAGTGAGAGTACATATCTGGCAATAAAGTAGAATGGTAATACTCAATGCATTATTTGGGAAACATGCATACCCCACCCTGATGGTAAATGAAGCCTCTTCAATGTGCAACACTCTATAGGGCAACCAGATTTTCCATTATGTATAATTACATAAGGTTTCCTCATCTCAGAGGTCTCCTCCTAATTTCATCTCGAGGACTCAAAAGCTAATGTAACTTTACATCTTTTTCAATGATAAAGGGTATGAACTTCGACTATAGAGTCCGCTATGCCATTGGTTCTGTGTACATGTACTATATGACCTAAAGTATGTGAACACCTGACTATCACCAATGGGTGTTCCAATTTATCCCAGAGGTATATAGGCATACCTGGGAACTTCTGAGCTCCAGCTACCCGGAGCCTTCCCTTGAGGGACGCGGCCAGGACTGCCCATTGACGTCAGCATGCAGTCCCGCAGATGTCGGTGGGCAGTCCCGCTGACATTGGGGGCATTCTCGCTGATGTCAGTGGGTGTTCCTGCTGACATCACAGGAAATATCTCATTTAAAGGGGAAATGGGCGGGGCATGTCAAGACCCTGCTCCCAGGTGTTGACACAGAGAAGTTGTGCCCAGAGAGTTCCCAGGTGTGCATACAGTGCCACAGTAATGCTGGAATAGAAAAGGGACTTCCGCATATTGGTGCCACAAAGTTGGAAGGATAAAGTCGTCAAAGATGCATTTATATTCTGTAACATTAACATTTCTCTTCACTGAAACTAAGGGCCCCAAACCATGAAAAACAGCCCCATAACATTATGCCTCCTCCACCAAGTGTTTCAGTAGACGCGACGTATTCAGGTAGGCATCATTCTCCTGGCATCTGCCATACCAAGATTTATCCATCAGACTTCCAGGTAAAGCGTGGTTCATCACTCCACAGAACACATTGCCACTGCTTCAGAGTCCAGTGGCGGTGTGCTTTACAGCACTTACAGCAGTCCAAGCAGTTAGTAAGTCAGCAGGTTTTTGAGAGGTATAACAAAAGAGCATTAATAAGAAATGTACAAATATACAAAGATGGACATTTACTCAGGGGCGTACCTAGAGTATTTAGCACCCGGGCTGGATCCTGTATGTGGTACCACCCCCCCCCCCCACCACAAAAAAATGTTGGCAAGAATATTTATTTCACAACTGGAAAAAAATAGAAATCTGGAAAAATAAATTATCAATGAAATTATTAATATAAATAAATAATATTTACTGAACAGATGTGGTATAGCATAACTCCCACCACTATACGCTGAGCCAGACATTGATGGTAGTGCAGCATAACCCCTATCACTATACACTAAGCCAGACATTGATGGGGTATGCCTCTGTCCCTAAAACAGCCTGCTTGTGCCACTGCTGCCCCTGAAGCAGCCTCCCTGTGCCACCCCTGCCCCTGAAGCAGCCTGCCTGTGCCACCTCTGCTCCCGAACCAACCTGCCTGTACCATTTCTGACCTTAAACACTAACTTACTCACTAGTAACTTACTTACTTATTCAATCACCCACTAACTTTCATTCACCCATTCACTGTCCCATGCCCCTTTACCTCTCTTGCAAATTTCACTGGTCGGGGGGGGGGCGGCCGAGCATCACCGGGGGGCTGGTGCTTACTGCTGTTGCGCCCGCGCACTGCATGAGGAAACTCTATTCCCACCCACATTCCTGCTCCCCCTGCGTGGGAAAATAGTTTCCTCATACAGTGCGCAGGCGCCACAGGAGTTAGCTGCGGGCCACATTAGGCGGCTGTCAGGCCACCGGGCATCCCCCTGATGAGTGGCACCCGGGGTGGACCGTCCCCGTTGCAAAAAAAATGATGTAAACTAGAATTAACACAGAATAACCTCAGGACACATTGCAAGGGATCTGAGCAACTACATAAGCAACATTTGTAGTAGTAAGATTGATTCTCTTGTTATGTGTGCTATAGGACAAAGCTTTTAGGACATCTGTCATTGGAGAACATTGACAGCCACCCTTTGTCTGTTGTCATTGGAATATTTTAATCTAGGTGCTGCAAGTTCTAGGGTGATATCTGCAGATAAGGAAAGGTTTTGATACATGTAATAACCATCTACCACAAACCCCTCCAGAAAATCAATTTCCAGAACGCGTAACATTCATGGCCTGTGAGCAGTCGTTGTGACTGCTTCGTACGCTGTGGTCCTGCCTTCTCCTCCTGGCATTTCAATATCTTTCGGCAGAGCAGGACCACACTAACGTGATGACTTTATCAATTCAAAGCTGATCTGCTTCAACTGTAAAAGTGTCTTTGACTGCCTTGATGTTATCTCAGCCACTTCAACTCACCTGTCAGTTAGCGTTGAATATTTGTGAATGGGGTTTTTTGTCTGTCTTTATAGCCCATGACAAGCACTTCAGCTGAACTAAAATATAAAAAAAAGCCAAGGCAATTATCTTGTGTTTTGGTTTGAGCTGTATGCACCTAAAATTCATGCTATACTGATTTTGGATGTCAGAATGTGATGTTAGGAGGAAAGTATGCATGGAGTTGTTGATAATAACCGTAACAAGAGGTCCTAAGTTCATATCATCACTTGGCGCTAATTACCCTTAGCATTCTAAAAACAAAAGTGCCTTCACCTTTTGACACACGATCCTTATATTAGAGAGAGCGGCATAAAATGGGCATTTTTTGCAATCAGAATGTGCCAACTAAAATGCAGGTTAATGGTTATAATACATTTTATATGGTGGTTTTCAACATCCCATTAAATTTATTGTGGAGAGATCATTAAAATACAATTCTGCTTACTGTCATTTTATTTAAACAAAGCCACAATGTCAGTTTGTATTACATTGTAGAACAGTTTTACTTCATTTTCAAGTGCTTTTAATGATTTCTCTTTAGATATATACCTTAGCTATGCAATGTTAATTTGCATACACATCACTGTTTAGTAAATAACCCATACTGAGGTCTCTAGTTGCGAGAAAATAGTCAGTCGTGATGTTGAAAACATTTCTAGTCCACTGGCTCATATACATCACATCTGCCCATTGATTTTAGTTGTCTGACATCCATCCTATGGGATACTCTACTCCTCCTACCTACTTTCTCCTAGCCCAAATACTTAAGATATTCCTAAAACCACACCTTTTCAGAGAGGTCTACAAGATCATGGCTGCTCCATACTCAGGTTCCTTCACTCTCTGTGCACTCCCTGACCCTTTTCAATGTAACTGGGGCTTGCTCTGCCCTATGTGTTTCTAGCCCACCCATTATCTCACACCTTTTGTAGAAGGGGGCTCTAGGAAGCCTACCCTGGGGAGATCCGTGGTATCAGTGTTAGACTCTTATGTTGAAGACATATTGCCATTCGTAAGCTGCTGTTGTCTGGCCATGTGAATTATTAAACTTAGCACCGTAATGACCTTCACCCTATTTTATGATTTCTTGCCTTTAGCTTCGTCCAAGTCTTCAGTTTAAATTCCTTTCTTTTTTCTTGTAACATATATATATGGATATTTCACACACCCGTGTTTCCAAAGGGCATCTGGCCAGAGCTAACTGTATATGTGATTGGAATATGGAGGGAGACGGAAAGGAAATATAAAAAGTGACCTTGAACATGCATCCCGCATGGTAATCGTAAATGTACTGGTAATACAGCTCAACCTCATCAGAATCGGAGGACGGTATCAACAATACATGCTTTCTTTTACTGCACAGTTACAATTGAACACAACTGTATTTTATTTATATAATGTATGTAATAATGTAGAGTGTGTTCACTAAAACTTTAACATAATGTGGATTCAATGATCCATGATAACAATTGTCAATTGTAGTATTTCTATATGTATATGCATATATATATATATATATATATATATATATATATATATATATATATATATATAATTAAGGTACCTCTGTTCTCTGTTTTGAAGAAAAGTTTTATCTAAAAAAAAAATAACTTTGAATTGGAAGACAGCATCATTTCTGTGTAGTTTCCTGTGCTGAAAGCTATTTATAAGATTACTGATGTCATATAACACAGTCAACTCAAGGTTAGTAGTATGACCATAAATCTAAATAACCACAGAAGGCCTGAGTACATTTGCTGCTATAATTCTATCATTGCAGCCTACCTTCCACATAAATAGAAATAATGGCTTTGCAGTTAAACCAAGAGTGTCTGTTGTCTTTCCTGAGAGCCGTGAATGAATTGGAGGACGGGATACATGTGCCAAGTCGTAAACAGAACATAATGCTATTTGATCTAGGATTTTAAATGTTATGTTGCATGTGTCTGGTTTTGCATGCCTTTGCTATACGTGCATTAGCCCCTTCTTTATGAATTTACGAACTAACTTTTTGATGCAATTTATGTTAAAAATAGAGTGATTGGATTCTCAGCCTCACAGATGGTCTAAATGTACTTATGACAGATGGGAAAATAGCATTCATTTGGAACTGAATGACTAATTGTGGTCTGTGAAGGCAATGCCAGGTGCACCCTGGCTTCAGTATATACATGTAGTATATATATAAGTAAATTGATATTGCTTTGTGGGCTGCACTTCATTAACTTGTCCACTATCAGACCCGAAAGCAACAAGGAACAATGTACGAGCCACCATGACAGGGGTGTGATTTTCTAGCATACGAGTGGTGCTGCTGTACAACAGGCATCCTGAGTGCCAGACCTGTAACTAGTATATTCTTCTAATAAATGCTCAGCACTTCCCATTATGTAGAAAGGAGGTGTTTATTGCTACACAGGTGGTCATAATTTGGAGTGCAGCCCTTCAGCAATGTATTTGGAGCTGTGGCACCTGTAGCTATTGGTGCCACCTTGTGTTGATATCACATAAGCTTCCAGAAGTGAAAACGGATGCTGGAATAATGTCAAGTGATGTTTAAAACACGTTCCTCACTGTTCAGTGCCCAGGGCACCTTCCTCTCTTACCCCATGGAAGTTATTGTCTTGCTTGGCACCACTCTATGATGTCAAGTTGTTTCTAAAGTAATGTACTTACTGACTTACATACTGTTCCTACCAAAGTTCCTGGCTTAGACCTCAATTACTTTGCAAAGTGCATATATGATGCCATAACCCCGTGACCCAAAAAGTGCAGCCACCAGGGAATAGTACTGCATAGATTTCCAAACCATCTCCTGTCCACCATTGTGAAGAAGCCCAACACTAGGTCATTTATTTCATTGTGAGTTTCCTAGGTTCAACTACCATAGCTCACCTGAGAAAAGAGCCATAATTATGGGCAACCATACCAATTATTAACAATCAGTAGTCAGTCTATCCATTTTTCTTCATCCAGTGGAAATATACTAATGTGTAGGCATTAGATCTATGTCATCATGTGCACGGCAGAAAAACACAATTTATGTGCACTTCAAGGCTGAGATGTACTGTTTAAACTCTATATGCTAGAAAGCAGTCTAGACTGCGGACATTGCAGGGGTGATGCAAAAACAGACACAGTAAGAGAATAATGGATTACAGGATGCTGAAAACGTTTAATGGTGAAGCTAGCAAAGCAGCAATGAACCAGTTAAGTAATATAGTAATATTTCCATTTTTTATGTTGTTTGATAACTAGTCAGGACAAGATGTACGTCACCTGTGCTTGCCCCTTGGCACAAACATTATTGACATCTCTCTAGAACGTTGAAGAAAAAAACATTTACACAAGGGACATAAACGGAGGTAGACAGCAGCACTCTTCATTCTATATGTTTTACTAAATGCCACGTTGGCATAGATTTCCTGGCTAGTCATGGCGATTGGTGTTAAGACGCTTTTGCATGAACAGAGAAGGAGAATATTTCAGTGATGAAGGTGGGCAAAGTTTGGGTAGGAATTCACGTACCCTAACCTACTGCAAATTCCTATTTCCTAGGTATTTATCTTATGACAGCGAGCTACCATAACAATTACATTGTTTTGAAACTATATCATATTATAACCCAAATCGACTTAGTAGTTGTAACCCCACTCATGAGGACGATAAAAGTTGGAACATACTTCTGGAGAGGTTGGTTCCCTCGTGCATGAGAATTTTGACATTTCGGTTCTGGACTCATATATTGATGGAGATTTTTCCTCTGTAATGGCACAAGAGAGAGCTAAAACGTGATACGCTCCCAAGCAGGAACGCCCCGTAGGACAGACTATGAAGCGGCTGTCTGTTCTTGGTGAACGTCTCAGATCGGTTTTGTACGGTATTTCTGGATCAACGCCAGAATATGTTGCAAATTAAGGAAATACTGAATTTGCTGATGTTATACCACGTTGCTGTCAGCAGTTTTCATTCCAGCTGGTTGCTGGAACTCATGTACTCATGTATGTGGAATCAATCAATCAACCTAATTGTTTCTAACACTCTTAACTACCCAAGGGTTTCCCTCCTCAGATCATGATCATTATTATTGAACCATACAGTGAAGTTTTGGTGATTTATTGTGCATGTGATCCTTTTTTGAGCAAATGTTTACAACTTAGGACTTTGAAGGATGCAACGGGAGGTTGTCCTAGAGTGTGGTCCCCTTGACAATATTTATTGGTTTGGCAGAATGATGAGTGGTTAATGCTTCATGGTAGACTGATCAGTGAGATCCGAATAGTTAACAGGTAGAATACCCTACCTCACTATCTTACAGTATGGCTTTTCTGCCCATAATTAAATTGTCATATAAACAATCACTTTAAAAATACGTTTTTTATGTATGTTTGTGGTAGTTAGGCCTGACTAATGTGTCCATAATTCGTGGAAACAAAACTCACATTTACATTAAAAATGTTTACATAAATTTACATTAGAAAAATATGTATTGCCTGCTGTGTTATAAAATTCTCAACGGTTTAGATTTAAAATCTAAATTAGACCTAAAATTAGATTTAATTAAATATTTTTTTTAATTTACTAGCGTTTAAAAAAAAAGTCAGAATAGAGTTTAATCCTGATTGATTGTGATTGCAGTGGCATATATAATTTGGTTTTCGATAATAAAAGTGGGCGCTGTTATTGGCAATTGACCCAAGTACACAAATAAATAGTTAATTGTACAGCACATTATGTGAGTTGATCAATACTAGCTACATGACTCTGAGGCTCTGTTAGAAATCACAATGATCTGTGGCGTAATGGATTAGTGTAGCGTCGTGATCTTTACATCTGATGACTTCTAAATGTGAGCGACACTTGATGAGCTGTCGATTTTTACAAACTCAGACCATGTATATGCTTGGATATAGCAAAATGTATTTTTTTTCTCTGCTAAACACAGTTATTAAATATTGTCATGGCATTGGTTAATTCTGTGAATGATGCGATTTTCCATCTATAATAGTGTGTCGTTTCTGTGCTTGCATTTTACTGAAGTTACATTCTCAAAGCAAGAGTCTCAGACTGTGCTTCTCTATGCTATTTGACAGTGCTGAAGTGCTTGGAAAAAATGTCTTGCCATGATTACATCCTGGGTGACCGGCAAGCAGCCAAGCTCAGAGCAGAAACAGCTCTCATTAATAGCATGCAATGCCCATGAGATGGCCTAGCGAAAATATATCAAATACAAGTGCCGGCTTTTACTATAATCCCTGCGCACTTTTCTGGGGGGTTTTTTGCAACCTGATTGCTTCTGCAGTCTAAATTTAAACAAAAAGGAGCCCTGAACAATTTTCTTGGTGGCAGTCACTAAAACAGATTAACACTTTAGGCATACGTCTGCAAAACACCCATCATTTTGAGTTTCTGTATTTACTTTTCTTGAGCCTACGCACGCGTGCAACGCCGAGATTATTATGCAGGAATCGTAGGAGAGGTAAAGAGGTGTATATAAACTGCACGTTTTTATGAAATGGATTACACAAACCAGTGCGGTATTTCCCTAACCCTTTGGATGCTGGGGATATAATGTCTTGTGCAGCATGCAACCATTCAAGTGCTCAAGGGGTTAATTCTTTTTTTTCCCTCCCTTTTCGATGATGTGCTATGTGGGATTTTATCAGGCGCACCTTATCTAGCCCAGAATAAGTAACAATGAACCTTAGTGGGAAAGACTTGAACATGCTCATTGTATAACCTCACTTATTGCACCTCCTTTAAGGGGGAGGCAACGAGGTGAATATAAACCGCTCATTTTTTTTCTTCCCCCAACAATGTGCCATGTAGGATTGTATCGTTCCCATCTTGTCATGCCCAGAAAGTAACAATGAACCTTGCCGGGAAAGACTACATTGTTTGCTCATTGTATAACCTTATGTTTCGCGCCTCCTTTAAAAATCAATCAAGCACAAAGGCCAGGAAGTCAGGCAGCATTTTCCTGTTAACCTGATATGTATTTCAGACCCCCTTCAATACTAAGGAGACCGAACAGCAAGTAAAAGGAGAAGCACAATCCTTTGCAGATGGCCCAGTTAGTATTTTTTTTCTTGTACAATGGATAGTATTTCAGTGGGGACATGAGCAAGCAGATTGAAACAAGGAAAAAAACAGGAGGGAGGAATGCCAGCACTGTGGTCCTGCAGTCATATTTTTGTATTTTCATCCACCTCCTTAGAGAAATAAGATTAAAATATAATCAATTCCAACACCTGCATTCTGCGCCGGGGAGACACAGATAAGAGAGAAAAGATGTTTTCCAATGCAGGCGCACACCTGTCTAAATCCCTATTGCAGGGCCGAGCTTGGACTGAGCTGAGAGAGAAAGGCATACGCATCCAGAGTCTTTACCGATTCTTTTAATGGGCTTTGATGGGTTTCATTTAACCACAGAAGAAATGTGCAAAAGCGTTTTTATTTGGAAGTAATTGAAAATATGTTTTGCAGCCCACATTACAAACCCTCTCGCCACCGTTTCCTATTTTTTGGGTGAATTAACTCAAAAGCATTTTACCATCTGCGTGTCAATAGTGGCATCTAGTGGTGAAAGTGCAGCATTGCATTTAATAACGTGGAAAAGATGTTTATCACCAACTGCTCATACAGTACAGCAGCACAATGCAGATTAAAAACGCCCTGGAGCTTGCCCAAATGGTTCATGCAGCTTTTTACAGCTTGTTCCAGTCACCTGAATCTCACACAGCGCAGAGCACTGTAAACACAAAGGATTCTGGGCATGCAAAATGTAAATGCTAATGAGCGCATAAAGCAGATACTTTTGTTTCGTACACAGCGGTGTGTGCCTGTGTTTATTGGATTTGCACATTCTAAAGGCTGAGCAAAACAAGCTGTGTAATGCAGCATGCTGATGGAGCCTTTAGGGACTGTGTATGAGAAAAGCTCAAAGGAAATATACCAAATGCCAGTAACACACATGTCAAGTCTCTAAGCTGTCCGCGAGTCTCACTTACAGTAAGATATTTTCAACCTTCTTTAACACAATCACTCTCGTATACTTCAAAAGAATGTTGCTTTTTGAAGTCAGCACTACCTTCCCAAGAGAACATCTTCGCACTTATGTAAAGGAGGGTTGTGAAAGTTCATAGTTTTCTTCAGGTCAGAATGGCGAGGAGGACCAGTCTTGCATTGATAACCAGCCGTTACATGCTGCCGATAACATATATTATTTAGGATAAAATAATATTGCCAAAGCTTTCGCAATCCATGACAGTTTTCTGAACGTGAACATAATGACAGATGTTTGCTTTTGTTGACTTCATACCCAGAATGCTTTCCTCTTTTCTTATTCTCACATTACCAAACCGAATGCCGGAATTAGTATAGCCAGATGTTTCATCATAAGACCCTAGACTGTCAGTAAATGTAAATTTCATTTTTTTATCTGGTAAAATTGCCTTATATAATAAGAAGAGACATAAAATTTCTGCACACATGTCCAATACTTGTTGCCAAAGTTGTGTAATTGAGCAATAAAATACTTGTGAAAATATTTAATCTACAGCTGAGTCCAGAATGAGATTTTAATAGTACCTCATTTCCAGAAAGTATCTTACCCATAAATCCCATTGAAAATAAAAATGAAGAAACCAAAAATGAAAATCAGAAATGCTATAGCAATACATATGGACCAGTAATTTGACATTACCTAGGGCTGAAGTTAGTACATTTGGGACTGGTACGGTAGTACAGACGGGCTTTGGCATCATGTGCCAGTAACTTTCATTATATTATTGTTTTTTCTAAGTGCAAATCATATATACAGAAAAACAGAAAACCATATATAAAAAACATATATACAGAAAAAATGTAAATTAATTAAATTAACCTCACGAGAGGGGGGAGTAGGCAAATTATGGTACCTTCTTCGCCGACCACTTTCGCATACCTTTCTCTTTTTCTGCATCTCTGCTTCTTCTCTTGTCACCTCTTTGAGAACCCACCTTTGTTGAAGAAGATGAAGATAGAAGACAAAAGAAAAATAAGTAAGAGAAGAAGCGGCGCTAAGGGAAAGGAGACAGGGGTGTGGAAGCGGTCAGGGGAGAAGGTAGGGAGACAGATAATGTGAAAGAGTGAGTAAGAGTGAAAGCATGAGAAAGTGAGTGAATTAGAGTGTGAGAAAGTTTGAGTAAAAGTGTGAGAAAGTGTGCAAGAGAGCATTGTAAGAGTGAGAGAGCATGAATGAGAGTGTGAGAGAGTGTAAGAGTGAGTGATGGAGCATGAGTGAAAGAGAAATAAAATGCAAACCAAAATGATCTCTAAGATGAAACCTTGTTGTATTAGACATTATTATTGTTGTATATTAGAAAGACTAAGATAATAACATACCTTTTTACACATATTAATTAGGCAGGTACCCAGCAATTAATCTGTATTTCCATAAACTGTCAATTTAAACATATGTATAGAGTATAGAGAGAAACCGATTTATTTTTACCAATGAACTAAGCCAAACTGTTTTTGAATAAGTATGGTTCAAACCATTGTGTAACGAAGTGGACCTTGTTGGATGGAACACCAGCCGAAAATATCTTTTCTGCAGTTCTTTTATTTTCAATCGTATAGAGTTCCCAACTCCTCTTCTTGGCATACAGAGTATACTCTGTTGCATTCACAGTGACATAAAATATACAGGTTACACATATAACAAAACCTCACTGTCACTTAGTTATCCCTCCACGTAAGGGCAAAATAAAAGGCTTCCAAACAACATAAATCCAGGCTGCTTAGTGCTGTCACTGCCTGCGTGAGATCCACAAATGAACCTGTTCAAGTGAAGGTGTGTTTCATTTAAACCCCGGTAACTGCTACAGCAGCAGATACCAATCAACTAGATTGCAGTGCTGGGTTTAGACTCTTGCAAGCAGTTAACCCTTTCTTCAGGGAAACGCTTATAGACACCATCACACACACACACTGATTGGGCTACTACTGTGCGTGAGGACATTCACAGTGCTTTACGTGAACTCCAGGCACCAGGTACCTGTACTGAAGAGCCTGAAGCGCCATCTACTAGGATCCGCCCCCTTTATGGCCCCGCCCATACCGACGCACAGTATTTTGTTGAAAAAGATGGCAACCTTAAATACATGGCTTAAGAGTTCATCTGCCTGAAACAATATAAATGTACAGGATGCATTTAAACGCTGATTTACTCATGTTGTCTTGAAGCCAGGAAACGTGTCTGTTAACAATACGATTCCTTAGGAACATGTCTATTCTCATTGCAAATCACAAAACAGTTGGCCTAATACACGTCTATCCTACTGTAGGCTTTTGTCTAGCATATAGGTTTGAATTTCAGCTCATGCTAGGCAGATAATTGGTCTAATGACAATATTAATATAATGAAATTGTCAAAATTAGTTTCGCCAAGCACTATAGAAGGCCTTATGTCTCAGATACTGCAGTAAGTAAAAGCAGATTGGTCACTCAAGCACACTTAGTTTTCATTTAGTTATATAATATTAGAGGATTTATGTATTTAAATAGAACTCAGTTTTATTTAAATTAACTAGCCAGAAGCCCTGAAATCTCCAGCCTGTTCCCTCGCATAACTGGCTGCGACAGTTTAGAAAAAAAGCCATTGACATCCCAAGGCTGTTGGCATAAGAAAAAGGCATTTGTATTTTTCTTCATTCTTAATAAATCACTGGCAAACAAAACATGGTTAAGCCAATCTCGGGTAATGAGCATGCCAAATGCCAATGATATTCATGCCAGCATTTCACACTGAGACCGTTCACATCACTTGAGTTCCGCCAGCTAAATATGTTAAATATTGCCCAAAGGCTGAGCAAACTTCCAGGGTCATACTAGTGATGCCCAATGGCAAAGCTTGAATTATCTTAGATCCCGAGAGGTGTAGAGAGAACCGCTGACACGGCTTCACTGAACAGACACCGGCCATATGTTCAATGTCCTATGTATTAGCTGTAAGAGGAAAATGAACTGGTCGTTTACCGTATGATATAATACTCTTGTTCTCCTTATCTTACAGAATCAATGTGGAGTGAACAGAGAAAAATTATTGCGATCTTAAGTACCTGAAGTAGCTACTCTGAAGTATTTTCTGCTATTGATAAAGCCAGTGACGTTATTGATAGAGACTGCATGGTTATATGGGAAGTAGTTAAAAAAAAGATTGGAGCTGTTTTATCACGATGTTGTTCATTGTTTCTATCTTGGGTACACTCCATCCTCTCCTCTTCTTCTTATGCCTATCTGTCACTGAAGTAACAAGATAAATAGAATAGGAGCAGCTGAGAAGAACAGATTGATCCATTCATGTGCTTTTAGCGTTTTTTTCTCAGCAGAAAAATCAAGCCACAATACTTTATTAAATCTGAAAAGTAACAAAGGAATGGAGTGCTGAGTCAACCTGACCTTGATCATGAGATAAAAGCAGAATTACAGGTGCTGATGGACAAGTTCGCATATCGGTAAGAGACAGAATAAATGCCCGGATTTCTCCAGCACACAGTGTGATATTTCTAAGTATTGCTTTTCAGTAAGACTTCCTTCCACAAGATGCCTTCAACCCATTAACTTGAAAGATGTGCTCCATCTGATGGAAAAAAAACAGGCTTCATTAACACTGTCAGCAAACCATTTAGATGTTCAGAGATCCAGAGATACATAGAAACTATTAACTTTCTCAGGTTTAGTGTGTTCATTAAAGTCAATGTTTTAGGAAAGTTAACATGACATTAACGTATAATGGGAACGAGTGCTGAGATGAGCTGAAATTGTGATGTTATTATTATGCCCTGGTTGACACAGTCAGTTTCCATAATAGTCTGAAGCTCTTGTTAAAATAACAAGAGAACAGGGTGACAACGCAAGGTAGGTGGGACAAGGTAGAGGAGAGGCAGAAGAACCAGGAAGCTTGGGGGCATTAACGCGATGTAACATTCTACAGCTATTCATTGACTTTTAGTGCGCCACTGGCATACAGGCAAATATCTTTATTTCCAGCACACTATGTTAGTGGGTTGGAAGTATGGATGTTATTGTGTTTCAGGTTGGGATTGACCTGATACAAGCAGAGGGATCTGTGCACATATTTTATTTACTTCATCCAGTTTTGCCAGCCTGCCTAGTGCCTCTGCTCTCAGACTGTCCTAGCTATGTCTGCTGCCTCCAACTTTCCCTTTCAACAAATAAAAAAAAAATGTACAAGACAATTTGTTCTTGACAGAAATATACGAAGTGAAAATAATGCAATCAGGAATTATTGGCATCACCAGACAGATTTGTCCTTTAGAATAATGCTAAGCAAACACCAGTACCATCGTGACTCATTCAGTAAATGAATAGCAACAGACGTTTAGATCATTACAAAAAGCCAAATAATAAGTAAAGTAATCAAAAACGGCGCAGCATTAAAATAGTATTTTCTACCACAACAAAAAGTAATGGCTCTGTAAATATGATGATATAATGGCCTAGCATGGCAACAACAAGTATATAGCTGGAGTTTATTTAAAAGTAAACATACCATCCATTTGACATTATTATGATTTTGTTGTGATTTTTTCGACATTAATTGGTCTAGTAATACGCCACAGGCTTAAACAAATCTATGTAGAATTTAGCAGCCAGGCAGACATTTCTCAGTATAGAATGTCACAAAAGGTTGGGCACCAATGGTAAACTTTCAGGAGACAACAATCCCTGGCATCTGATGTTTGTCCATATCTCTTAAACAATACTTTTAGTGTTTTGTGTTTGCAGTGGCACAAAGGCCATAATGGTCAACAACGTCCGAAATATGAAATATACAATAGTTTTCACTTTAGGCTACATCATACACTATTCCATCAATGAGATGCAGTTTAGAACTGAATACTCAGTGTTGAAGTGTGGACTGTTATAGTCCTTTTGATGATAACCTCCTCCTCATTCCATTTTCCTTTGCTTGCTGCTTGCTGTCGTATGTGGTAAAAGTCAACATATTTGCATCCATAGCTTCTTGAACAGTTCAAAATATTTCTCGCTGGCTATTTAGTTCCACCTTAACAGTATTAAATATCTTTTTACTTGCAACTAACATTTAAAACGTTATATATAAATGCTTGTTTTTCATTCTGTATTGCTAATATAATGCCGTTATATTGATGAATGTACCATCACCTGTTTCAAAACCATTTGCACTTTAATAAATATGATAGAGCATTATTTATATTTTACCTTTTTCATCCAAATGCATGGAGGGATTCATCAAACTCCGCTCTACACATATGGCCTCCTACTTCATCCAAATGCATGGAGGGACTCATCAGACTTTGCTCTACACATATGGCCTCCTACTTCATCCAAATGCATGGAGGGACTCATCAGACTTTGCTCTACACATATGGCCTCCTACTTCATCCAAATGCATGGAGGGACTCATCAGACTTTGCTCTACACATATGGCCTCCTACTTCATCCAAATGCATGGAGGGACTCATCAGACTTTGCTCTACACATATGGCCTCCTACTTCATCCAAATGCATGGAGGGACTCATCAGACTTTGCTCTACACATATGGCCTCCTACTTCATCCAAATGCATAGAGGGACTCATCAGACTTTGCTCTACACATATGGCCTCCTACTTCATCCAAATGCATGGAGGGACTCATCAGACTTTGCTCTACACATATGGCCTCCTACTTCATCCAAATGCATGGAGGGATTCACGAGACTCTGCTCTACACAGATGGCCCCCCATTTCAAGCCTTTTGCCTTCTTGCTTTGGCCAAACGCATCTTCTGCTCAGCAATGCACAAGCACAGCTTCTCACCTCTAGCCAGCAAAGATTTCCATTTGGTGCTCCTATTGATTTCAAGTTTTGGGTGGTGGGGGTGCAATGTTTTAATTGCAGCATTATAAGAGGGAAATTCGTTTTTCAAAATATATATTAAAGTACTTACCAGGTACCTTAATATGCATGCATGGTTGGTAGTGCTGTTTAGGGCAGCCAATTGGCCCTTTAATTATCTTTCCACTCATATGAGTAAATAGAATAACAGTAGATGAGCTTGGCTGTTGGACTAGCTATGCAAATGTTCACATTATCAGCTAAAACAAAATTGAGTACACTTTCTCAAACTTTCTCAAACTTTTCCACACTGTCCAACTATGAGCCCAAACACTGAGAGCCTGTTGGGTATAAAAACCGGATGGCGAGAAACACTACCCATAGACATTACAGCGGAAAGTGTATACGACTTGGCTGGAAATCCAGTGGCTGTAACAGCTAAAGGTTAAGTTAGTGCTGAAATATGAGCTCCATAAAAATAAAAGAAAAACTACCGGTTTCTACTTTTCACAAACGAGGGAATAAAGTTCAGCTGGGTAATTGCTGAGCAGGTTATAGTTTGAGTTTCTGGCCAGCGAGAAAATTGGAACAAAAACTTCTAGTGTGTCGACCGAATATCCCAAATGAAAACAGCTCCTCGAAACCTACTGATGTTTCCATATCATGGGTAAAGGTGGTACAGAGTGCCTGTGAGCCACCAAGGAACTATAAGTCATATAACACATTCTTCTAATTGTCAGTCTTTATTGTAGAATGGTTGATACACATTTTTAGTTTTACAGAGATTTTTTATTTTAGGATTTCCCTAGAGAGCGATCAATGCGTCATTCTTAGCTTATAACACTGAAGGGGCCTTTTTTGCCTTGGAGTCTTGATTTGATTGGAAAGCGAGAGGAGTCATCAGACACGTACTTCTTCAACCATCCAGATGAGGTTAACACATTTTCCTTTAAAACCTTCATGTAAATTTACTTTGTCCTCATAGTCCTGGCACAGTAAGACTCTTATATCACAATCTTTCTAGAAAAAAAAAACACAAAACAAATATGATTCCTTCACAGCCTGAAAACCAGAATTTAGTATTGTTAGGTTCACTTATTGCGCTATTTGAAACAACCTATTTCAATGTGCCAGGCTGACTTCAAACACGTTCTAAAAATCTGAACAGTGAAGACGGAGCACAGCGTCCTGATGTGAACACAGCATGATAAATCCCATCTCACCATTACATCTCTTTGCCTAGAGATACTGAAGCAGGGAGAAGTTTATTTAATGAGAATGTTACTTGTATTATTTAGGGGATGTTTAAACAGCCAACCATAATGTGGCAAAATTTATATCGCATCTGCACAGCATAATAATGATTTTGAGGACAACTTTTTCATCCTGTCATTCCCTGTAAAAAAAAAAAAAAAAAGATCATTAAAGATCCAAAACGAGCCAGCTGTGATATTCCGTGATTGAAGAAGAGCCCTTTGCCAGTAACAACAAAATGCATTCACTGTAAATTATAACCCCACATAGAGATGCACGCTAGGTGTCTAAAGGCCTCTGTAGTGTGTTATTGTGTAGCCAGTTTCATACTCAGTCCATTAGGTAAAGTATAACACTTAACTTGTGCTCTAAAGACAGTATCTAGCGGCAAAACATGCAGAATGTTGTAACCTTTTGACTGCATACATGTACAGTATGTAAAAAGATGTGAATGACTGTATGTGACGTACAGCTTGGAAAAAAAAAAAAAGGTCAAATTACAATTAAATGTTTCCTTGCATTGTTTTAATTAAGCGTTTTCAAATGACACCAGATAAAGTAAAATTCCAGAGAAAGTTGGATGCTTGCTTATTTCCTTCTTTTTCTTAGTTTTTAGCTTTAAGCATATTTTTTGAAAACTAATTTAACAAACATCTATCTTGTGTCATATTAAAGGTTATAAACAGAACAGACCAGTTCTGAATTTAGACAGGAGTACAGAAAGGTGACCTATGGGTTCCTTCTGGCTGTCAAGTGATTCAATTTAAAAAAAAATAAAAAAAATAAACCACAGTTCTATTTTAAGTTAAAATAAGGGGAAAAAATCTGGAAACTAGAAAAAAAATTACTGTTTGTGTTTGCTTTTCAGTGTTCATCAGTTTCTTAGAGAGTTGAGGGATAAACTTATCCTCGGGCTAAGCCAATGTCAATAAGATGTGTCCACTGGTAATCTTTCAATACTGTACTGCAGAAAATTGCACTCTGAGCTGGCCCGAGGCAGCCATACTTCTACGTTACTGACACACGTGGCTGTGCGTCCGCCTAACAAATCCAGATTCAATGCTCGATGTACTCCATGTACACCAAACCCCATAACGCAAGGTTTCAATACCAAATCTATCATCAACCCATCCTCATTTTTATTTCAACAGTTTAATGCAGCATCTTCTCATTGATAACAGTGCAATTCATTCAGAGCTACACGACCTAACGTACTAATGTGCGCATTTACCTTTATAAATGGATACTGTCAACTGTCACAAGCGATTTGTACTAAGCCAGTTTATACATGTAAAGAACTGTTTTCAGTGATTTATAGGATTAATTATATAATTCATCGATCAATACTGCAATTGAAATTCCTGATCTTATATAGTCCTTTATTCTATATAGGATAAGCAGGTGGTTTTCTGTAAAATAAGTCCCTGTAGGCCCAATTCTGGGATGTGCTCTATTCTGTGAAGTAGGCTAAAACAATTTTAAAATAGATTTGCATTTTAGAAGTTGCTGAAGTAATGTGTCATTTGTAAGTTTAGGCTCCCTATAGAAATACACCAATCAGCCATAACATTATAACCACTGACAGGTGACGTAAATAACACTGATTATATTGTTATCATGGTATCTGTCAGTGGGTGGGATGTATTAGGCAGCAAGTTAACATTTTGTCCTCAAAGGTGATGTGTCAGAAGCAGGAAAAATGGGTAAGTGTAAGGGTCTGAGTGTCTTTGACAAGGGCCAAATTGTGATGGCTAGCTATGGGGCTGCGTAGTCTCAGACCAGTCCACTGCTGTAAGTGCCTACAATGGGCACGTGAGCATAAGAACTGGACCACTGACCAATGGAAAAAGGAGGCCTGGTCTGATGAATCATGTTTTCTTTAACATCACATGGATGGCCGGATGCATGTGCATCGCTTACCTGGAGAACACATGGCACCAGGATGCATCCATTGAGGCCCCACCTTTGCAACTTACAGGACTTAAGGGATCTGCTGCTAACGTCTTGGTACCACAGCACACCTTCAAAGGTCTAGTGGAGTCCATGCCTCAATGGGTTAGGGTTGTCTTGGCAGCAAAAGGGGGACCTGCACAGTATTAGGCAGGTGGTCATAATGTTATGGCTGACCGGTGTATATCCACTGGAGTGGGACTTTGTTGCTGCAAAATAAGATCTCCTTATAAAGCAGATCTCTTAATGATTTGATGTATTGGAATTCAATACACAAAACATTCTCTAATTCAATGTTATGAATAGTGTAGCACATGTGTCACCTGCATCGGCAAGCTTCCCGGAATCATTGAGGAGTTCGGGTGAATACAGAGAAAGAAAAGCAGAGATCAATTAAGTGCTTGAGAGAGTAGTTTGGTTACCAAAACAGGTCACTGATCATGCTAATTGGAAAATCTACTGATCAAAGTCATCCTGTGAAAGTTTAAGCCCAGCTCCATATGATCAAAACTAGCATACCTCTGGATTAAATCATATCTTTAGTATTGCTTGGTATTTATAACAGAATCTTCAATCAATAAACATCATCACTCACCAGTATGGTTCAGACAAGTAACCAATCATACTTAGTGAGTAGTACTTATATCTGCAATGTAATTCATCAGAAAAATCACATGTTGCTATGATTTCTAATGCCAATCCATAAAATAAGAGGGCCAGGTGTATTGCAGACGGTTGGGTGGTTTCGGTCCAAACATTAAATAGTTATTTTATTACTATTATACGTAATGTTATATAAGATGTAGACACAGGTACAACATTTGATTCTGTAACAGGTAAAAACATGCCCATGTTCAATTTAGTGTATTTGTATAAATGTATATATATATATATATATATATATATATATATGCACACACGCACACACACATACATAAAAAACACAGATGAAAGGGCAGTGCATTCACATTGATTTAGCTCATGGTATGCTAGTAAACAATGTGTTAGGATTGGTTAGCTAGTAAACAACATGTTAGGATTAGATCGGAATTGCTCAAATTGGGGCATTTTGACGTAGTGGCTGTCTAAGTAATACATGGCCATAAAGTGTGACAGAATCCACAATATTCATGCTTTCAAATAGTATTTGCTAGGAGTGTGTTGATTCCTTGCTTTCTTGTGTGTTTGTATTTATATACATATATAATATATATATCGGAGCTAGATACAGTATACAGTTAGATCTTTACTTTGGGTCTGGATCCTTTAATAGTTTTAATTTTCACAAACTTAAAGCCTTTTAGTACGTTCTATTATTTCACAAGCAGGCTACAGGAGCTGTTTTTTGTTGCTGTCTGGTCTTGGATTTTTTTTTTTTTTTGCTTTTTTCCTTTTTCCCCATTTAATGCTTTCAGTGAGCTTGGGAAAATAAATCTGTCTGGATGTGAAAATTGGATTTTTATGTGAGAATGTACTGTGTAGCGCACAGGTCCACTTAAGACTTGATGACTGAGATGCAGTCTATATCTCATTGATTATTTTCTTGTCTGTATCATTTTATGTACAGTGCTGTGTACTCATGCAGCCTCCTGTTATAAATGTCCTGTGTATTGAAGCTTAACTCTTTCCTTGATAAAAGGTTCCTTACACTTTTAAGTTTCAATGCATAAATGCAGTTTACCCATAAGCTATTTGTATGTCCCAAGTCTAAGAAAATGAATGGAAGATTTCAAGAACTATAATAAATCTAGGGGTATATTTTGCCCAAAATTCCATAAAATAATTTACACTTGTCCTTCGCTGTGAAATATAATGGCCACGGGCGTTGCTAGGTCTCCAAAAGATCTGAGGTTAGAGCACAGATTTGATAGCAGTGGGGTCAGCTTTGGGAATGGTCGCTCCACACGCTGCACCTATATATACATACACACACACAAATACCAGTTTGCAAAACATTTATAACATATTTTTATAACTCTGGACATGTACATAAAGACCTGCCCCAGCCCAAGGATTACACCAGATTGCATCCACAGGATTTACCCCGCACCCAGATTGCACCCACAGTAGTCTTCTCAGTTGCCCTCACAAATAAAGATCCAGGTTTATCTCTCATTATATCTCTCCTACCCTTAATCTCAAACTCCTCGTCTCATTATCTCTCCTCTTATTCATTATTATATTTGGCACCCCCAATCTTTCCCTTGCCTCTCCTATTGTAACGCACATATGCACTGGTACAACTTTTTGCACACACTTTCATATTTGCACAGACACACACCAACACACATAATCTCTAACACGCACTTACACATCCATGCTAACACATTCTCACACATACATGTACGCGTATCCTTATACATGTTCACACACAAACATTTACACACCCATGCACACATACTTACGCATCCATGCTCACACACAAATATACATCCGTGCTCACATACATACTCATACATGCACATACACATCCATGCTAACATATACATATATGTGCACACATACACCTCCATGCTCACAAACACACATTCATGCTCACAAACACAAATACACATCTGTGTTTACACACAAATACATATCTGCGCTCACAAACATACACACACATACACATCCATGTTAACACGTACATATACATCTATGTGCAGACATTAATGCTCACAAACACACATACACATCTATGCTCACACACTTACACATACACATCCATGCTCATACACACACATGTGTAAAAAGTTCTTCCAGTAAAAAGTTCAGTGATACCATAAGTCTACTGAAAATTATAGAATGAAATATTATGGGAGGCGAACGATGCATAAGTGTATGGAGACTCATGAGCTTCCAATTTTTTTGGAAAAAGAAAGAAGTATATAAAAATACACACCGGTTTATTTATATTCCTTTCTGGTACTAGGAGCATGGCAAAACAAGCGTCCGTGGATGGCGTTGCACTTCAATCTAATGATTTTTCAATGACCCAGTTACATCACAACTGGACCTTAAACAACTGTTTAAATTCACATATATTTGAATATAAGGCAGTAATATATATTTATATAAGGCATTACTGTCCACTTGTCATTCATGTAAAAAGTAAAACTAGGGCATAGTTAGTTATTATAAACAATCAAGTTGTACTGAATTATTTGAGCCTCATCATCATCTCAACTGCTATGCACTATGCACATCCCTTCTCAGATATTACACATGGATGCTGGGTGCGATAGACTGCAACATGTGGATCACTAAAGGTTGTCTATCCTTCTCCTGAAGAAATTGATAAGTAACCCCATGTACAACGGTCGTCTCCAGCTAGCATAGCAATGCGGAGCTGTTCATGATAGAATCATCAAAATTCTGTGTCACACACATCTAATGAAACATATGTAATGCATGGGCAGGGAAGACTTTGCCGTGACACCTTTAAGCATTCAAAGATGATGCTATTCTGATCTCCCAAGCACAACAGAATTCGTTTAAAGGAGATGCAATAACATAATCTGCATCTTTAAACATACAGACTGTACGTCTTAAACAAGTTGAGTAAAAAAATAATGCCATGATCATTACATAATTAAAATAATGCTGAATTAAAAATAAAGAATAAATTCTCAGCTTTGACATGGGTACAGTACTTTGATCTAGTGAGATATGACATAGTATAAAGCATTGTAAAATAATCCTGACATAAAAGGGTTAATGTCAGAGACCTATATGAAATCATGTAATAAAGCAAGCTTTGTCAGCCAGCAATAGTTCTTACAAATGGTACTGCTAGAATCAAAATGTTTTCAATACTTATAGAGACTCCTAATGTTATACTGCCATGGTGGCTTTTGGGAACATTATATACCTTACTATATCTGAGTTAATTTCCAAAGTGCAAAAACAGCCATAATATAAATGGAAAAAAGCCAGTAACTTTTCTGCACCACATTATTGAACTGACTTGCAGTATGGCAGATGAGCAATGATTAAGACATTGCTCAATCTCAGCCTCTACTGACTGTCTCACACTCCAACTCTATCGGCCTGTAACGGCTACTGACAAGTGAAAATTAGTGATGTCCGGATCATGAACGAATCGTTCATTTGATCCGGTTCTTTTTAGTGATCCGGATGAGTCGGTTCACTAGACTGAACGATTCGTTTGTAGCGGTTCAGTCTGTGAATCATCATGCAGCTGTAACCTGATCCTAGAGCTGTGAGTCATCTGCAGAGCACTCTGGGGTCAGGTTACAGCTCATTAATTCTCACAGGAACGATGACTCATAGAGTCAGAGAGTCGTTCAAAGAGTCGAATGATCCGAAGAGTCAAATGAACCGAAGAGTCGAATGAACCGAAGAGTCGAATGAACCGAAGAGTCGAATGAACCGAAGAGTCGAATGAACCGAAGAGTCGAATGAACCGAAGAGTCGAATGAACCGAAGAGTCGAATGATTCGAATCTTACAGGGATCCGGATCTTACAAGGATCCGAATCTTACAGAGATTCGAATCATTCAGAGAATATCACTGATACCATACTTTTATAAATAAATACATTAATAATGTTCACACTGCCCCCAGGATTTAGATTCCCCTGAGTTTGCCCCCCTTTACCTATAACTGCACCTACAGTTAACTTTATTAAATTAATTAAATTAACCCTCAGTCATCAGCATAAAATTAACCCTTATACCCCATCAACCATAACTGCCCCTGAAATTAACCGTAAAGATCCCATTAACCATAACGGCCCCTGAAATTAACCCTAAAGACCCCATTAACCATAACGGCCCCTGAAATTAACCCTAAATACTCCATTAACCATAACTGCCCCTAAATTAATTGCATGTACTCCAGATAAATTACCTAATAAATTGGTATGGTTGATGGGGTCTTTAGTGTTAATTTGGGGGCAGTTATGCTTAACGGGGTGTTTAAGGATAATTTAGGGGCAGTTATGCTTAATGGGGTCTTTAGTGTTAATTTAGGGGCAGTTATGCTTAATGAGGTGTTTAGGGTTAATTTGGGGGCAGTTATGCTTAATGGGTCTTTAGTGTTAATTTAGGGGCAGTTATGCTTAATGAGGTGTTTAGGGTTAATTTGGGGGCAGTTATGCTTAATGGGGTCTTTAGTGTTAATTTAGGGGCATTTATGCTTAATGAGGTGTTTAGGGTTAATTTGGGGGCAGTTATGCTTAATGGGGTGTTTAGGGTTAATTTGGGGGCAGTTATGCTTAATGGGGTCTTTAGTGTTAATTTGGGGGCAGTTATGCTTAATGGGGTGTTTAGGGTTAATTTGGGGGCAGTTATGCTTAACGGGGTGTTTAGGGTAAATTTAGGGGCAGTTATGCTTAATGGGGTGTTTAGGGTTAATTTGGGGGCAGTTATGGTTAATGGGGTGTTAAGGGTTAATTTTAGGGGCAGTCATGGTTGATGGGGTGTTAAGGGTTAATTTTAGGGCAGTCATGGTTGATGGGGTGTTTAGGGTTAATTTAATGGTGAGGGTTAATTTAATTAATTTAATAAAGTTAGGTATTTAAGGTGCAGTTGCAGGTAAAGGGGAATGTAAATCCTGGGGGCAGTGATTATTAATGTATTTATTTATAACAGTATGGTGACATTCTCTGAATGATTAGAATGCCAATGAAGGCAGAGAGTCGTTCAAAGATCCGGATCTTACAGTGATCCGGATCTTACAGTGATCCGGATCTTACAGTGATCCGGATCACTGTAAGATCCGAATCTTTGAACGACTCTCTGCCTTCATTGACATCACTGGAGGCAGGGGGGAGGATTCATAATGAAAGGGGCGGGGCCAATCGTTAGTGTGCCTGCACGGAGTTACTGGAAAACAGTAACTCCGTGCAGACACACTGAGTGATCCGAAGATCCGGATCATGAATCGGATCATTTCAGTGAACGAATCGAAATGATCCGATTCACTTTAATGATCCGAACTTCCCATCACTAGTGAAAATGGCATCTGTACATTCTTATATGTAATGCTTGTCCCTTCCCCTTGTAAATGCTGATTGGCCAGATTGAAAAAAGTAAGGAAAAACTCCCACAGGTTGTTGGACCCATTAATCACAGCCATAACAGCAATAAGATCACCCTGTTCTGGGACACACAGTCCCTCCCACTTTAACTCATTGAGGAGCACCAAAACGGCTTGTAATAGCGCCAAAACGGCTTGTAATGGCCAGTGGCAACTGAGCTCCCAGAGGCTTTACCGGAGAGAGGCAATAACCCTACAATTAGCATCAGAGACTTAGTCCGAGGTCTCAACTTGAGACGTATCTGTATCTATGATCGACAGATCAATCCCTCATTTTCTGCACTCTACTTGCCTGCTTTACTGATGGTCATATTACCTGCTAGTGTCCAACTTCATTTTTTAAATTATCCTTTTAATAATTAGTTTCCATTGCACATTATAACAATCATTCATATAAGGTGCACTACACTATACGTGGGTTATAAAGAGATGAATGGGTCAGTTATTATAATCTTAGTAGCCTCTTCCATGATCTTGTAATAGTCTGCTACCATCATTTCTATCACGCGCTGCCTATCCTATTTTCATGAGTTGTGTATGTCAGTATTTTATGCTAGTAATGACCTTTACTTTTTAATGGAATATATTGTTACTGTGTATCATCCCACTGTTTGCTTGGTGAACGTTTGATTGTAGTTTATATATAAGTATTTTACTGCCATCTTGTGACATATCTATCTAAAGCAGAGCTCCAGCATAATGTGATTTCTTTCTCACATCTGATAGCACAAAATTACATTGTGCAGCAGCTAAATCACTAAAGATGTCCATTTATAAATGTACAATGAAGGTAAATGGTTTTTCTGTGTTCCCGGTTGATGGTATAAAGAATGTTTGCTGCACCTGCAATCTTGGGCATATAGAAAATCAACAGCAACATCAAAAAGCAATGTAATATATAATATGTAATATATAATAATATAATATATTCAAAAAATAAGGACAATGCAGGTAACAGTGCAGGACGTACATCCCAGATATGCCTAGCAACACTACTGCGTGGAGATCGAGATTAAAACTCCACCAGGCCCTGCATGAGTTATGAAATGTAGAGCCCTACATTCTTCACACCTCACAAAATTTCAAATGGCCAAAGATTTGTTTTAAGGAACGTAGTTAGAGGTTTGGCAAGGCTTTACAAGATTTTTATACGACTTAGTGATCTACCGATAGCTGCTTGTGTAAGTCAAGTAAGGCATTTTAGAGCTGTATTGCACTGTGATACATATCCAAGGCTCTTATATGAGAGGGACGCCAGACAGCTTCCAAAGAGTGATATGGACACTTTGCATGTGTGTATTCTTTTAATATGAAGATGTGGTGTGCCAAAGTTACACAGACCTAAGTCTAGGGGCTGAAACGCATTTCTCTTCTTCTGACCCTCTTCTAGGACACCTAGAAATAACCGCCACTCCAGAAGAGATTAACTCACAATTCTAAAAGTTAAGTACAATTTAGGCAGCTTTCTTTCAAAATATAGACTTAACAGGTGTAAGGTAGTACAATGCGATTGATGAAGATTCTTTCATTGTCATTTATTATCCGCATTTAGTCTCCAGACATGGCGACTTTAGAAGAATATACCTGAAATCAGTACAGCACATATTTTTCTGGTCTGAAGAGCAGTTTGTGTGTCCAAGCTACTTTAGTATTCAGGATAGGTTTGGCATTGCATTAACACCACTTACATAACATGGTAGACCACTCATATCTTAAGGTTCATTCGCACTTATTAGCTTTACTGCAAAGAGCCATCGCACTCCAGATGGTGAAAGACGTTTTGATTGCTAAGCTTGTCGACAGCAGCACTAGCTAGAAAGAAAATGACTTTTTATCTTTGTTTTATTTCTCTGTCGTCACCTTAGAGATGGTTGATTATGCTACATGCATTTCAGATTAGTAGAATAACCCTTTCTGCACATGAAGCATTTACAACTCTTCTACCTCCTGGAACATGAAGTCCTTCTCGAAGAATAATACACACTCGCTTATATAGCTGCCCCCTTTCTCTGGAAGAATAAAGAGAAAGTTTATTGTTTTGTCTAGGTGGCATCTAAGAAGCAAAGGACATGTTATATTCTGCGTTGGGAAGGGCTGTGGAAACCAGAAGCCTCACAGAAACGTAATTGTTAAAAATTAATCAAATCTCTCTGCACAAAGTAACGCTGTATGTGCCTATAAAGTATCTGAGCATTGGAGTACCCAAATTTACTTTATTTTGACTGGATAGTCTAACAAATATTCTCACAGATTATGAAATGTTGCGGATGAATCCTCTCCTACCAGGTAAGGCCCTCCTCACCTCCTTACAAGGTCCAAGTTGCTATGTGATTCACTATTTGTTATGTCCCATTTACCCGTTGTATAGCTCTGCAAAATATGATGTATTATTAATCAATATACAAGAACGTTTGTAGTAATAACATTAATATTGATAAGAAACAACTCTCCATACAGTGTGACCACAGAAATCTGTTCATTGATTCAATGGCCGCAATATAGTGTTAGTGACGCATTGTCAGGCTTCCTCATGCTAGGTCAAAATAAACCGGGTTAGATATTAAGGGTAATTTATACATTATACGAGGGATGTTCAAAAAGTTTCTGCACTTTTCTACATATATTTTATATTAAAAAAGTCCAAAAATGTTTCAAACGTCCTTCGTATATTTTAATTTCTATGGATATTTGATTACCTTTTTTACGTCTACTGTGGGGATCATTTGCTTTGCATTTAAGGTATTCTATTTATTTTATAAAAATATATGAACACCTGGTATTGACCTTGCTTTCTACATCCTTTTGATTGGAAGGTATTTGTTTCTTGTGAACTTGGAGCTGGTGAGACCTCCCTGAGGACATCCACTTCTGCTACCTGATGGTCCCATACGTGACTGCAATCCATGGGGAATATATGAGTGCATAAAAAAGCACAAATACCATTAAGCTGAGACAGCATTACGCTCTGTGTTGTCTTGCATATAGATTGCCGATTTGTCATACGCAGGCCTCTCTCATTTCCAGAGAAATCATAAGGGGTAAATCTCACCTTATTACATATATTTATTTAATTTTTTTCCACTTAAAACCACTTTAGTACATTTTTCTTTAATGGTTCATCACATCTGTGTGCATTTATGGGGAGACACACATTATAAACATCGCTGCTGGGTACACAGTGAGACAATGAGATATTTTATTTTTTTTGCTCTGTTTTGTGTCTGTGAACGCATGAGTATGAATGCAATAAATTCATTCACGTGAGTGTTAAAGCCACAAAGCAGAGCAGCATTTACAAAGACTACTCTAGTCATGAGCTTGGATGCCGAGTCTGATTGAAACCTGTGGGTTAGAGTAGTGCATCCATTTGCAGGGAATCTACCTATTTGGGTTCTAAAGATAGGCCAATGGCAACTGTTTCTAAAACGATGTATGAGCACATAATTGCAGTACAAATGTTTACCTCTATACACAGGTAAACAGCTAATAATGGCTAAGAATAACAAAACCATAAAATATACCAGACAATATATATCATAGAAGAACATAAATTAAATTATTAAATAATCATATTTATAAGTGGCCGAAGCTGACTATACCTAGAGGCACTTGCCCATCTGCCATAAGTCTGGGGGCAGATTGCCTTATTTGACAATCATTCTCTGCAGTTCAAAAGTATAGCTCTGGTCTTCCTAACTTTACATTATGAACATCGTGTACCTGGCATAGCACAGAAGTATGATTGCAGCAGGGATGCCATTTACCAGGGAGAAAGGACGGTGGTCACTCATATTTGTACTGGAGTCCCTGGGTCAAGCCTATGGCAGCACCCAACATTAAGACATCCCAACGTGTCTATATACCAATTAGTTTTGCTAATCACATCCGGTACTGCTATGGAAGCATTGTTTTTTAGACACAGAGAAAGCTATAAAAACACTTTAATTATTTTTACAGATATTTTACTTATTTGCAAACAATGTAATTAAGCAATTCTGTTTGCCGTGACCATGCCAAACTAGATAGGCAATGACATTATCACCACTGACAACAACTCAGGAATGCATTAAAGACAATAGTATGGAGATATAGTGCCCCACTCATCAGTTTACGTTTGAACAGACAAAAGAGGACATCACAAAAAGCAGACAGCTTCTCCACTACCTATGAGACATACACACACACGCAGGAAGCACTCCCTGTTCACACTTCAGACAGGAAGTGTCAATGGAGGCAAAGGAGAGATTCTATTGATTCTCCTCAGTTTTACCCACTTTGATGGCAAAATCACTTTACAGATGGCTGTATCGATATAAGCACTGTTTCTGAGGTTCATAGCGAAGAGTAGGGCTTTAGGTGGATCTACTGGCCCATCTGTCTGGGAGGTCTCTGGACTTCTCTCATAAGTTTCATCAGTGTCATGATCTAAGGTGGCCTTATTTCCAGAGGACTGAAGCAATATTCCGCAATGCAATACCATCCAAAAAAGGATTGCTAATTGTTCAAATGCACATTTAGCAAGTGTATTTCATAATCATATCCCACTGTTTCCATGTCTAAATTACTGCATATATAATAAGATCAAATGAACACTTATTGACATTGACACATGCCATAACCATGGCAGTAGCTTATTTCAGCCATTGTGACTCAGCCGGCAGTGCAAGTACAGGCATCTGTTTTGATACCCGTTATATTATTTTACATTTAAATCCACGTGTAATTAGAATTGTAATATGAAAGGCATGTAAATGGTTGCAACATACAGGCAGAGGGAGCTGAGTGAGAGAAACACGGCAGCTATGGATGGTTGTTTCATTCATTACAATGTCAAATTGATGTCCAGAAGAAAAAGAGATCCTCAACTTTGTGAAAATCAGAACTGATATAGACAACTGATGCCCTCCAACAGATAAAAGAACAGGTATATAAAAGAGAATGCAGAGGTGAGTGAGGCTCTTCTACTCTTGATGGTCCTTATTGTCAAGAGGACTAAAATTTGCCCTAATAAGAATCCTCGTGATTTCTCACTTTTTCGAGATGCATAGAAATTTATGGGCAGCTGACTGAATTAAAGCCCTGTTTCTGCCTGGTTTAGGAAAAGAGCTCTAGTATTGAAGAATTTATGATTGTGCTTAATAAGGAACTAGAGAATCTATCAAGAGATAAAAAGTTAAATATGATCTCAGTTATGAGGAAAATATAGCTCTTTGGTGAATAGGATTTGCAAAATAAATTTAGTCATAAAACTGGCTGACAAAGGGAGCAAGATTGTAGTGATGAATATGAAATTTTATTTGGAAGAGTCCTACAGAATACTAGGTGATACTTCTACATATGAGGTTTTAGACAATACACATGCCTTTGATAATAAACTAAAGTTCCTATTACAAAAAAAGCCTAACAAGAGGAAGAATGCATTCATAGATTGTTTCCCCTGAAAACCAGAAACAATTATAAAGACCACCACGTGGATCAATTATAAGCAAAATTGGCTCTTTAAGACCTAAAGTTTCAGAGCTTATAGATGCGTTGTTACAAAATAATGTAAATATATTTCGATTCTTTATAAAAAATTCCGCTTACATATTAAAGGAAACAGAAAAAAAACTTGATCAGAAAAATATACTGTATATGGTCAACTACTGATGTCTAATCCTTGTACAATGTACATAAACATAACCTTTGACTCGCGGTAGGAGTAAATGCTATGTCAGAGGACTATTCTATCAACCCCCTACAGAATTTGTTTACTTATACTGTATTCATTTTTTCCTCTCTCATTATTATTTTTGGTTTGAACGCCAGCTTAAGTTGTAGAAACAGAGGACAATCATGGGGGCCAGATTCTTTCCAAGCTATACTAACTTGTGTATGGTTTACTGGGAATCTACATTTATTTGTGATAATGCTCGCTTTGCAGTTTGCAGTACTAATTTCCTTTTGGACTTGACATAAGTTGATACTCGTATTCTTAAAAGACGGTTGTGGCGCACAGTATCCTATTTTAGATTGGCCTGAGGAAGTGGGGGGAGACCCTAGTGTCACAGGGCCGGGCTAACGGGCTATTATTTTCATGTTAAGTTTAGCCGGGTCACGGAGCGCTTTTGTGTCCAGTTTGTGACCCGGTAATATTTTATAAGACGGTTTATTGTGTATTCGGCCCAGAGACTGATGTGGCTGCAGCTCCAGCCTTCAAAGAGACAATCTAATCTGGCTGGAGCTCTTAATCAGCCAGCACAGCCCTGTCTGCCCAGACGGCACCCGCACTACAGGGGGGATAACACAGGTGGGGGAACCCATTGTATCCCTTAATCCCCTCACCTGATACATCCCCTGTATACTGATGGGATTTGTGATTGGATGTGGCTGATGAGATTGGGGGCTGTGTTTTGTGTTCATTGAATTAAGGATCTATATAAGTTTGGTGTGTTTTGAAATAAAGAGTTCTTGGGTACAGTGACCCTGTAACACCTAGTGCAACGGGTACCAGAGAGATTTTATTCTATTTTTGAGGAGCATGACTTGAATTAATTCTACTTCCATTTCTGCACCTTAGAAAATCTCAATGCATGCTGCTGGAGCTGAGCAGTACCATTTACATACAGATATGCTTTGTTTTTTCATTTTGTCTTGTGAGTCTCTGTCATCCCTTACAGGAGAATTCACTTTACTACATACCGTACTTCACTATTGCTGTTTGTGTTCTCGACTGGGAATTGAATACCTGTATGCTTGCTATTCAAAGGCTGATGAATTACTGAAATCTTGTGAGTGGATCTTAATTTTCCTAACTACAGCAATGTTCTATGGCAACCACTAGTGGGGGATGAGAGGAAGTAAAAAAATATTTCTGAACAAAATACAAACATGAGCAATAGAATAAGTGATGTCACTGCAACATCCCTAAAGGCATCTCTATCCATAACAATACAAAAGAAATTAAATACAAATAATGATTGCCCTAGCACTACATGGAAAAAGTATAACCCCTTACAAATATTAGCCCATGTAAAGGATGTTTCTATGGTTTTCAAATGAAAGCCCTATTTTTTCTGAAAAAAAGAATGTATAATTTGTGTGGGTACATTTTTTACCCATATCAGGTAAAAATGACAAAAAAACATTATTACAAATAATTACAGGGGTTGAACCAGGCAAGGTCAAGTTGCATAATTCCTTTGCCTGAATTATACTAAGTCTCTCCACTCGATTGATCTCTGCAGAGTATTTCTGTGTGAAACTCTCTACAGAGCCAATTAGTTCCACACCGTTGGGCTTAATGGCACTTTAGCGGACAACTGTTTCCATTGTGCTTCAGTGGCACCATGCTGTCCATTGTTTGCAAACAAGTGCATTCTCCGTTGGAAAAATTGAAATGCTTTACAAAATATTTCCCTTTAAGGACGGAGAATGTAATATTATACCCCTGCAAAACCACCACTTAAAGCCAAGGACATAATATTACGTCCTCTCCAACTGTCACGGAGCAAAGGGGTCTGCTGATGATTTCACCAATCAATAGCCAGTGGCTAATTTGATCATCCCTATCACTAACTGTCAGGGTCCCGGGACTGAGCGGAGTAAGTTACCTGAATACCTACTCGGTCCAAACACCAGGTCCCTTGTTGCGTCGCGCAGGCATCTCCGGTAACTTTATGTGTTCCCTGACACTGTGGGCGGGGAACACACTTGTGTAGCGTCACGCCCATGGGCGTGGTGTCTGCTAGCGGGCATTTCAAAAACTGAGCACTGAGAATCAGTCAGTGCTCAGTTATTGTACCGAGTAGACATGCTATCCCTGTTGACTCTTTGTGTACCGGACCCGGCTATCCTGATTATGTTAACCTCTCGTGTACCAGACCCGGCTATCCTGATTACGTTAACCTCTCGTGTACCAGACCCGGCTATCCTGATTACGTTGACCCTTCGTGTACCAGACCTGGCTATCCTGATTACGCTAACCTCTTGTGTACCAGCCCCAGGCTATCCTGATTACGTTTACTCTTCCTGTCCCGGCTGTCCTGTTTTATGGTGCTGACTCTCACCCGCATACCGGACTCTACCACCTTCATTGAGCGCTGTTGTACTTATACAGTCGCTGACACTAACACTATGCATCAAATCTAACCCTAACATTGAACCATACCCAACACTTTCACTATCTACTTATGGTAGCCCAACGCGACCCTTTACGCTATCCCCTAACTGATAGATATAAAGCTGTTAATTTAATTATTTGCATGCTAGTTGGTTTTGAGACATCAAAAATACATTTAAAAAATTGCCCCCAGTCCCAGGGAAGGAGAAACACCAAGAACATTTACAAATTTGCCCTTAAATCCAGCAAAAAACATGTCATGTCACGAAAAAGAAAAGAATCCAGCATGTAGCATTCATACTGATATGTGCACCAAATATAAAACCCAATACCCTGTGCTTCTTTTAGATTTGTGGCTGTGGTGGTCCGCCAAAAAAAAATAAGTGGGGGTTTCTTTCATGACTTTAGACAATGTGCTTTATAAGAACAGATAGTTAATGGGGGTTATTTTGATGTTTAGATGTGTATAACCTGTATAGTTCACCTAAATGAGAAAATTGTGATTGAAAACAAGATAACAAACGTACTATAAACCATTAAGTTTAAAAATAGAAAAAAAACACAGCCTTAGTCCCAACGAGGTTAAAAAAGTAAACCCAATGCTTCGTACAATGTTAATTGTTAATACTCTTGTATAATAACAGTAAGCATTTTATTACCATTTCTATACAGAAAGGACAAGAAATGCAGTGGTGTACAGTTCACAAATGTAAGCCTCTGTGCCTTTTTTTTCTCTTGTGGAGATGTTTTTGTTGACGTTTGCTTGCCCTCTGTACAAGTCGTTCTGGCAGTAGCGTCCGTTAGTTACTGTAGAAGTTAATAATAGGCTCATATTTTTAATATCATTATTCATTGATTTATCTTGTCTACTGCTGGTCTAATATGGCTAATCCAATCTACATTACTATGGCAGATACTGAATATACACACATAAAGACACGAGGAACCTGAGAAAGGCAGGAAAACTCTTGAAAGCTTGTCTTTTAAATATTATGTTGGTCCAATAAGAAAGGTATCATTGCATACCGCATTACTCTTGTATTATATGGATTTATTTCATTTTTAAGTGGCATGATTTAGTGGTGGAACTTATTAGTGCCCCCACTAGTTTTGACTGTGGTATCTTATGTGCCCCCCTATATATTGCTCCTAGAGTCACCACTGCAGATGAGGGTAACCGGCGTATGTGTAAAGTTGAAGAGGGCCCTGCTCAAATAAGGTTATTGCCTGGCTTGCTAAAAAGCCATTGAAAATCCCATAGCTTTATACCATTTGAATGTACACCACCATTCCTTAGATTTTAAGCATGCATGAAGGGTTCTTTGTACCTTGTCACAGTCTGCCAATTACAGTTTGTCATAATGTGAAGTGTGGCCTTGTTGGCAGTACAAATGATGATGACAATAATTAAGAGCATAACCTTTATACACTTTTTATCTTTTTATGTGCTTTCAAACCATAATACAAATAAACACGGGTTATGATTGCATTGTTACATGTTTTACAATCTCTTTGCTGCAACGTCACCACCCAACCATACTGAAACCAACAACCCTTTCCTGTCTTACTCTATGTTAGTTGTCACCTCAGCTCTTTAACTTCATAGCTCATAGCTAAGAAATTTGAATTTGGATGTGTCCATGTAACAGTTGTAATGAGCACCAGGCTGTTTATTTGAATGTATTATATATTCTCCATTTTATATCATCAAGGGAATTAATAAAGTGTCCAATACTTTAAAAAAAAAATTAACATAACCTCCATTTAGTCTGTTTATACATTTTATAAATTAAGATGTTTTTACAGTGTGTTACCACTAGAGGGAGGCAAATGTGCAGAGATAAGGCCAATTTCCTAAAATCAAAATATTCACAGTAAAAAGTTATAAATAGCTGGGTGTTGCATTATGAACGATAAACACAGCTTTGTTTGATAACTCACATGAGCATGGAACACTTATTTGGTGCTTAATTTTTGTTCAATTTGGTTGAATATATTGATATGCAATTAAATGCCCTAATTAATGCATAAATGACTATGAGTCATTCTAGACTAAGCTACTTTAGATCAACAGAGGGCAACTATTACTAAATTATTCAATGGCATGTGCAGATTATTAGCACAATTTAAATTAATAAATTCTACACTCTAGATGTTGTCTAGTATACTAAAGATAAATCCATATGCTGGGAGAAAAAAAACCCATATACCAGTATATTTGATAGTATTTCTGCCTCTAGAATTGCCTTATACCCCTATATGCCACTCTGGCATTTAGTGGGTTAAAAGGCATATTATGAGGCAGAGTGGCATATAGGGAGGTATAAGGCATTTCAGGAGGCAGAGTGGCGTATAGAGGGTTAAAAGGCATTTCTGGAGGCAGAGTGGCATTAAGGGGGTTAAAAGGAATTTCACAGAGCACTCTGCCTCCAGAAATGCCTTAATCCCCCCCCCCCGTTTAACACTCCCTACCCCTCCCTCCTCCAAACTTACCGGTGCTTCTGAGTCCCCGGTGCTTAGTCCGGGCAGCGTGTAGAGCTCTACGCGATTCGCGTAGACAACTTCCGCGTAGAGCTCTACACGCTGCCAAGACTAAGCACCGTGGGACTCAGATGCACCGGTAAGTTGGGGGGGGGGCATAACACAGGAGGATCCAGGTCCTCTGCATCGCTGCGGGGAATCTGGATCTTAGTCTCATAGCCAGACCTATTTGAGGATTTGCTCTGGAAAAAACCTCGTCTTATAATCGAGCAAATACGGTACATTCTAAGGGTATGACAAAACTAGAATTTCCAGACAAACTGCTACATTAGGTAAAGAAGGCACTGCCCACAACCTTACAATGTAACATCAGCAAAGATAAATGTATTCACAATACTGAGTGTACCACATTGGCTCTAAAGAACTTCATTTGTGGCAGTCTGTGATTACATCAATTTTGTTGACCTTATCAGGGACACCATGGTTTAAATTCTGTGATGTGATTATGAGATACACTTATTAAATGCATATGTATATTTGAATATTTAGCAATCTATTTCTTATTTATGTGATCATTTTTGCCCTGGTACTTCAGTTGCTTAGCTGTGAGCATGATATTAGTGTGCAAACGTTTCAGCAAAAGTCTGTTATTTCAGACAGATGACTGAATTACGAGCATTTTCTCTGGAAAATATCCCAATACACAAATGTGCTGTTGTTATTGAATATGCCCCTTCAAATAGACTGATCATAAATTAGCTACTTGAATAAATTATTTCAAAGGGAAGACACAAGGGATGGAGAAAGAGTGGGTACTCCTTCCTTACACTTAATGTGCCAGACAGAGGAAGACGTTTCATAAACTGAGTGGAAGCATGCAATACATATGTCACAACAAATGACAATTATTCAGTTTTCAGTAATGTTTAAACATCCAAGCATTATGATAACATGTTTTTACGCATGCTTGTAAATGCTTTGAGTCATAAATACAAGTTTTGTCATATTGATAAAATATGTAGACAGTGATTCACAAAGAAACGTGTTTTTCACAGGTGTAGTGATGTCACAGGAATCTGAAATCAGGCTAGTATTTGTGGGTATTGCTTGAAAGGGTGATTGTCAGTCATTTAATTGCTTCATTACTGATGTTCCCTCTTCACATATCACAAACATATATGTATAAGTGAACTTATATTTTGCCCTTAGAGTAGAACACCAGAGACATAAGTTGAAATTGAGATTGTTATTGTGAAGCGCATGATAAAAAGGTGCAAAGTGCATCAAAGTTCCTAGAAGTTTGACACTATGCGGTGATCTTTCCACCTTGTCCCATGAACATAATATGTGTAGTGTACCGAGCTTGTGGAAAAAACTAACACTTTTTTTACTGCATTTATTTGTGGGATATTTAGCCCATTTTATGCATCATTTCTAGGAAAATACTACAGTAACTTGTTTGTGAATTTTAGTGTTTAAAGCTTTACAAGTGTTTACCATCCCATCATAGCATGACCTGGAGGTCTGTACACCCAGTGACACAAATCTCTACTAAAACTGCTTCCCATGTGGCCTGCGCCCACACGCTGGTACAGAATGCCAGAATATGATATTCTATTCCTGTGCCCAACAGCAGGCAGTATTTAGATATAAGCGAAGAGTTCCTATTAGCTTACAATCCAGAAGGAGTTAGCAGAAGGTTGAAACTAGCATGACATATGTCTATTTTCAGATCCAGCAGTGTTTGTTGGAATCTGTGGAATACATACTTTATTTCCTGCTGTTTTGTTGGGCACACATGATAGAGATTGTGCTTTCTAGTCCTGCTTATGCTCTCTCATAGTTGCAAGTCCCGGGAATTTTGAGCTTGTCTCTGTACTCTGTGTCCAGTACATGTCCCGGGAAATCGGCATTTGTGGGTCAGGCCAGCTGGATGGATCATGTATCTGCCTTTAACTGGCCCAAAATTAAGGGAGCGTTAGGTCTGTTCATTCACACTGAAACAGAGGTCTGAAGGAACAGACCTAACGTTCCAACCATGTTATTTTGGACATGTGTTTTCCTAGTTATGTTAGTGCCCCTGATCAATTTCCAGGTTATTGTAGGTTATTGTTTGGATATGCCCTTCATGCCCTCCTGTCAATGGAGCCCAGCTTTCTAATATATATATACAAAAAACGTTTCTTTTAATGAGCAAGTCCTAAAATTAGAACTATATCTTCAAACAATTCTCACATAAGTTAGAATACTGTCATATTAAATGCCCACAGGGGGCAGGATGACCACATGTCTAATTTCCTATTTGAAAAATGCACACGCCTTAAATGTAGCCTTTTAGCCCCCAAAAAGCCTATGCATGGGGGTATCACTGTACTCAGGGGATGTTGCTGAACACATATTGGGGTGTTGTATGACAGTGACATATAAAGTACAACATGTGTGGGAAAAATACACACAAAAAAATACTACTGCGAACTTTGACAAAGGCTGGTGGTAAAATGCGTGCATGGAAAGAGGTAAAATACCAGCATTTGAAATATTCTGGGGTGTCTAGTGTTTAAACGATATGGTTTTATTGGGCACATTAAATTGGCCATGCTCAAGGATGTACCAAATAGGGCATGGGCACAGGATCGCCAAATTTCAATGTTTAACATTAATGATTGCGCATGCCCCAAATGTGGCCCTTTTGGCCCCAAACAGCCAGGCAAACCCATGCATCGGTTTCGCTATACTTGAGAGACGTTGCTGAACACATATTGGGGTGTTGTGTGACAATGACATATACCAGGACCTGTAAAGTAAAATTTGTGTGGAAAAAAACAAGCCAAAAAGTGACTGCCGCAAAGTTTGACAAAGACTGTGTAACGCTAGAGAGCTGACCTAGGATTTAGGTTGTAAACCACATTTCAATTTATTTTACTATGATATACATGCAAGAGGTATTGAAAATAAGAGTCTTACTTGGCATGGGCCTGCCCATTAATGGCGCATTAGCCAGCTGAGCACAAACAGTGAGTGCAAGGTTCAACCCCAGGAAACAGAAACTGCCAGCTACTCCCTTAAAACTGAAGTGTGCCTTGCAAACGCATGTATTGTGGGTGCAGGGGCAAGTTGGTGGGTGCAGTCAGTTTGTGAATTTGGTGATATAATCTGCACCATAATAATAGGTAGAGCTAAATCATATTAATTATGAGGGTTGCGCAGAGTGGGCGGAGCTTTGGGCAGTGGGTGTGGTATATGTTCAAGTAAGTGTGTTGCAAAGTGTCCCTGGATTATTTTTCAAATGTTGGCAACTATGCTCTCTTTCAGGTGCTTATGAGCACTCATCTGCCATATACATAACATATATACCGTATTGGCTCGAATATAGGCCGCACTTTTTTCCCCCACTTTAAGTCTTTAAAGTGGGGGTGCGGCCTATATTCGGGGTCTAGCGCCCGACGCCCGGGACATGCAGTTCCGGGCGCCGGGCAGGCAGCGGGGTTAGGATACAGATCCCCCGCAGCGGTGCAGGGGACCTGCATCCTACTCTCCGATACGCTCAGACAGCCTCCTCTGCCAGCACTTTCAATGGGGGGAGTGCCGGCACAGGAGGTTGTCTAAGTGCATCGTGCAGACGTTCACCGGCAACGGTGATGTGCGTAAACAGCCCCCGCTGCCGGCACATCTGCATGATGTGCTTTAACAATCTCCCTTGCCGGGAATTCCCACGGGGGGAATCCCGCCAAGGGAGATTGTTAAAGCACATCGTGCAGACGTGCCAGCAGCGAGAGGTTATTAACGATTGCATCGCCGCAGCCGGTGAACGTCTGCGCGATGTACGCTAACAATCTTCCTTGCCGGCACTTCCCATGGCGGAAGTGCCAGCACCGGAAGTTAAATACGCGTACTGCGTAGCTGTCCCCCGCCAGCCCTGCAAGACTCCGGGGGGGGGGGACCTCTTGGGGGAAGAGTGGCAGCATATCTCAGGGGGGGATAGAGTGGCAGCATATCTCAGGGGGGGCACATCTCGGAGGCAGAGTGCATATCTCAGGGGGGATAGACTGGCAACATATCTCGGGGGGGCAGAGTGGCAGCATATCTGTTCCACTAAGTGTTTTTTTTTTTTACTAAAAAAAATTTTCTTTAAAAAAGCACCTAACTTTTAGGGTGCGGCCTATATTCGGGTGCGGCCTATATCCGAGCCAATACGGTATAACATATATATATAACATATATGGCTGTGTTCTCAAGGTGTGAATAGTTAAAACACTGTTGTATTTAAATAAAAATAAATAATGAAACATGGACCTTGGTACTTGGCCTGAAATATATGTTATCTGCAGTGATAAATACAAAAGAACTTTGCACTACATTGGCTTGTAAATAGAGTTTTTTTATGATAGCCTTTTGACCTCTACTAATCAAATATGAACTGTCCCCTAAATAGCTTTTCGCATCTACAATTCCATCTATATAGTAAAACTAACCATAGACCCCCTCCTGCCGAACCGGGAGGCAGATCGCCTTATTTCTCAGCCTTAAACTATGGTACTTGAACATCCGTTAGAGTCAAAAAGGACTATTTGTAGCTTAGGCATTGCTAGGGATCAAGGATCTGTCAACCCTTTCTAGGTTGTTTTTTGACAACAGTGAATTGTTTTATCACTGGCGTAACTACCCCTGCAACCTGCCTCCTCATACCAGTTCAAAATTGCTTAGAAAGGCCCCATTTGACCTGGGGTAAGCGGGGGCGGGCGGTGGGACATATGTATATGTGTTTGCATATATGGATTGATGTGAGCATGGATGTGTACAAGGCACTTTAAGGCATGTTATAAATCACAGGCATCTTGCCGCAAGCTACACTTTTACAGTGTGCAGTCACATGCTTAAGATATTGGGAGGTGATGTCAGCATATCTGGGAACTGTATGGCTCCGGCTACCAAGAGCCCCTCTTGAAAGTGGAAGTCCCGCTGACGCCAATGGGCGCCCCCCTTGGCGTCGGTGGGCTGTCCCGCTGACATTGCAGGTGTTTCCGCTAACATCCCTGCGTTCTCACTAATGTCATGGGACACACCACTGTTTCATGGGGAAATGTTTGGGGAGTGGTGGTTGTGTAAAACGGCGCTCCCGTGACTCAAAGTTTTCCGGTGGCTACCTAGAGAATCACCACTTCTCCTGGAGTCTTCTGGCAAAACATAGGGAGTTCCCAGGTATGGCTCTCAGGCACTGTCCCACTGGACATTTGCCTTTTGCGCCTACGATACCCTCATAACAGGGAAAAAAAGGGTCAAAGTAATTTGGTCCCAAATGTATAAAAAATAATTTGTTCCTTGCTGTTCTTAAAGGGCATCCGTGCCCATTTCTAAATATCAGTAAAGCAAACTATATCTGTTTTTCGGTAATCCAGGGAGCAGCATGTCATTGACAAATGTGGCCTTGTCACCTTTTTGACACAAGCAGTTATATTAGACATTCTGTTCTCGAAACACGAGATCAGTGCAGTGCACTCGTAGTACATTCATGCACTCCCTGTACTTCTCCACCTCTTGTACCAGCTATCGGCAGTTTTATATTAGATAAAATGTTAAGTAATCCTTACAACCCATCATGTTTTGTGGGGGAGTTTTAAACAAAAAGCCATGTAACTCTCTCAATATCAAACTGACTTTGATGTAAGTTGCCTTTAAAGTAGCAAAAAACGCCCCAAATACTTTGCAGAGAGTTTCTAGGAGACTCTGCAGGAAACCTATCTCTACCCCAACATGTGAGATGCCACATTACAGTAGTTTAACCTTGTTAGTATTTTAATATGCATTCTTCAAAGTGAAAATAAAAGATTTACCTGACCTAGAAGCTGCAGCCCTGGGCCGGACTAGCCTACCGATAAATTGGGAGTTTCCTTGTGGGCCTGCAGCTTTACTACTGTGGGGCTTTCACACTGTGTGAGGAAACCCTCTTTTTCCTGCCCAGGTTTCCCAAACATCAACTCGGCCTGCCCCCGGACCAGAGAAATCTGCAGGCGAGGTGAGGGGGTGCAGGGTGGTGAATGAATGTATACGTGTGGGGTGGGGAGAGGTGGCACAGGCAGACTGTTTAGGGGCAGAGATGACATAAGCAAGATGTTCAGAGGGCAGAGAAGGCACAGACAGGCTATTTAGGGGCAGAGATGGCACAGGCAGACTGCTTAGAGGGCAGAGATGGCACAAGCAGGATGTTTAAGGGACAGAGATCACACAGGCAGGCTGTTTATGAGTCAGAGATGACAAGAGGCATGCTGTTTGGAGGAACAGACAAAAATGGGGCAGACAAACTTGCTGGGGCACAGACAAGCTGTTTGGGGGCAAAGGTGGCACCGTGGGACATGTTGCTTATGAAGTTTGGGTGCCCCATTGCAATTTTCGCTTCGGGCCCTGTGGTTTCTAGTTACCATGATTCTTCATGTGGAGTGTGGGCACATGAGCTCAGCCATGCAATAAAATATATGGGGCTGGTGTCCAAATATGTCCAGTGCTGCTTTTCATTCTCAGTCCTGCCCTGGGGCAGCCCTGCTGCTGTAGCTGCTCTTCTTTTTTTTTTATTTCTTTCCACTGAATGGTTGCTTGAAATGTTCACCAAGCCACAGCTGGAGCTTGCTGGTGGTAAGTATATCACATCTCCTGCACCACAAAATAGCTGAGGGAGAGGGAAGGGGCAAATCTACAAAATACTACATGTATTTTCAAAAGGGAAACCATGAAAATGTAAAAGGACAAAGTGCATATGATGGCTGGGATGTCAAAAATTTGAGCCCCAAAGAGGAAGTTATATTACATTGCTATATGTGTCATTTGTTTCCCACTCCTTTATTGACACACAAAGTGCTAAGCTCTGGAGTACTGTTACCCACCAGACTGTTGTCTTAAAGGTTAGTCTGTTAGCATTAATGATAAGTTTGAGGAGGTACAAAAGATTCCAGGCCAAATAGAGTTCACAATCTATTTGTAGAAACTTGAAACCATTAGGTTAAAGGTTACATGTATAGCTGACCAATCAGTTCTGTGGTCACTGAATTCCTCTGGCAACCTTTAACCAAAAGGCATGATCTGGGCATTTAATTGTTGGCAAAATGTCAAGCTGCATTTAACCTTAAACTGCCACTTCCACTGAAGGAAGAAAATAATTTAATATGAAAGGCACTTGCTTAATTTTGCAATATTCAACTATAAATAAGTGTTCTGCTTTAAAATGATCAATGATATTAGTAACAAAAACATTTTTCAGTGCCAAAAATAAGCAATTAGCCAGCTTGTTTATTATTGCAAATTAGACAACTGCTTATTTTCTATTCTGGAAAGAGGTTTTATGATATTCTTTAATGTCCACCGACGGGCGTTGCTCATTCTAACACTCCCAATGCTTTATTCCCAGGTGACAGGGTTCATCATGGTGGCACGCAAGCCTGTTAACCATCGAGCTAAAAAGGCGAGGCTAAATATACCGCAATAACAGTTGTTTTAAGTTGCTCATACTGTAGAGTTTGACATGTCCAAGTCTCTACAGGGCCCTAACCAAATTACCAAATTACAGCCCACATGCACACAATCCCAGTACCAGTGGGCTATAGCAGTATGCTTGCTTTGGCTCATGGCTAGACCCCCCACATTTAGAGAGCCCATCTTTCCCCATTACGTAGGCCCCACATGTCTGAGTCACCAGATGGCAAATGTTGCTGGCACTTTGCAGACAATAAACAGGATGTGGTATCTGGCAGGAATACTGGCGGTTCTGGTACTGGCACTTTTAATGTACAACAAATACTTCCACACGGATATCAGGCATAACTAGGAGTGACTAACGTAACTAACACAGATTTTCAATAAAACTTTAACATTTAGCATTGCAAACAATCAATATTTGCATACCTCCATATTGTATCATTTAAGAAGGGACAGACCCACTTTGGCACCCAAAATGAGCTGAAATGAGCCTGAATGTCTGTCTTGGTTGCAAACAGGGCCGGCCCAAAACAAAATGCCGCCTGGGGCGAAGTTTAAAATGCCGCCCCCCCCATTATCTACCCTTCCCCCCCCCACTTACCTTTCAGCAGTGCTGCGGTGAGTCTCCCTGCTCGGTCTCGGTGACGGCTTGTAATGCTGAGCGTCGGAAATGACGTCATCTTCCAGCGCTCAACATTACAAGCCGGCACCGAGACCGAGCTAGAGGGCTCGCAGAGGAGAGAGGGGCGCCGAGCGGGTACTGACAACTTGGTAAGATAAAACCACTCGGTGCCCCTCTCTCTCTTCTCGGCTTTAAAAAAAAAAAAAAAAAAAAAGGGCTAAGGGCACTTCAAAAGTGCCGCCAGGAGCGGTTGCCCCACTCGGCTCCATTGTCGGGCCAGCCCTGGTTGCAAAAAAAAAAAGCTATCAATAGGTCTGGTAGACAGAAATAAACCTGTAATCTAACTTTATTGGTTTCTTTAAACACCAAGAACTTTTTTTCTTCTTGGAAAAGTAAACAGATAACACAGGAGAGCTGCCAAAGGCTGAACTCATTGAATCCTCCACAGGATTGTGTTTCCAAATAAATGAGATTACTCACTGGCCTCGTACCTGTCTGGCCTGTCTGAAAGCTAATGAGCCAAACAGCTCAGAACATGTAAGAATGTGCAGCGACGCTACGCTATATAGAATATTCAAAACACAACATAAAAAAATGTTAAAATGCTTTGTCTTTTTATTGAAATAAATATTGAATAGTTTGCATTTTGTAGATATTGCTGCCCTACAGATTATTATTTACCTGATAAACAGAAATCCATGAACCTAACTTGTCTGCTGATTGCGCTATATGTCGTGTTAACCCCTTCAGTACCAAGGGTTTTTGTACACTAAATACCATATTTGTTTGGACATTTTTACCATATGTTAGTTTAATCAAGAGTCCCCTTTTACGTGTTTGATGTATCCACACAAATTAGACATCCCATTTGTTGATATGTAAAAAAAAACTATACCAAGATAGAAATAAAGCACGTTTTTGCAATTATTTCTACATAGTAGGTGCCACTGCTGAACTATGAGCCAATGTATGTTTGGCAACATTCCTTGATTACAGTAATACCCCACATACATATTTTAACCCCTCCAGGACCAGTTTTTTTTTTTTTTTTTTTTACCATATTTGTGCTAAATGACCAGAGACGTTTTTGTGTTTTTGCTATGCCTTTATTCAACTGTGATTGCCCACTTACTCATTTAGCGCACTCCCACAAAATATATTTGCTCGATTAGATGACCCCCCTAAATTTACATATTAATTTAAAAAAAAAGAAAAAGCCTAAATACCCTATAGACAATTTTTTTTACCAGTAGATATTAATTCATATGTAAACTATTTTTTCATATTTAATAAAAACTTTGAGAAAAATGCATTTCTTGTTTTTATTTCCTTTTATTTGCCAACATGCCCCCCAGTTATGCACATCTGCCCCCCCTCTGTCTGCCCCCCCCAGACTTACCAATACATCCCCAGACTTGTCCCCCATGCTTTATACTCCCTGGTATCTAGTGGGGGCAGCCGGTGAACGTCTGCACTATGCGTGTAGACAGCCTCCGCTGCTACCCGCCACTTCTGCCGAGGCTTCTATGATACCGGAAAGTCATGTCACGTCGGCGCTGCATTCAGACAACCTCCCCTGCTACTCGGCACTTCTGCTGGGGTTTCTATGATGGAGCAGACGTTCGCCGGCTGCCAGCGATGCGGGGAATCCTCCTCTTTGGCAGCCGGCGAACGTCTGCGCGATGCACGCAGACAACCTCCGCTGCTGCCTGGTGGTTCTACAAGTTATTGAATCATTAGGTGTACTTAGTTTTTCCACACATGACTTCTCCATTTTGGCTTTAATTTTGTTGAATAAATCATGACACGTTGTAATATGTCATGCGTTGTTTATTTGAGGTTGTATTTACGTAAATTGTAGACCTGCTAAGGAACAGATGATTATTATGTCCAATAGAATTGAAAAAGAGTGTACTTTCTTTTTCATACAACTTTATATTATATATATATATATATATATATATATATATATATATGGGGAACTTTTTTAAAAATATATATTTTTTAATTAATATGTTTGTCACACTGTTCCCAGTGCTGTATGGGCCCTCTCATACATTTTTATGCCAGTGATGTCATGGTGACAGGACTCCCATTAAGTTTTTAAAAATATATATATTACTTCTCCCTCTCATCTGTCTGTGCTGATCACACTGATCACAACCCTGCATTCCTGATTGCAATACATATGATCAGCCAGCAGGGAAGGGGAGGTCTATAAAACCCTACTGAGTCTCTCAAATACTCCAGTGAACTTCCAATAGGTGTTGTGTCAACAACAAGAATACCAGATAGTAAACAGGTTAGACAAGTGCATATGATGGCTGGAGTCTCAGATATTTGAGTAACATGTTTACACATGCTCTGCTCATCAGTTTGTTACATAACCTTCTACAAAGTGCATCTGATCTTAAAAGCCTCCAGAATCTCACCTGCCATATATTACCAATATTCTTGAAATAACACAAATAATATGTAACATATTTTGTCTCTGTGTTCACTTAAAGGAGGGGTGTCACAGCTTTATTTGCATTAAATGGTTGGTGGTATAGACTAGTATAGTTCTATCCCTCTCTTTACTGAACTCTTAAACGGGCTGTCTGATGAACTCAGGGTGGATTAGATTTAAATTAAGTCGATTTAAATCACTAGCCAGTAAGACTCGATTTCAATCATGGTTTTTTAAAGACTCATTCTTGCTGGTAGTTATAATCTTTAATATTTACAACCAGATAAAGATTTAATATTTAGAATAATAACCTATCAATGTTTATTAACTGAAGTGGTTAATTAAAATATCTTTTTAAAAAAATCAGCTGGGTCCACATGAAAAACTTAAAAACACTGCCTTGTGCAGCTCATTCACGTTCATTCTGTTGTTCGTTCATAATCTGGGTGTTATCTGAGCTTGGATAAAATATTTTTATTGAATTACCGTAGTTTACCAAAAATTTATATATTGCTGTAAACTCTAAATAGAAAACTAGCTTTAGATACATTTTAATTCACCCTGGATTAACTACAGTCAGTAATTTAAGAGTCCAATCACGCACTCCCTGATTTACTATTCACGCACTCCCTAATTTACTATTTTGCTCTCTCCCTCACTTACTTCTTGGCCCTCTTACATTGCATGAAGATTTCCTTAACACTTACACATACACACTCATTCCAACACACTTACACATACACACTCATGCTAACACACACTCCCTCTAACACACACATACACACTTTGCTTGTTTGATTTTGGCACCTGGCTCAACACATGATAGAGTCATTTTTGAGTCAAGCATCAGATTAATGAATCATTCATTGAGGAGTTCAGACAACCTAAGGGACAATTGATGTTGTTCACACCCAAATAATTAGCTGTTTAATTGTCTGCAGAATACTAAGAATGATTCTGTACGTTAAATCACTGAGATTTCTTGAATTTCGTTTTATTAATTGAGCTTGTGCAGGGCCAGCTCAACCCTTCTTGTATCTTAAACTTAAAATAAATTCAGTGAGTTCAAACAAGGAAAATTGATATAGCCATGTTGGTGAAAAAGGAGACTTTTTGTATGTTGGCCCAATAACTGGTATTACCATCCGCTGACGTTCTTGGTGCTTATTCACTAAAGGGAGAATTGGAAGGAGATTTGTGGTTCCATTTAACTATTCATTACAAAGGTTCCTCCAAAGGGCTTTGTGTGTCTATTATGGGTTACAACAATCTCCTAATGTTAATTCCGTCAAACATTGGATACAATGTAGCATATGTGGGCGCCATGACAGGTAACAATTACCTGCAAATGCCCTGTGTTTGCATTTTCGAGACACTTACATAACAAGAAGGCTCTCCCTAAGCTTGCATAACCTTTACCCCATTTCACATCACTGCCAGCAAGCCCTCATTGAACCTCCCTCAGCTCTAGGGAAACCCTATCCCCGACCCTACCAGTTCTCAAAAAAAGGGGGGGGACAGCAGAGTGGGAATTGTAATCTATATCGTACCTTCAGCCTTAGCCCCCAAGGAGGGAATATGGACAACCAAAACAAAGTAAAAGATTGCCGCAAGTGCTCATTCGCGGTTATCCCAGAGGGTTTATTAATTTCGTGACATAAATACTAGGGCACACACCCGTCCCATAAAGTGGACGCTGCTAGTGACGTCACCAGCATTCTGCTGTAACGCTATTACTCGTATGCCTGGGGAGTGGCTCAGTTATTCAGAAGCCGGTATCCCCGAAAGCTAGCTGTTCAGTCCTATAGGTGGGTTTATTGGTCATACGTTATTAGTGGGATACACGCTTTAATCCCCATAGGTTTACATTGACGCCGACGTGTCTCGTCTTTCCGGTTAGTGACTGGCCTGTTCGCCCAGTTCGGTGACCCGCGGCTCCCTTCCTCAGCGCTGTGCACCCCGGGATGTATCAAGGTTCGGCAGGCAGATTGTGCTCGGCGCTGCGAGACGTGCCTGCACTGTGCGCCTCCTCTCTGCGGCAACAGCCACACCACTCCCCGGTAAAGAGGAGGGCTCTCTCGCCTCCTTTGCTGGGCTCACTGGCCAGCTTCGCTTGTTGCCATAATCTGGCCGGGTGGATCGGAGAAGCACCAGGAAAGGCAGTTCCTACGAGCGGGGCTTCTACAGCCACTGTCCCGACAAGTGTAACACCAGGGACCACAAGCAGAACGGCTACTAGATCAGGTTAGTATGTGGATGTTGGTAGATTTGGTTTTAATGACGTGAACGTTAGAATTGCATCAGTGGGATGTTCGGTACCATTGGGATTCTGAAACGGAACGTTGATGTTCGGTGGGCGGAACTTTCTGTACATCAGGGTTCTGAAATGGAACGTTGGCGTTGAGTGGGCGGGACGTTCAGTACATCAGAGTCCTGAAATGTCACTCGTGGGGTAAGGACGAAATGTTCTATACCTGGAATTTATGAATGGAACGTTCGAGGTAATCAGAATGTTCGGTCCCCTTTACATTTAACGTTACTTAGATGCATTGGGGTTCCAAAATGAAACCACCTCGGTTCTAAGCCCTTCCGGCTCGTGTGCTGCAGGTAGTGGTCGGTTTATTATCCTGTAAAATAAGGGCCGGGGACTGGCTGTCTCAAACGTCTTCTGGAGGAGGATTAAGGTGTTACAGGGTCCTAAGCAAGATGACGACCCCATTAACACACTATTTCATGTAGGCTGGATGCATTGTGCTGGAGGTGGCAATCTTTTCATAGATCCCAGTAGGAAAACCTATAAACGTGATACAGATACATTTTATCGTAGATGGTGTATTGGGGCTCTCTTCTTTTATGTATTTAACATGTTACTGTCAATGTTATCTTTAACATTCACGCTCCTTATTAATAGCGCCATGGAATCTACTGGTGCATTATGAATAAAATGTAATATGTGAAGATTGTTATTCAATTATTGTGATCGATTTATCTCCTTTGGGGGGGACGTAACATGCAAGGCCCCGTAGCCATAGAAGCCGGCAATGGCGACGCTATATTTGTGTATTATTGTTGCTGTGCAAAAATAAAAAATGTGTTCCTCACCTGTAATGAGCAGTTATGACACATTAATGAACCTTTTGCATTGGTGAGATGGATGATTTGCATGTAGTAAACATTTTTGTTCAGTATGATTCACTGGACCTCATACTAGTGACATTGGCACAGGATGTTACCAGATGCAGCATGTGTACCAGGTTGATACTGAGAGGTTCCAGATCTGGCTACACTGCCAGGCTTCTCTGTGTTTTGGTTCAGTTCCAAACAGGCACACAGTGTGCTAAAAAGCACTAGATAAGACTGTGTCTGAACACCCCCTGCCTGCCAGATACCTGTTACCTCTGGATGAACACAAACTCAAACATTAACTTGTTGGATCTGATGGAGAAACGTTTAGATATATTAATCCTTCTCTGTATCAGGGCGAAAAGCAATTGTTCACCCATTAACTATGAAGAGGGTTGAGTAATGGTTCTACTAATTATTTAATAAATATGTTAGAGCGGTTCTGACGTTAAGCCACCCAGCTTTTGAGGTCCAATTATTTTTTTTATATATATTTTTTTTAATACTTGAGTGATACATTTGTCTTAATGTTTAAAAAGTCATAGCACTGAGGCTCAACATCCATGTGGATCTCAAACGATTAAAGAAGCTAGTCCAGGTTTCTCTAGAAAATGTGGCTTATGCTTATATCACCTTTTATATGCGTCAGCGTGTAATAGAAGCTCATCGTATAGATAATTGAATCGATGGTATTACTTTTGCTGGGGCTTTTCTGTGCGAAAGCTCCTGGTCTGTTTGCAGACCCTTATGTTTTGTGTTGTCAGTGGTGGTATGAGTAGAGAAATCACTTGCAAAGAGGTGCCATCACCATAGAACCAATGTTACTCTCCATTTGATTTCTTCACTTTTACCATTTCTCATTGGAATTTGTCTCTGTAAAATTTACAATAGGATTGCAGTGTTCTCTTAAAATCGTGTGTTGCCTTGGTGAAAATGACTTCTAGAATTTAATGCAGGGTGCTATTCACATGTCGCACAAAACCATGCAAATTACCCTTTTGTTTAATGGTGAATTCCGTTGCTCACCTTAAGTCACAGGTTTTTTTTAATCTACTATTGGTGCCGGTACTGGTTCCAACAGTTTTCTCCATGGTAAAATCTAAATGCTACTGGCCAACTACGCATACATTTTTGTAACCGTGTTTATGTATGTATGTATGTATGTATGTATGTATGTATGTGTGTGTGTGTTACTATATATTACTAGTGATCCACAAGTGTAGTATATTTTTACTATTAGGATTCATTTTCAGAACTGTCTGGTGCAGCACTGGGTAATTCCTCATCTAATTTTGGATCAACAGCAACAAATTAACAGATATAGGAAAGGCTGAACTTGATGGACGCATGTCTTTTTTCAGCCTATGTAACTATGTAATTCTTGCAAAGTATTTCTTTGATAAATGCTGTCTGTGAATTACAGTTTGAGGATACAATGGAGGTTACGTATAAAAGTGAAGTTATGGAGCAACCAGTGGGGACGTTCAGTTGATTGCATTAAAGCGGTTGCACCACTTTGACCAGTTTACACCAGAATTGGTCTATAAATATAAACCCCAGTGTTCTTGCAAAGCTCCTTTGATATAAGCCAGATGAAAAAGGTAAGATGGTTACCTTTGTGTTACTTTATGATCTTACTTTTTTTCTGCATTTATTTATTTTTTTTTGCGACATAATTACCTTCTCCATAGTAGAAGGGTTTATTAGTAGTTCATAGCAACAGACATTGCACAAGGCACCTATAACACTCAAAAGCCTAGTCACAGACCCTATTGTCCTTGTACTTAGCTGAAAGGCGTTCCTCATGTTAAGATTAGCATCTTGGTTTTCCTGTGATCATCATATGGGTTATTTAGTACAGGGCCTCTCCCGTAATTAGTAAAGTGCCATCTAAATTTCAGCCTTAAGTTTGACGGTAGCAGGTACAAGTAGCTTAGTACTTGTCACTGAAGAAACAGGTTATGGAAGATCCAAGTTCAACAGAGCAAGTCTACTTTCTGTCTGAAAACTCTTTAAAGATATACATGAATGAGGCAGATCATTCATTCTTTGCTGGTGTGACAGATCCATATTCCATTGCCAAGCTGGAACGTGCTGATTTATTCTTTGAACACGATAGTGTAATTCACAACATGCCCGTCTTCTATTGATTTCCAATACTGCGCATGCTTTAATTTGCGGCAGACCACTGGATTTCTCGAATTCTAATTTATTTGATAAAACATGACTTGAAACCTTCAAGTCACCAATCTCTCTATGCTTTATGAAGAGTTGACTGTGGTAATGCCTTTGTTATCTTTAACAGCCATGTTGGCACAGTATGATTCCTTGTAAATTTATTCTTGAATATTTTTTTTTCCTTCAAAATTTCAACAAATACCTTGAATGAAATCTCACTGGCTTTAATGGTGGATCTCTTGTCATCACTGTGTGAAGCAGCATGCTCAGCACATAATTCTGAATCATTTAATCCATTACATACTTGGTGGGTGGCTATTACCATATAAATGAGTCATCCTTCTCACTGCTCTCACCAACACTGCTCTCCCCTACACACATCCTTATTGCCCCAGGGGATCGTTTCCTGGACTTCACTCTTATTTTTCACTTTGTCACTCCTCCCCATTTCCTGTACATATCCGTTCCCAACATACTGCCAGGCCCAATTTCTGCTATAAATAACCAACCTGTAGACTGTGCCATTGCAACACATTGATTCTTTTCTTTTTCAGATGTAGATTTGCATGGGCTGCTTAGAATCATTGTCCTGTTGCATGACCCAATTTCGGCCAAGCATTAGTGGTCGGACAGATGGCCTCACATTTGGCTCCCAGGTCCTGTGGCTGCAAAACAAGCCCAAATCATCACCCTTCTATGGCTGTGCTTGACAGTTGGTCAAGGGTGTTTGTGCTGGTACGCTGTGTTTGGTTTTTGCCAAATGCAGCGCTCCACTTTGATCTCGCCTGTCCAAAGACATTGTTCCAAAAGTCTAATGGTTTGTTCAGATGCAATCTTGCAAACCTAAGTCGTGATACCATGTTCTTTTTAGAGAGAGGAGGCTTTCTCCTGACAACCCTTTCAAACAAACCATACTTGTTCAGCCTTTTTCTAATTGTATTCATAAACTTTAACATTTAACATGCTAACCGAGCCTGAGATGTAAGTCTTGTTGGGTTTTTTGTTTGTTTTGGTTTTTGCAGTTTCTCTGAGCATTGCAGGTCTGAACTTGGGGTTGATTTGCTGGGATGTCCACTCCTGGGAAGATTGACAACTGTCTTGAATGTTTCCCACTTTTGTATAATCTTAACTGTAGAATGGTGGACTTTAAATTGTTTGGGGGTGGCCTTATAACCCTTTCCAGGATTGATGGGCAGCAACAATTGCTTCTCTAAGATCATTGCTGATGTATTTCCTCCTTGTTAAAACACACCTATATGCTCTAGACCAGCAACTTAGGCTTTTGTAGAGGTGGTCACAGTTGCTAATGATTAAATAGTCGAGAGCATTTGATTTAGCACCTGTCTGCTGCTTCTTATGCGGCCTGGTCTGATGAATCATGTTTTTACATCGCGTGGATGGCTGGGAGCATGTGCGTCACTTACCTGGAGAACACATGGCCCCACCACGCAACTTACAGGACTTAAAGGATCTGCTACTAATGTCTTGGTTCCAGATACTACAGCACACCTTCAGAGGTCTAGCGGAGTCCATGCCTCGAGGGGTCAGGGCTGCTTTGGCGGCAAAAGGGAGACCTACACTATATTATGCAGGTGGTCATTATGTTATGGCAGATCAGTGTATATTACAGACAAATAACCCTCTCCATTACCACAATGAGCAGTCTCGGACAATTAAACTTACAAGAACAAGGCCATTTACATTGTGATTGGTTAAGTGCACAACAAATGCCCTTCTGGCGTAGTTGTTTGGCATTCCTTCCCTGTGACCTATGCAACAGCATAATGCTCAAGAAACTCAGGTTTCAACCTTTCATACCTCATTTCATATTTTTATGCACAGACATCTTTTTGATTAAAGATCTCATCATGATTAAACCTTGCTGGAACACCAAACCTTTTTTTACATGCTTTCAGCACCTCATCTAAATGCTGAAAAAGCTCTAAACTCCCCTCTCTGTTTCTTGCAGTATACGCTAAAAAAAATACAAAAAGCCTGAAGTCAGTTGTTAAGGTTTCTGCCTCTCTTCATCCTTCTGCTGGAAGCAGAGATTATCAAAATATTCATCGTTCCAAATCTTTTCTTTAATCGCCTTACTTAAATGAAAACCCAAAGGAGAACTTTCACATGAGAGCCCGTTTCATGTAAGCCTCGTTTATAACATTGGGCCTTAAAGTATTACCACTAGAAGCATTAATTTTCCCAAGCCTGAGTTGGCTTGGAGCCTTGCAAATCTTAAAATATCCACCAATGAACTTGCTTAACTAAACATTACCCATTTTGAACTTGCCCCTGGCAGCTTCAGCTCGGCCTAGTCCTTGTGATGGACCTTCTTGGACTGTCCTGCAGTTATCCAGACCTTGGTTCTTCCAGTACTCTCTTCCCAACCAGCAATGCTGCAGGTCATCAACAGAAGAGGCTGACTCCAGGCAGCTGTTCTTCACCTCCTATTCCTGTTGCTTATCAATGCAGCCTAGTCAGCAGCTCTTCCATAGCAGTTTCATGGTCTTGGTAATGTCGGCTATTCTGTAATCTTCTTTTGACTATGTACAGATCTTGCTAATGTTCTGACAATTCTGCTCTGTAAGCCAGCTAACCAAATCCGGTAGTTTTAAAATAACTCTCTGTACACGTACATCTGTCTATCCTTCCAGGCATTGCCACATTTGCAGGTTGAATTTCCTCCATATTTTCTGGAGTATTTCCAGGTTCCACTGTTGGAATATAGGTTATGTCTGAATGAACCTATTTTGTTCATCCTTTCCAAATGCACTGGATCCTGCATGTGTAACTATACTGTATGCAATGCATCTCCAGTATCTTTGCATTCAGTGATGGGATATTTTGATTTATTGTTTAGATATTAACTGTTTAATGGTCAGTGATACATTGTATGGCGCAAAGGTGGAATTGGCCACAAATCTGTTTAGCACAATGGAAGGCATGAGCTGACGTCGGTGTGACTTTCCACTGGCCGCATCCCGAAAAGGGTAGGCTCCAGGTACCTGGCACCCACAAGTCCCCAGGTATGAGGATCTCCAAACTTTTTCTGTGGCCACTTCCTGTCTCTTGGAATATGATTCTTGTGCATTATATTGTCTGGGGCTTTTTTGTTTTGTAAAGGGGAGCTTTTGTAACCATGTTGTCTCAGGGCCCCACCTGACCTTTATCTGCCCCTGTGTCTACTCTATTCCTGCATATGCCCTGTAGTGCCACCATTGAAGTTGATGTAAGTAGTGGCATCCTAATGCAGTTATGAACGCCGCTGAATATCATGCATCTGTGCCTTTGGCTGTCTCTACTACCTTTTAACTTTAGTGGGAAATGCCTTCAGGTCATTGTAAGAGTTGTAGCTGTAAACTGCTGGAAGGCTCGCTTTCTGATCCTGCCTTGGATAAACCATGTTGCTTAAGGCTATCTTTCCTGCAGCTTAATCGGGAAACTGAACTCTGCCAATGAAACTCTTTTGTTTCGATTAAACTTAGAGCGTCCTACATTATGCTTCCATTTTAGGAGGGTACACTATGGCATACTGCTTTATCATTATTTGGGCTGTGCTGTGTTATTATGGATATGCTCTAGAAAATATCTATGAATCTGTGTCCCATTCAGCAGGGGTATTCAACAGTTAGCTGGACGGCTGCCACCTATCAGCTCTCAGTTCTGCCACCCATCAACAAAGACCAGGTGCAATCCACACCCCCTTAGAAAGAAGTACAAAATAAATGTATCTACTCTAGAAATCTCTATTTTCATTAAAATGTTACAGCTGGATACCATGCTTTCAAGCCTTCAGCAGGTTCTACTGTATGACTTGCTGCAGAAATGTAAAAAGTACTGTGATCGCAGTGTGCAGTGACTACCACTAGATGTCACTGCCCACTTTAGAATGAAAAGTTTGCCATGTGATCATGAAGTTTAAATGTCATGGGAGTCTGTTAGAAGGAAGCAGTATTCCCAAGGTTGGCAGAATATCCAGCTTTCCTCAGGTGCGTATGCCAGCAAAGTCCACTCCCGCAGTAAACAGCATTATTAGGCACACTTGCATCCTGTGTGGGAAGCAAAGATCATTATAAACGGTCGGTCCAGGAACTGCATGTGACGTCTGTGTATGCCTTCTCATTTGCTTCCTTCTATAGTTCTGGCATTTCATAACAGTCTGACGGATGCCAGCGCCTGCAAGCTCTGTTCCCTGTGCGACTGGAGAGGTTAATTACAGTAGAACTTTTCTTACAGGATTCAAGGTCAAAGAGACAAGGCTTACAGGGCTTTCCCTCAGCTGTCATAAAATGTAATCATGTAGAGTATTTTCCGTTATGTTATTCAAGACTTTAATACAAAGTTGTTGTTTTTTTTTTTTTTTTTTATTATTATTTATTATAGGGGTACTTCTTATGTCCGATACCCCAATCTCCACCACTTTTGGACCCTTAATGGCAAGGGAATGGCAGTTGGCATCTGGAGGAGATGTTTTATCATTGACTCATTGGGCTTTAAAGTTTAATTTGATTTGTACCGTCTGCATCCATATATATTTTCAGCTTGCATGCTGTTGATCATGACATGGAACGGTGCATTGAATGGTTGTAGGCATGCTTCGGCCTGCTCGTCAGCACTGAGGCATGTACATGTTCCTGCCCAACGCTGTGGTGCCAACTTTCAGTGATAATGGGCTGTGCACCAAACAGCTTATCTTAATTTAACTGTGGAAAACAAAGTGGTGTTACTGGGGGCCACCGGCATGAGAGTAGTACTCCTCTGTAGGATAACAAATCTTACGCTGTGTCAGGGAAAGGTTGATTGTCTCATTGGAAGTCTCAAGTTACATTGCCAGATGGTACTTGTTACTTCCAGTTGACTACATTTGAAAGCCTTCTATTGCACTGCTGTTTTATTTTTTCCTGGCTGTGCGGGTCTAAAATATGTGTTCTGTACGATTGTAAGGTTCTTGCTGTGTTGCAGGGTAGACATACTTCCCTCCGTCAGTCCTAGACTCTCTCCCCACCATCACCCTTTCCAGCAGTGACGTTAGTGATGTTGAAATCTAAGTTTGTGACCACCCTTGGCGTACTGCAGATACTGTCAGCCAGTACAGTGAATTAACTCTCAGAGAGCCCAAATGGTGGGCAGCTAGGATCATTGAACCCGCTTCATGGTGTTCATGCTGTTGTAGAAAAATATTTTAACTGATGAGGCATCGTGTATTTCTTCATGATTTCTGTAGTTTCTGTGGATCTCAGAAGCTGTAATGTTTTAATGGTTGGGGAACCTGGGTGTGTAACTTTTGACCTTTCAGCGAAGACATTTTCTGCTATGGTGACATGACGACTTGTTTACACAACTCATACCATTTATAAGCTATTTTAAGGGATAAAGGTAATTAAAACAATATGATAGAATCTCTAATCAAATAGTTTTGGTTTTAACTAGATCTTAAAACAAATCGTTATCCTTACAGGGGGTATGTGTTTTTTTGTTGTTGTCTGTGACCTTACTGGCAGCCAGATTCAAGTTACACTGCCTCCCATGCTGACAAACTCCAAATGCCATTTTGCACTTTTAGAATTGAAAAGGAGCATGTGTTATTTTCCAGGCCCCTCCACCCACGATGTACTTTTAGTACAGAACAGATAACTAAAGTTGAGTCCTCCTGGAGTGTTACTGGGAAGGAGGTTTACTCCCAATGCCGGATGTCTTGTTTGCTTTTCATGCTTAGAGGTCTTAAATGTGTCTGTGTCCTTGGCCGTCAATGACGTGGCTTATGGTATAAAGCGTTTTAACTTCCTTTATCTATGGGTGGTTTCAGACAGACTTAGCCAGTGTGTGGTGATATAAATCTCTTGGCTTCAGTGCTAGCTGCTAAAGCTCACATGTTCAGTAAGAGGACAGGCAGAACCACAAGTTCATGTTGTACAAGGAATCATAGAGACAGAATGGACACGTACCTTGGAGATACCATGACCTGCTTGCAGAAGGGATACCATGTGCTCTCAGCTGAAGGTACCATAGAGTTGGCTGTTTGACTCATTAAGGGGGGCATGTTATATTCCATATTGAAACAGTATAGTTTTGTGACCTTAAGAAAAAAATGTAAAAGTTGTGCTCCAAAGTTTTTGCTCTATTGTGCTGTAGAATTAGGAGGCTTCCAAATTGTAGATCTTGTGTAGAAAATATTGTGTATAGCTTTCATACATTGGCCTCCTTAATTGTGTAATGTGTTATGACATACAGTGGCTTGGGTTCCCCACAAAGCATGGAGCTTGAAGATGCTCCTGCATCAACTGTATCGATGCCCAAAAGCACAGAATACCCCTGGGGCTGAAAGTTATTGCTCCGAGAGATACTAATTGGAGAGTTTCATATAGACATATAATTTTTTTACTTTTTTTTAGCATTGAGTATGGTATGCGTTGGTTTACCATGTCCTGACTGTGCCTAAATTACCACTAATGCTTGTTTTTATGATCAGTGTCTAACAATCTGCTTAAGCATTGACTTGGTCACAGATCTAACTGACCTACATGCACTTAAAGGGGTCATTGGGAAATACCCAAGGACTATAGTCATGGGTATGTGCTACGAGGAAGGTACATGGAATATTTTTGCAAAAGTACTGAATTTCAAGGATGCTTTGTCCGCTTACATTTTAACGTTCTAATATTTGAGAGTTTCGGGTAATTGTAGCTGTTCTTGATTATGGAAATGCATGTAAATATAAACGCTGAGAATGGCTTGTGCTTATTTTATAGTGATAGTTATGGAGAGATGTGATTTAGAAGTAAGAGGCTAGAAGTGTTCACTTGCAGGTAATTGTAAAATGGTGTCAACTACCTCCTCTGTCCTGACCTCACCTTGTCTGTTATTAGGCCACCTGGATAGGAAGTAAATGGCACTGCTACAATGATGCCAATGCCTTGAAAACTCCCTGTACGCGTGCATTACTTATAACCTGTTAACACACATGTTTTTAAGGGATACTGAGCTGCAAAGTGTATGATTTGCAGAAGTCGTAATGTACTTCAAATAACTCTAATGCTCTGTGCTTAATACTCAGCTAAAAGAGCCTAACCTCTTTCTCTTCCTGCAGTTTGTTCCATGGGAAACAGCACCAGCCGGCTGTACAGTGCCCTAGCCAAGACACTCCGCAGCAACCCTGCTGTATCCCAGCACCAGGAGTACCTGCAGCAGTCCGATCATGACCAGCTGGATCCCAAGGATCTTCTGGAGGAGTGCCAAGTGGCCCTGCAGGACAGGCCTCCCAGGCTCCATAGAGAGTTTGTCGTCTTGAGTGATGACTCTAGGAACCAATCATTCAGAGTTATGCAGTGGAATATCCTGGCTCAAGGTATGGCTCTATGACCAAATGCAAACCAAAGTACTATCGTAATTAAAATGAACTGTATACAGTGCACTAAACCTCTATCACAGCAAAGGACAAAGGAATCAATTTCTTAATATACAATCCCCCACTTTTAGTAATCAGTTGGATTAAGAGAATTTTTTTTATATACAGTAAGTGGGGGGGGGGTGAAAGATTATTATATAAAAATATGTTTGACAGTTCACATCTTTGAAGATTTGCTTACTTTTAATGAAAATGTTATATCAAGATTTCTGTTTAAAATTGTATGTTTGCGTTTGCTTCTTTTGTAGCTCTCGGAGAAGGCAAAGATAATTTTATTAAGTGTCCTATGGAGGCCTTGAAGTGGGAGGAAAGGAAGTACCTGATCTTGGAAGAAATCTTGAGCTATCGCCCTGATGTATTGTGTCTGCAGGAAGTAGATCACTTTTTCGACACCTTCCAACCAATCCTTAGCCGATTAGGTTATCAGTGCACTTTCTTGGCCAAGCCCTGGTCTCCTTGTCTAGACGTTGAACACAATAATGGGCCAGATGGCTGTGCCTTGTTTTATCTGCAGGACCGCTTCCAGCAAGTCAGCAGCGCCAAAATTAGGCTTTCTGCCCGGACTCTAAAAACAAATCAGGTGGCCATTGCAGAGACTTTGAGATGCAACGATACTGGGAAGTTGCTATGTTTTGCTGTCACCCATCTGAAGGCTCGATCTGGGTGGGAACGGTTCAGGTTGGCCCAAGGCTCTGACCTATTGCGCAACCTGGAGTCAATTACCCAAGGGTCCACAATACCTTTGATCATCTGTGGAGATTTTAATGCAGAGCCTACTGAGGAAGTGTACAAGCGGTTTGCCTCCTCCGGCCTAAACCTCAACAGCGCCTACAAGGTTTTAAGCGAAGATGGAGAATCCGAGCCACCTTACACCACATGGAAGATCCGTCCCAGTGGCGAGTGTTGCAACACTCTAGATTATATCTGGTACTCCCATCATGCTCTAAAAGTGAACTCTGCTCTAAGCCTGCTCACAGAAGAACAGATTGGGCCTAACAGGCTTCCTTCATTTAATTACCCTTCAGATCACCTGTCACTGGTCTGTGACTTCAGCTTCAACGAAGAACCCAACAGGCTCTTATAAGAAAAATGGGTGAAGTTCCACTAGGTTTTTTACTGTGACTGTGATGTTTAAACTGATGTGAGGTGAATGTGTATGAAATGTAAATTTATGATTTCATATTTTTGTCTTTGTCAAGTCTCCTCCGCAAACAAACTTGAATAATGATTGTGCTGTGTAGAACATGACAGCATTTTAGATATTGGACTATAACTCCTTGCCTATAGCTTGTTGCAGATGACAAGGAAACGTAGTTCTAGTAAGAACCAAAGGTTATCTACCTGCTTCTATAGATACTTCATTATATATATATATATTATCTGTTTTATTTTTTTGCCAAACGCTTAGCAGCTGACATGAAATGTATGTTTCTGTTCTACCATTGAGGTTGTAGCAATTTCTTAAACCGAATGCCTTTTTGTAATGAATGACATGCACACTTATTTAATTTCTTTTGGTTTATGGTGCTGATTGTCAAAATTGCACCTTTTTGATAGTATTTATTTTTCTACTTAACATTATTTTAGTTAATAATAATACTTATGTTTAATTAAACTAATAATTTGCAATGTATTTATTAATATTCAATGTTAAATGACGTATGTGCAAGATGTCTTTCAAACTGGTGATGCTTTCTTACAATGCATTTGTGTAAATGTGCAATATTTAAGGAGATTTGCCTCTTTACCAGAGTATGTACTGTGTGTACATCTACCCTACTGCTTTACCATGATATCAAGTCCTTAGATAGAAGAAAAATCACTAACCTTATTTTTATGAAATAGTAATTTGTGGGAACAATTAAGCTTATCAGTATACACCATTCTCTTTTTAGCACTGTGTAATTTTTTTATTAAAATAACCAGCTTTGGACAACAAAATAAGTTGTTGAATATTGTTGTCCTGGGCAGTGAAATAAACAGATATGTGGGTGCTGAGGTATGTGTGTTAGCCTCTTTATTATTCTTAATCATAAAATATTCCCAACCACTGATCATACCGGACAGATATTTTTGGTCAAAACACCACACACCAAAATCTAACCGCAAGGGATTCCCATATTGTTGCTTAAAGGGAATTATTTTATTGTGCAACCATTTTAGCCTTTGTAAAGGAATTTAAATGTTGACCAATAAAAAATATTTGTATTAAATGATCACCTGAGAAGCATTCAGGACATACAGGCTCCCGGTTGTCCCTGACTCTACTTCTGTAAGTAATTGATTTCAGGAATTGAGTCCATTTTACCCCTGCCATTAGGGGGCTACACTGATTGCAGGATTTCCTGTACTGGAAAAGGGGGGTGGAGATTACTGGCGTTAGAATCATCAGTCTTTAATCACAATGGGGGAAAAAAAGGTTTTAAGTGGGTATATGTATAATTCATATTTTTTAAATTCTCTTTTCAATGTTAATATTTTGATTGGAACGTCTGTGTTTACGCTCAACTTAGTTCTGCACTGTGGTACGATGCAGTGAAGGCTTGGAGAATTCTGCCTCATTCTGGAAAAACATTCATTTTCATCATCACATTTGTTATATATATAAATATGGTATGATTTAAATTAAAATATTTTTAAAACTTTACTTTGCAGACTTGTTTCTGATTGGTAGTTTGAGCAGGTCTGTGTTTCCTGTACATTCAAATTATATGATGGTACTTGTTGTCCTGTGTACCCCATGTAGAGCACTGTGGAATATACTATATAAATCAATAAACAATAATAATTAGATCAGTTAGTGTTCTCCCTTGGAAGAGATTTTCCTTAGTGTTATCTCATGGTGAAACGTGTTTCTTGATACCTTCTTATGTGACCTGATTACTTTTCTGTATGAGGGTACCCCATACAACTGCAATGAATAGGTAGCTAATCTCATGTTCTCCATTCTAAAGGGTGTTTCTCTACTGCCCTAAGTTCTTTGTACATGTTCTCCATGTCTTAATTTCCAGGAAAATGTTATTTTACTTACCCAGCCTGCCCTGCCAATCTCCTCACCTCCTTCTCTTCAACCCAGCGAAAAGGACCATCCAAAATTATATTTTAAAAATGCTGAAACAATTTAAAAAAAAAAAAAAAAATGCAAAATTTAATACAAGTAATTCGCTACACACACAATGGCAGTGGATTGTAAAAAGGACACTTGGTGTACTACTCCTACTACCGTGAACCAATGGCCCTAGTGTTTAGAGGAAACATTTGGGCCCCATTGACTTGAATAGTGGAAGAGAGAGTTGGTAAAAAATCAGGTCATGCATGTGTTTCCATGACCTGGCCCAAATGGCATTAGCGCAGTTTACAAAATGGGCTTTGGGTAACATGAACACCCCTCAACATTTCAGATGGATAAAAGGGGACACATGTTTTAAACAGTGTGGTTAGAGGCATGGTTAGGTGTTTGGGTTTATTAGAACGGACTGCTCCTAACCAGGAACACTAAGGAGCTATGGCTTGCGTATTTGTGGTTTGATAGGATCTTGCAGAATCTCGAGGGCACATCTTTAATGAGGTACATTATTAAATGAAGGTTAAGCTCCTCAAAGGAACTGGCTCCCTACACAGTAAGACCATCTGGTAACAATGGGGAAGGTTAATATAAGTGTGATGTTCTTTGCCTGGATGGATCTGTTGGATGCTACCTATAAATGGGTAAAATGCTTGCAGACAGCACAGCATAATCTATTTGTAAAGCATGGCAGTCACAGAAATAGTCAACACAGTGCTTCTTTCTTTGTTATTCCTACCTCTACAAACATCCATGAAGTACATATTGTCCTTCAGCAGATGGTGCTCTGCTCATAGCAAGTAATGCATTCACATAGCTAGTCCAAATTAAGTTTACCTACTAACGGATCAGCACTTCCATTATAAAATATTAGTAAACATTTTTCTATATTTGTTGGGCAAATTATTTTATGTCTGTTATACACTAAGATCCATATAATGCAAAGTGAAGGACATTTTCTGCTGTACTTCTAGAGGAGCAGGTAGGGACATTAGAATGGCTAGCTACTGTAATTTCCTTTTCCCAAAACAATAGTATCTTGAAGGTTAATACTATCAGTGTTTTTACAGGCCTGGCTATTTTTCCAGTTAGGACTGCTCAGCTGTAATGAACAGGGGAGGCTTATGCACAAATTAACCATGGAGACCAAAACTCATACTGAGCTTTAACACCTTAAGGACCAAGCTGTTTTTTTTCTGTAGTGTACCAACATTGTTTTTTTTTTTGGGCCATTGTTTTTGATCATATCTAATTTTCTATAAATAAAAAATGAAAAAAAGCACTTTTTCTCACTTTTATTTGAAAAATCTTTTATGCATCTGCAAAATCTATTGGAAAAAAAACTGCTAAATAGATTCTACTATTTGTCCTTAGTTTAGAAATACTCAAAAGTAAAATTTTTGTTTGCAAGTTATAGGACAAGAAGTACAAGTCGCGTTCTATTTCAAAACCACTCCAAATCTGGTCATTCTGCCCATGGCACATCCCACAGATGCTCGATTGAAGCGAGATCTGGGGAATTTGGAGGCCAAGTCAACACCTTGAACTTGTGTTCCTCAAACCATTCCTGAACCATTTCTGCTTCGTATCAGGGCACATTATCCTACTGAATGAAACCAATGCAATGAGAGAATACTGTGTTCACGAAAGCGTGTACATGGTCTGCAACAATGCTTAAGTAGGTGGTACATATCAAAGTAACATCCACTTGAACGGCAGGACCCAAGGTTTCTCAGCAGAACATGGCCAAAGCAACACGCTGAATCCGCCGGCTTGCCTTCTTCCCGTAATGCATCCTGGTGCCATGTGTGCTCCAGGTAAGAGATGCACACACCCGGCCATCCACGTGATGTAACAGAAAATGTGATTCTTTGGACAAGGCCACCTTCTTTCAATTGCTCCGTGGGCCAGTTCTTATGCCCTCATGCCCATTGTGGGCCCTTTCAGCAGTGGACATGGGTCAGCATGGGCATCCTGACTGGTCCGTGGGTATGCAGCCCCATAAGCAACCAACCGCGTGTTCAGCTACCTTTCTATCAGGACCAGCATTAACTTTTTTTCAGTAATTTGAGATACAGTAGCTTGTCCGTTTTTTTACCATCTGATTTTACCATATAGGCCAAGCCTTCAACCCCCCCATGCATTAATAAGCCTTGGCCAACCATGACGCTGTAGCCGGTTCATCGCTTTTTCTTCCTTCGACCACTTTTGATAGGCACTGACCACTGCAGACTGGGAACACCTCAAACAAGCTGCAGTTTTGGAGATGCTCTTACCCATCACAATTAGGCCCTTATCAAAGTCACTCAGGTCCTTACGCTAATCCGTTTTTCCTGCTTGTAACAAATCAACTTTGAGGGCGAAATTTTCACTTGCTGCCCAATATATGCCACCCAGGGACAGACACCATGATAACAAGATTATCAGTGTTATTCACTTCACCTGTCAGTGGTAATAATGCTATGGCTGATCAGTGCTGTTTGACAATATACACCAGGCCTTGTGAATAGGCATAAGATAGGATAAATGTTAAGACCAGTCCTTGATTCAGACAATCAAAGTTATATTTGGGTTTTTCAGCCGCAATCATTGCTAACCAGTGTATAAACTTGAGCACATAGGCAGCTATCTCCACACACAAACATTGGTAGTAGAATGGGTCACACTGAAGAGCTCAGTGACTTTAAACATGGCACACTCATAGGATACCTTTGCCACAAGTCTGGTCGTGAAATTTCTGCCCCGGCCCACTGTGCTGCTATTGTGAAGTGGAAATTTCCAGGAGTAACAACAGCTCAACCGCAAAGAGGTAGACCATGCAAAGAGTAGAGCTGCCTAGTGCTGAAGAGTAAAAATCCCATTTGCTGTAGGATCAAATTACCTCTGAAGGCAACATTAGCACAAGTACTGTGCGTAACAGGAGCTTCATGAGGTGGGTTTCCAAGACCAAGAAGCTGCACATAAGCCAAAGATCACTATGCACAATACCAAGCATCCACTGGAGCGATGTAAAGCATTCCAGCCCTGGGCTCTGGAGCAGTGGAAATGCAGTCTCATGATCAGGGTTCGAAAATATATACAGAACCTACTGGTGGAGGAGGGATAATTGGCTTGAGCTGGTTTTCAGGGTTTAGGCCACTTAGTTCCAGTGAAGGGTAATGTCAATGCTGCAGCACTCAAGTTCATTTTAGACATTGTATGCTTACAACTGTGGCACTAGTTTGGAGAAGGCCCTTCCCTGTTCAATTAGGACTGTGCCCCTGTGCACAAAACAAGTTACATACATACACAACACACCCGAGAAAGGCTGAGTGCCTTCACACAAGCACATGAAAATGTGGGTTCTTTTGGTGTCCAAGTGTGAGTCAGGGGTAAAGCATCTCATTAGGGTGATTGGCAGTCACAAAATAAGCATTTATGGAGACACGACAAATATCATGCTTAATTATCTCCCAACAAAGAACTTTTACACAGGTTCCTTGCCCTTGGACGTCTCTAATGTGCAATAACAAAACTCTTCCAGCACAAAATGAATGGCTTCTAAACTCATGATTGTGCAGAGCGACATCAAATCATATCAATAGCTTCAGCAGGAATCTGCCTAAACAATATTTACAGCAGGCCAGCGGTGTGAGCTAAGGCACAAAAATAGCACAGCATGGTAGAAATGTGTTTGACAAAAGAAACCAGTAGAGTATACTTACTTACACTGCTGCCTTATTTCATGAAAAGTTTATGGAAGAGTGCGATCGTTTTTAAATAGATACCTCACTTTTACATTTGATATTAAACAGGAGAAATATGAATTCCTTATAATGATAATTATCGTATTTCCCCATGTATAAGACGCACCTGAATTTTGGGGCCCGAAATTCAAAAAAAAATGTATTACATAAAGTTTTATTCATCATATAATTCACTCATCATCCTCATCACTCCCATCCATTAACTGCCCCTAAATTAACCCTAAACACCCCATTAACCATAACTGCCCCTGAATTAACCCCCACCTCCCCTAACTTTCAGCAGCCAAAATATTAATTTTATACTTACCATTAGATGAGTTGCTGAGCAGTGTGGACGCTATAAGGAATAGGGCGGGCCAATCAGTGCGAGTCCAGGGAGGGATTGGGAAGCAGTAACTGCTGTGGGGGCGTTTGGGGCGGGGGTTTTTGCCCCAAAAATGTGCCGCCGATCTACAACCACTGTATAAGACGCACCCAGTTTTTAGACCCCAAATGCGTCTTATACATGGGGAAATAACGGTACGTTCAGACTAATATAGTAAACATACTTATGGTCCCGTTGAAGCATTGACACTATACTGTGTATAAGCATTTACACGTGGCCTTATACAGGCCTTGATACAGATCAGGGATAACAAACAATGTAAGCGGTTATTAAAGCCACAATGGAGAACTTTCCTCCATCCATATGTAAAGCTAGTTTTGAGACAACGGAGGCTACACACACAGCCTGTGCAACAGAATAATCCCAATCCCAACATGTTTTACTTGAGGCGGTTAATAGTTGAGAATTATAATGAAGTTACAATAACCAAGGAGAGTAACAGTTTAAATACAAAATATAAGATGAGGTTTTAATGGAACAATGGGTTGCATAGTTACAGGCATTACTAGTAGAAAAACGCAGGCGGTTATGTCACTTTACAGATCTCTGGTCAGACCTCAAGTAGAGTACTGTGTAAAGTTCTGCAGACCTCAGCTCCAGAAGGCTATTGACATTCTGGAGAGAGTTCAGAGAAGAGCTAGTAAATGTCAACCATTTGCAATATAACAATTATCAGGAAAATTAAGCGATCTCTGTACGTATAGATCAGAGGAGCAAACATAGAAGTGTTTAAATACATAAAGGGATTTAAAGTAGAGGAGGGAGGTTTAGAGTAGAGGGTTGGAGGCTTGGATGTAATTCTAGTGAAGTTTTACTTCACTGGGATGGTGGTACATATGAGTAAAACAAGCCTTCAAGTAGAAGTAGTAGAGGTTAATACAGGGAGGGAATCCTGAATCCTAAGACGAGAAGAAGGCCCAAGTAAGGTTTGAGGCTTTTATAAACAGGCAAAATAGTCGGAATGGTTCTTATCTGCCGTTTTTGTGATCGCTTGATACATGATTGGGACACAATGAGAGGCCGCCACCACCACTGAAAACAATGGGATGTAAACCTCCATGTAAAGAAACAAGTACAGGACGCAGATCTTGAAATTATTTTTTTCTATATTGCAGTAAAATCTACTTGAATACACTTTGAAACAAGAGTACAACAAAATAGAATATACTTCAAATGTTGAATATACAAACTATTATAGTTCATTCTGAACACTGTACTTTCCCCCTATGTTCTCCCTTTAACAGCCTCTTCGTAACGTGAACTAAAAAAATAGCTTCAAACCTAATTCCCGCTCTGCATCCCCCCCAGTTAATGGACTCATGCTAAGGCTGACCTTTCAAGTGGATAGCAAAAATTGAAATGTACGCGCATATTGTGTGTGATGAGAGCATGTTACACTGTTACAGGCTTACTTACCCTCTCGTAACAGGTCTACAATTTCGCTCTATCTTGCACAGAAGGCCTGCAGTTCAAAACACATCAGACCATCTGTGCCAAGTATAATGTTTAAACACACAAAATAATAAAAAAAAATTAAACAGACTTTAATCTACCATATAAAATATGTTACATGTAATTCTATGCCAATACTGTGCTAGGTACAAGTTTTTTTGTTTGATTTTTTCTTTTTTTTTTTCTCAATATAGTTATATATAAAAAAAAGCTTTACACAAACAAGCCATTAGCTTATTTCAAGGAAAATAAAACCGAGACTCAGTCTAAGGCTTCCGCATGAAATTTGCTTAAGATACCACATCTGCGCCTGTGTTTTAAAGTGGGTATACATCTTATCTCTGCACTTTTTTATGCAATTCACATTCAGCAGAATCTCCACATAGCACCGGATAAGAGCTGTTTGTACACAGTGGTATATGATGTTGGTATTAAAAAAAATTAAAGGAGAAAAAAAAACAATTTACAATTGCCTCTTTGATCTGTTCTTCTACTTTCTATCTCATGGTAGTTAAACAGTTGCTGCCAAACATTAGTGTTCCACTTTCTACTTAGTGTAACCTGAAACAAAAAAAAATCTACTTGAAAACTTTGGTCCCTTTCAGTTTTCTTTTTTTCCTTGATGTCAAATTAAACGTTTTGCAAGAAGCAATATTTCGTCAGCATATGAACAGATTTCCCACTGAAAACACGGGGCAAGTTATTCATTTCCAGTAAAGGCCAATTCATTTTAACATCACATACATGCCTTTTATCATACTTTAGCGTCTCATTAGACTTAATCAGTTCTCATCCTCCAAATCCAAAATGTTGTCCTTTAATATTTAATGTCAGTTTGACCCAAATCTTACTGTACATCAATAGAACGCTCTTTACTTCTCACAGATCACCGTCCCTTTCTTGTTTGACAGTCACTGGCAAGGTGATACCAGATGGGGTACTAACGACTACAACATGGGTAACTGTTTTGCCCCCTTCTGTTTGTTTTTCCTCTTTGACCAGTTGGTAGGTTTTCAGCTCCCCATCTTGCCGGCCCAATAGCAAGTCTGATTTCATTTCAGGTCCTTTAATAAGTGTGCTAATGAGCCTAGGGGGAGTCTGGCAACGGGCTTGTTGTGCTGGCATTGCTAGTCTCATTACAGGGGTTCCATGTGCTATGGAAACAGGGGTAAGTGCTCTCACAGTAAGTGGGGTTCCAACCAGGTTCACTGTCCCAGACCCGCTCAGGTTAGGCTTTGTCTGTAGCTGACATTGCGTGAGCTGGGAGGTCGGGATGGTGATTATTTTGGCAGGCTGCATGGTGTATTTGTCACTATCCGAGGACGCTGGCAACATCGTGGGAATTGTTTGGATCACTACTTTTGGAGCTGATGTCGTCGTTGGGCTTGTGTTGGTCATCAGAGACGAAGCTGAATTCATAGACTGGACGGCCAATGTGGATATTTTCTGCCCCAACGAGGTCATAACGACAGGCACTTGCATCGCCACGCGGACAGTTCTGTGAGAGCAGAAATAGAACACTTTCAGTAAAAAACTAAAAAAAATAATTGTTTTAGAAACCGGCAATTACGCCATTTCATATTGGACAAATCAAGAATTCCTAAATAAATGCAGGATGTGCAACTGAACAGATAATTGCTTCAAAACCCCCATTTTTTTTTTTTTTTTTTTTTTTTAAACTTAACACCAAACCATAGAAAATCAGCCTGGGGCTCTACCTTAAGCTACTGATGAAGCACAAGTTCTATAGAGAAACTAACAGAACAAAAGCTTTGTGACTAGCAATAATTTGCATGAAAATTTAGATCAAAACTACTATCCTGTTTTTTTTTCACGACAACTAGGGCAATTTTTTTTTTTTCCACAGTTTACATAGAGTATATAAATTACACAAAGCTAGTATAAGTAAGAAATAGATACCAAAAAGTTGCCTGGATTTATAAAACACCCTATAATTCTATATAATTGTCAGTTATTTACATATTTTTGTTAAGGTTTTAATTTTTTTCAACCCTTACCTAACCTTAACCATATCTAACTCCCCATATCTCAGTCCCACCACACTAACTACACAATATTCTATAAATTAAAAAAAAAAATAAAACCTGTCTTGTAAAGGGGTTAAGTGAGGGGGGTGAGGGGTTTCTGAAGATAACTGGATAGTTATCACCACCTAATTGCACACAAAAGAAAATGGAAAGAGGAAAGCCATAACGCACTTCCTCACAACTTATTGGACTACCTATAGCAAAATAACTAGGTTTGTAGTAATGTAAACAATTGATACTCCGATAGAATCAACATGGGATGTGAACGATGGGAGAATGAAATGCCTTGTTTACTGCACTGATGTAAATACAGCCACACCTACAAACACAAATACAAAACATGCAGAAAATCTCTGACTCAGACCTTTGTGCTCCTGTTTGTGTGGTGCTGGTGGGTGAATTAGGTGAGGATTCATTCCCAGGAGAGGCCAAACTGACGTATCTGTGTTTTTTGGAGGAGTTTTGCTGAGTGGGGCTCTTCTCCAATCTAGCAGGCATGGCCATTTTCAGGATTCCCTCAGTGGGGAGGGATACGCGCTCCAGAGACTTATCATCAACGGGGGACACAAGTTCTTCACTGCAGGGCTCCGCTTTATCATCTTCAATGACCACAATGTTCTTGGGCATCTCTTTAAACTGATATACCAGACGCTGCCCTTCAACTTTTGCAAGAATACCTCTCTGATAGTAGTACCTGCAAAAGTCACAGAATTCATTTTGCACACCTGTTTCCTTAAAGACGGAAATACGTCCTACAAAAGGGCCAAGTGACCTTATCTAAAACTCCTGCGCATAGCAAACCAGTTTTATAGGACAGTAAGACTTACTGGGTATATGGCCACTGCATATTTTTACCAGCGATAGATGCTGGCATTTTAATGATTAGCAATACAATCAGCTGCATATAAGTGTAATGGCTTCACCTAATCGAGTGGCTGTATTTCTAAGGCAAATAAAGTCCGATTTCAGTACCTTAAGGCTCGGCCCATAGTCTCGTAGTTCATATCTGGCTTGTTCTTATGCTTGCCCCACAGTTTGGAGACAGCCTTGGAATCCACTAGCTTGAAGATCCCCTTCTCTCTCTGTGTCCACTTGATATATCGAGGGCAGGTGTTTTTATCCTGAAGCAGGTCCAGCAGGAACTCCCACAGGTATGTGGTGTTCCCTAGAAGAAACAAAGCCGTTTCCAATTAACTGCAAAACACCTATAATGTTTAGAGCTATAACCTTTACAATTATTACAGATGCACATCCATTAAATTCACCAATTCTTAGAAGAAAAAAACCTTGTTTATGCAAAGATGCAAACCTTATTTCTACTTAAACACAATATATGAGATTACATTAAATTTGTATGAAGTTATATTTATTGTAAAATCAGAAGTCTCCGAGGCCATTTCTGTCAGTGTCATTTTATTTGTAGAAATATCTGTTTAAATAGTGGATGTCATACTATAGAAAAAATTTTTTTTACATAAATATCAAATTGATACTGGAGAAAACCAATGCTTATTTACCTTTGCCCTCTCTTGGTTTCTTCTTAATTCCCAAGTCTGGGGACCCATTGGGAAAGGTAGGCTGCTGTATCTTTGGTTTCCGGCCAGCTAAACAACAGGAAGGAGAGAGAGGACAGATAAGAAACCCTTTTAGAAGGTAATTTTTTAAGCCATTTATTTGACTTATAGCAGTCCTGACCCTCGTTCTCAAACAAAAAAATCCGTCCAAAGAGCAGTTACAATACAAGGATCATCTCATGGGGGAAATCTAGGTGGACTTCAACAACATGGATGGAGGGAGGCTTGTAACACTAGGTAACTATTTTTCCACTGCTAAACATTCTAATGCAAATTATTTTTCAGTACTTTTTTTTTTAATGTTTTACTTATATAATAAGGGCATTCCAGGAAAGGAATTATTTTTCAACATGCATTGATGAGCAATCATTTCTAAGAAATCTGAACATTGCCACAGGTCAAAGTTTTGACCAGAAATGATCAATATTTCCACAAAATAAATAAAAAAAACCAAGTAATTTTGAAAAGTATTAATTTTATATGGAATAAGTAGAATCTTTTAGAAATATAAAATCAACCATGTTAGACCCCCCCCTATATTATACCTTTCTTCTTTTTCATTGGCTCCCCAAGCTCTAGAGATATTGGGATTGGCGAGGCATCCATCGGCTCTGAGTCCTCCGTTGAAACCTCCACCACGGTTTCGGTTATGACATCAGGCCTCATGGCCGCGTGAATGAATTCCGGTGTGGAAACGCACGGAGGGACATAAACTTCAACTATGGAAGAAGGATAGAGCATGTCAGTTATGAAAGGACAACATTTTGTACTGAAGACGGTGTGTAGGGTCTTGGGACAGAAGCACAGCCATTTATTCAGTACACCCACAGCAACAGCGTTCGTAACTCATTAGAGTGGAAGCATAAACTTCAGCACAAAGGAGCGAGACACCATCTAGATATCCTCTAAATATGTCAGAAGGCCAGAAGTTCTTAACGCACAACAAACGGGAACAGAATGTTGTCAAAAGAGAAGCAACACACAAGGATAAAATCCTGATGGGAGAAATTTAGGGTATCATCTCTCATTGTGTACACAATGTTTTGGAAAAGGGATATGTCCTCTTTAATATGAAGATTGAAAAGTGAATATTCAATTTTCCCGTCTTTAAACATCTGTTCAAATCTGATTATTCATATTTTTAATATGTACCTGGATGACGTTAGGAAACATGGTATGATACCCTCACTCCTCCAGCAAATAGACTATTATTGTAACAGTATCAAATTATGTTTGAGGAAACCAATCTAAACATTTTATTAAAAACCGAGTAGAAGATGTAGGGAATGGGATCTTTGGAAATTGTTAATTCTTTGGAAAACTTTTATAGAAGAAAAGAAAGAATGAATATCGTGTACCCACAGGCCAGAAGGAGATAATGATTCTGTCGACAACATCCAAGAGGCACAGATTTGCTCAGCTCCCCCAAACACAGCAACAAATCTTTGGAGATTTGAAGTCCTGAGTAGACTGTTTGTTGGTGAGCAAAATTGCTTGCCAAGCAGTGCTAATGATTACAAGCACTTCAAACAAATGCAACTTAAACCGTCTTAACATAGCCGTTGGCACGGAAACTTGAAGCTCTGCCTTATTACACTAAGCACAATCTACCCATAGTAGGGTATTATCAATATAATGGGAAAACCATATTGAAGTGTCACAAGTGTTGATGCGAAATGGATGCCATTGTTTTTTAAAAAAAAAATGCAATTTTCGGGGCTGGGTATTCTCTTTTAACAACAGATTAAATATGTAATAATTAACAGATGTTAAGCTACATCACAGGAGCCACGTCACCTAAAAGTTCATATATCATAATCTAAACTTTTCAAACAGTTTGAATATCTTAAGCACAACCAATTACTCTTAGAAATCTTTTTTTTTTCCCCCGTCAGGAAGCCCAACAGCGTTCACATGAGCTTCCAACAGCAGAAGCCAGCTCTCAGAGTTATATGGCATGGCAGGATTGCTTACCTGGGCTCCTGGAGTCCCGCATAATGGTGGGAGACTCCATGTGTAACAGAGCTTCTGCTGCCTCAATGGTTTTGTCTGTGCAGTGAACATTGCTGCCATGTACGGATGCCTCCACTGAAAGACAAGGAACAAAAATAACGTTTAAAGTTTCTAACGACACACACTAAAATACTTCTTTGACAAATACGGTAAATCACAAAAAATAAAAAGGTGTCATCAAGAAGTATCGAGAAGTGCTGGTACTTTGCACACATATTGCAGTCGATTGTAACTGGAATCCGAAAAATGAAGTCTGTGATTAAAAAGGGTGCAAAGATTGTAAAAAATACAATTATTTGCCAGGTTCTGCCCCCGGAAAAATACATCCCCTATGTAGAGGTAATACATTTCCAGCTTTATGAGTTACTAATGCATGTCAACCTTAATGCTTCCCGTCAGAAAACATACTACAACGACCAACATATGGTTGCAAGTGGCATTAAGATTAAAGTAAAGTGAAAATGCTAGTTCATTAACCAGGGAGGAAGGGAGGGGGACAAACTGTAAAGAGACACCAATTTGATAAAAGTTGGCTACACATTAATGTAGTCATCATACAGAGACAGGCAGAAACATTGTCAGCCAATCTATTGTAGAAATCCACTTTATTAGGACATGGAGCACTTACAAGTCTCCTCATATCACCTGCACCCCGCACGGAACATGCTGGAGAGACTTAAGAAGCTGTTAAATCAACAGCCAATCAGAAAGAGGGAAGCCAAGTGCATTCTGGGATACGTGATATCATCAGAAGAGTCAGGAAGTCGAGTGATGCAGCTTTAACACACCATATGGCATTTGTAAGTGTTAACACAACCTATGGGTGTGCTTTTGCTCTACTTATCGTCATCTTATTTCAGGTGCCTGAATCACTCAACTGAACATGATTTATCAAACATGCTGTAACTTTTTCCCTGCCAGCACAGCTCTCGATAATGAGATTAGGGTGTCTCAGATAAGAAGGGTTAATCAGCCAGGAGCAAGCAGGCTTATAGGTGAAGCTCCGGCATTGTTTACACCATGGAAAGTGTCTTTTTATTTTGATATAATACATACAACATGCACTTCTATCATGCTATCGTAATACATGTGTTTTTTTATTTAGATTAGACGACATGACCCATGTACAAAAACCATCACGGTGTTAACGACAGACAGTGTAGGGCACTTGTACAGAAGATTTTAGAATTGAAAATATACCGTATTTGCTCGATTAGAAGACAAGGTTTTTTTCCAGAGCAAATGGGGTCGTCTTATAATCAGACCTCAAATTGGTCTGACTGTGAGACTAAGATCCAGATCCCCCACAGTGCCGCAGGGGACCTGGATCCTCCTGTCTTATGCCCCCCACTTGCCAGTGCGTCCAACTCCCTGGTGTGTAGTCAGGGCAGCGGGTAGACGTCTATGGGAATTTGACAGCCGAAGGGTGTATGTGCGATGGACGCGGACAACCCCCGCTGCTAAGGCACCTCCTTCCGGTTGCAGCAGAAGTTGCCTACGCGAATCGCGTAGACGTCTACCCGCTGTTGAGACTACACACCAGGGAGTCATAAGCACCGGTAAGTTGGGGGGGGGTGTTAAATGAGGGGCATAAGGCATTTCTGCCTCTATACGCCACTCTGCCTCCTGAAATGCCTTATACCTCCATCTATGCCACACTGCACCATGATATGCCTTTAAACTTAGGCATTTTAGAGAGAGTGGCACATAGAGGGTCAGAAGGCAAATCATGGGGCACAGTGGCATATAGAGGGTTAAAAGGCATATCATGGGGCACAGTGGCATATAGAGGGTTAAAAGGCATATCACGGGACACAGCGGCATATAGGGGGTATAAGGCATTTCTGATGCAAAGTGGCAACCCTGGGGGCAGATGTGCACAACTGTGGGGCAGGTGGGAAAATAAAAGGAAAGGAAATAAAAACAAAAAAAAAACTTCTCAATCATAGCTTTTATTAAAAAAAAAATTAGTTTACATAATTTACATGAATTAACATTTACTAGTAAAGCTTTTTTCCTATAGGGTCGTCTTATATTTAGGCTTTTTTTCCTAAATTAATATTCAGATTTTGGGGGGTTGTCTTATAATCGAGCAAATACGGTATATTAATAGCTGGGACCAATTTCATTTATTAATATTTATCCAATGGTTCATAACATATGTAGCCACGTTATTCCAATTTATCATTTTGTTTTTTAGATTCAAATTAATACATCTTCCATTTTCCTTTCGTAAATCTGTTTTAATTGTTCCCCAATATGCCATATATACACTTACTAGCCACTTTATTAGGTGCACCTGCTCAATTGCTCGAACAAATAGCTAAAATCACATGGCAGCAACTCAATGCATTTAGGCATGTAGACGTGGTCAAGACAACCTGCTGAAGTTCAAGCCGAGCATCAGAATGGGGGAGAAAGAGGATTGAAGTGACTTTGAATGTGGCACGGCTATGGGTGCCAGACGGGCTGGTCTGAGTACTTCAGAAACTGCTGATCTACTTGGATTTTTACGCACCATCTCTAGGGTTTACAGAGAATGATCAGAAAAACAGAAAATATCCAGTGAGCGGCAGTTGTGTGGACGAAGATGCCTTGTTGATGTCAGAGGTGAATGGGCAGATCATCTAATGGCCACTTCCAGCAGGATAATGCATCATGTCACAAAGCTCACATCATCTCAAACTGGTTTCTTAAACATCTGAGAAAGTATGCCACGAAGAATGAAGACAGTTCTGAAGGCAAAAGGTGGTCCAACCCGGTACTAGCAAGGTGTACCTAATAAAGTGGCCAGTGAGAGTATGTGCGTGATATAGATATATATATATATATATATATATATATATATATATATATAATAATGTATCTCATATGTTAGTGATCATAACAAGGAAGAAAAAGTTCAAAATGGAATCAGAAGAAGAGAAGAAGAAAATACTGCAGACAAGCATGGTCCTTTTGAAACTATAGTGAGCGGTTTTGCACGAAGCAGCCCATAAATATTAGCGACCGGCAGTGACATTTAGAAGCCGCAGTTCCCTGGGTATTTAGCATTTTCTTTTTTGTAGCTGTATGGCAGGAATTAATGAGATGCTCTGTGGGTTTTATGCATCTGTAATAAATTCATTCTGTTAAGGGCATTCAAAGCAAAACAGTTTCATGTCAACTGGCATCACCCTAGCTATTAATATGATGGAGGTGCAGGGACCATGAAGTAAAAGCACTGCTTGCTCCTTATCCCTATCTGCACCGGATCACTTAAACCCATGTGCATTTTACTAAAAGTAAAGTTTATGTATGTAAAATATATATTACATATACATATAGTGTGCAACCTACATAACAAAATTTGAGCCCCTTAAATCCGAAACAAAATACTGTTGACAGCACCTTGAGAGCATAGCTGTAATCTCCCAGCGGATGGGGCATGCCCTGCGCTGGCTAAGCGTTTCCTGGCATAATGTCACTGAGCAGCACCTGCCGCTCCCCGTCCACTCTCCCCACAAGGTGTCATCTGCTCTCACTCCGGCCATTTATGGCAATGTGCTCACAACACGGCCTTTTCCTAACAGCCATCCAACGAGCAGTGCCTGCTTCCAGCTATCTTTAGGTGACTCGCCGCCTGTGCGTCCCACACAAGAAAATTTATCAGACTGCCCAGTATATGTCCCTAATAACCCTATAGTTTCTCCCTTACAGAAGATTTAAGGAAAATCAAATGAATATTTCCAAAACTCCAGTACAACCGGCTCATCTGCTAACGCAGTTCATTATGATACACCAAATGATCATGAAGAACAGTCATACTTGTTAACAGTGTTACTTTATTTATAACCTTTAACACCACTTCTGGTGGTAAAAATATTAACAATGATGGTGGGAGACTTCAGTTATTCAAGAAATTGCACTGTTTGAACTATACATTACACAGGGCCACCCAATCACTGAGGTTAATAGTGAAGTCAAGGTACAAGATTCTTGGTGCTCGTCTAGTCCTAGTTTCAACCTACATCATCAGACATGAAAATACATCAGAGGCTTATTAGCCAGCAGATTAAGCTACTTGCAAGCAGAGAGTATTCATTAGAACATCAAATATTATGCATATGGAATGCTTAATCTCTGAAGGCCAGATTAGCTAACTTGTGCGACGGGCAAGGGGACTAGCGGAAATTTCCGGCCCGGAATGTGGCGACAGTCTGTTACACATATGTTACAAATCTATGTATTTAGCATGTCAATATTCCATAGCCGAAGCTATACTTAACTGTACAACCTCCATTAGGCTTCATGAGTAGAGTAACTAGCCAATTAAAAAATATATGTTTGCATTATATATACATATATATATATATATACATATATACATATATATATATATATATATACATATATACATATATATATATATATATATATATATATATATATACACATACATACATACACACACGTTTAACCTTACAGTTAATATATTAAGTATATTTTGCTATACTGCAATGCAATTCTCTTGCACAGGACCGTTACATCCTGGAGGAAAGCGTTTTAATACCAGTAAGGCAGTGAAGGAGTTACTTTTTCCCAGCTGGGCCCTGGGGGTAGCCAAGATACACTGGAACCCCGCATTGTGAAACTCACCCAGTTCCAAAAGGTCTCTGTTAGGGACAATAAGCAGTTAAGGCCTTTTCAAAGAGCGGCCAGCCTTGGAAGGCAGCCAAAAATATGCAAGCTTCCTCTCAGTAATCAGTCACTAGTGGGTGTTTCTATGGTTATCGCTACGCCAAAAACATACTTGGGAGAAGGAGGAGTCAGGATCGTTTCCATGAAGACCTGCTTTAAAATCGATGTAAAAGTCTCTACTGGCGATGCTAGTATGCACTATACATCGCTAATATATGTAACATTAATACACGGGTGACAAAGTGTTGCAGGGCGCTTGTAGACATTAAGCGCAGCTGGTTAAAAAACTTGTATGTAAAGCCATCTTTATTGGATTACGAGGTTGCCGCACGGTTCATGGGAGAGTAAAGCGGGTCGTTGCCAATAATCAGGAACATTACACACGGAGAAGCAGTGGAACAAAAGGCGAGCAGGTTGTGTCGTTCGTTCACACACACATTCTCTAAGCCTGGATTTAAAATTCACTACCTGCTTCCACCATATGTTTCACATTAGTTTGTGTGCTAATGCACCAGGTCATATAGAAGGTCACACCGTGCAAACCACCAACGTACCACATATCTAGCACAAGATCAAAACGTCATGTTAGCTTTTACGTGTGTGTGTGTGTGTGTGTGTGTGTGTGTGTGTGTGTGTGTGTGTGTGTGTGTGTGTATATATATATATATATATATTTTTTTTTTTTTTTTTTTCTGAAAATATAGGTGTCTGAGGTCTAAGACAGGAAGCAACGGATAATAATCTGCACTACATGTATATGACCATGTATGCTTGTTTTCTTATCCTGAGGAGACTGACGCAAACTTGATTAATCCCAGCAATAGTCACTGTGACTCCTAAAACTTTAGATGCCGAATGTTATATCAGGAATGGTTACATCTAAGGGGCTGTTTGCCAGTTTTAAAAATGGCAAACCTGTCAGTGTCATGGGAATAGACAATGCTGTGTGAGGAATCCTGATGTCTGTAGCCTGGGGATGTGATGGGTAATTAACACTCCAGCTTCATTCATACTCCTTGCTAAGGGAAGGAAGCATTTAACCTCTACCAACAAAAGAAAGAACCTGATATTGACATCATGCTCTTATCTATATGGAAATCAAAGGCAGATACACAAAGCATGGCGATGTAGCATGGCATACTAAATAAAGATACGGACGTGAATGAATGAAGGACCTTTTAAACACAATTCAGTAGCAGCGCATGAGTAAAATCTAAGTTTGCTTATGAATGGCAAAGTCACAGGCAACTAAATGGCCCAATATGAGTATGAACTATGCCACTAAGGAGCAAAGCAATTGTGTTTTAATGGGTCAGATATTACAATAACATCTTCTTAGGATTCAGATGACAGACAGCAGTATAGAAATAACCTATTCTTTCCCTATAGCATTTAATAGCATACTTCAGATGTTCCCATACAGCTCACTTAATTTGTTAATAACACCAACATGTAGTACATAGATTCCTTAAAATAAGTAAAAACTAGGAAAGGTCACCTGACAGATGTGTCTTAATTAAATAATGTGCAGAGTGTAATCGGCACAATTACTGTATGTGGGGGAAAACATTACTGATAATCAGAAAAAAATTATAATATCACAACTACTTATTCTACATCAATCGATAAAGGAAGCCGTTTCATCGGTAAAGTCAAAATTATTTCTAACTTCTTAAAACTAGAACCGTGTGTAGATGTTCACTTTAACCATTCACTGGACATGTCTTTCAAGTGACCACTAATGTTAAAGAAACTAAAAACTTAAACCCACACACAAGCTACTAACGTTGCCTGGTGTGGAAATAAAACTCTTCTGTCAGGGGTGTTAGATAACGGCTTCCAGATCCTCAGCCCACGACCCGGAAGTAACAAACCTCTCACAGTGACCGTACACAATGCAGCAGGCAGCACAACCGGCACGTGTCTATAAGGCTAAAGCAGCCCAGGTGCTCAGCTTAGGTCCCGCCCCTCACTTCCGTGTTTACATCTCTTCTCTTCCCTCCAATTCCATCCGCATTGTGAGCTCATAGCTCGCTGCCAATCAAAGCAGTGCTGAGCGTCTATTGGCCCATAGCCCAACCTCTCCGCCGAGCACTCATAGGCCAGCGCTCGGATTTCGAACCTTCCCCACGCATTCATTGGCCAGGGGGTGCTGTCCATCATGACATACTCCCAGCCCGTTTGATCTCAGCGCTTCCGCTATAAACGGGTTTTTTTTTTTTGTTGAATTAAAATATATTTATCTCTATAGTGATATATATATAAAAAATAACTGCACGCACTGGGACACGTTAATAGCCGTGCAACACATCGCACAACCGGAGGCGCAAAACCTCTCCTATATATATGACTTCACAAGCAGCGGGCATGAGCCCTATAATGCATATTTCGCAGACAGTTACGTGCGCGGACTATCATAGGCATCAATCTGTAGACACATTTTAACCACATAGTAACATCCGAAAGGTGTAAGAAGCTATAAGACGATAAAAACATTCTAAATTAAAACAAAAATATTTTAATATATATGTTATATGTATATGCGATTAATAGCCGCAGCATTTGGTCCCGGCGAGTGGAATTATTTTAAAAGCTAAAGTCTCCCAGTCTCCGACACAAACACTCAGCGATAAGAAATCCGTACATAGATCACAGAGCATCCCGCGCCTTGCATTTCCATGCCTAGCGGTCCTAGAGATGTCAGGGGGATCGGAGCGCTGTGTGCAGGCAGACAGCGTGGCAGCAGACAACAATCTCACACACTTCCTGGTTCTCGGGTAACAGCGCCTAAGCCCTCTCCTAGCACGCATCTCAGGGCACTAAGCCCAACGCAAGTCCCGGCCTCTGCCATCCCCGCTGCCCTGAGCAGATGATCGCTTCCTGATTCGCCCTTCACGACTCCCCAAAGCAGGAGCCCCGAGAGCAAAACGTGCGCAGCTGCATCCCACCCCCTTTCAGCCACAGCAAGTGCCCAGCAGGGCCGGGGCTGCCTGTGCATGCTCAATAGTATCGGCCACACTGACGCCTTCCACTCCCCTCCATTGCACGCAAGACATTACCGGCTCTGATGAGCAGATCGAGTTGGTTGGTAGGTCCCTCATGCAGCGAAGTCGCCATGTTTATGCAGGAGGCTCAGCTTCACATTGAGTCACAGCAGCAGCATAGAGGAGGAAGCGGAGGTACACATACACACACTCAGTGCGTGTGTGTATGTGTGTGCAAGGGGAGGAGGGACACTGGGATCCTTCCGCAGCAGCCTACAGGAAGCGCCAAGCAGCGGCTGGCTCAGTGCAGCCAGCGAGTGTCTGTTAGAGCAGCGCGATCCTTCCGCACACAGGAAGTGCATCTCGCTGACACCGGGGTGCACACTACAGCATCACCCACCCGAGACTGGCCCCACAGAGCGGGAGTGCGAGGCGACATGCCTCCGTTACACCTCACGGCCACAATGCTCCGTACCAATTAAATCAGTCGTGTTTGTTTAAGCCGCCTTCACTGGGAGCGGGACTCTCGGGGAATTCAAGGACAGCTGGGCCGCTCAGTAAATTAATAGATGCTTCAGCTAATTGAGAGGTCTCTTCCATACTAAATCAATGGTGGCTGTGGGTTATTTCTGTGAGACTGTCAGTGAGGCAAGCCATTTAATGACAAGTATGCCCTAATAAGGAATAAGTACGTTTCTGTACAGCACAGAGTTGTGAGTTCAAGGGTAACTTTGTGATCTGAGGAAGTGGTACCCACTGGCGTGGAAGCGTGAAAAGAAACAGCATCGATCTGCACTGCACTCAGCACACTGACGGCAACTTGCAACAGTAACACATCCAGCTGCCCTCGCTCCTGCAATGCTATCTACATGTGGCTTACAGAGTGTCTAAGACAATGGATGCAAATCGGGAACTTTTTTTTTTTTTTTTAAAGAGATAAGTGGTGTAAAAAAGAAATATACCTGTGTGAGTGTATATGTGTATGTAATATATATAATATAAAGCACAAACAATAGTATAGTTTAGATACTTGGTTTGGTTTTTTATATATATATATATAAAAAAAAAAATATATATATATATATATATATATATATATCAAACCAAGTATCTAAACTATACTATTGTGTGTGTGCGCTTTATACATATAATTATATATATATATATATATACATACACATACATACATATACATACACACACACACATATGTAAAGAACTAGCTGCTATAATGGCAAGGTCTTTTAATTGCCATTTAATGCAATACAAAACGCATCCTGAATGGCAGTGGTAATATTAAATCAGCTCTGCCGTATACTTTGACCGATATGAATGCTCTGTTAAAGGGCTGATCTGGTCACAGTACCGAGCAACCTTGCAATGGGGATCCAATTGCGGCGGCTAGTCCCCTTAATACACCAATAGTGTGCAACTCAGCTGCTGCGTGCACCGTGGGGACACTTGTGCCAATGTTCAGTTCTCACTTAGATTAATGGGGTTGAACTTGATTTAGCTCATTCATGCCAGACTTTGCTTGGTCACAGAACACTTCCACCCTTATCAACTTCTTGCAAGTCTGCAGAAGATAGGGCCATGTTTACCAAGACTTAAGCAAAAAAGATAGTGTACACTTGCCCGCACTACACAATGTAGTGAAGGGATGTGTGCATTCACGTCAGGTAGTTTTCATAATGCATACACTGTACACATGGTTCATGCTATCTGATATATTTACGTTGTTTAGAAACTGTTCTGAAGTTTAGATATCATCCCAAGCTATTCACTACCAAAATGTTTGTCAAAGAGTAAACTGCCCTCAGGCCAACACTTACAAGATTTGGGCCACCAGCAGCAGTTTTCTTTAAACACACAGCTAAGCTTTAAGTATAACTTACAACATGAGAGCACCTGTACGTTTGTTGTGCTAAAAATACGATGGTATTTGGTGAACAGAGACCCCAAAACATGAATCCTATCCAGCCCAGGTCCTATTCAATGCACATAAGTATTAGTTGAATCTGCTGTACATAAAGGAAGCACATACAGTGTTTTGAATATGTTTCCCCCTCTTCTAATTCCGCTTCTTTTTAACATTTACATGTTTCAGATCATCCAACTAATTTTACATGATCATTTAAAGAGTTAATCAAAACCTATATTCTCCATATGAAAAAATAGCTGCCCCCCCCCAAACCAATAACTGGTTGCACTAAAAAATGATAACTGGCAATTAATCTTTTACAGCGCTGCGAAGGCATCTCGCTCATACTTAATTCAGCCACAATGGATGCTTTTCGAGTATGAACTGCCTTTTTTAAGGTCATACAACAGCATCTCAATCGGAGTCAAATCAGTTGACTAGGCCACTCCAAAACTGTAATTGTGATTGACTCATTTAGAGGTGGACTCGCTGGTTTGCTTCGGATCATTGTCCTGCTGTATAACCTGTGTTTGAGCTTCAGGTCACAAACTGGTCGACGGATGTTCTACTTAAGGAGTTTATAGTAGAGAGCAGAATTCATGGTTACATTAACTATGGGAGGTCACTCAGGTCCTGAAGGAGGAAAGCAGCCCCAGACCATCACACTACCATTACTATGTTTAAGTGTTGGTATGATGTTCTTATGGTTGAATGCTTTGTTAGCTTTATGCTAGATGTAACACCACTCATGTCTTCCACAGAATACTGCCCCCAAACGTCTTTTTGGGGGGGGGGGTCATCAATTTTTGGTAAATGTGAGATGAGTCTTTGTGTTCCCTTTGGTCTCTTGAGAGGAATTTCGGTATGCTGGCTGCTCCTGGGAAGGTTCATCACTGTTCCAGGTTTTCTCCATTTCTAGATTCTGTGATTCTCTGGAGTCACAGAGCCATAGAAATAGCTTTGTAACCCTTTCTAGACTTATCGATATCCATGACTTTGTTTCTCATCTTTTCTGGATTTTTTTTTTTTTAAAGGTTGAGGCATCATGTGCTGTTTTTTTGAGACTTTTTGGGCTTTTTCACTTTGCAAGACAGGTTTGGTTTAACGGATGTGTAGTAGTAGTAGTAGTAGTAGTAGTAGTAGTAGTAGTAGTAGTAGTAGTAGTAGTAGTAGTAGTAGTAGTAGTAGTAGTAGTAGTAGTAACGATGCTATGGGGGGGTTATTTTTCACATAGGGCCATGTAGAGTTGGATAGCCTTTTTCTTCTGTTCATGAAATCATAATTTTAAAATCGCTTTGTGTTTACTCACATTGTCTTATGTTAAAATTAGTTTGATGATCTGAAACATTTAAGTGTGACAAAGATGCAAAAACATAAAGCAGGAAGGGGCAAACAGTTTTTCACAATACTGTACATTGTTACATTGTTCCAGACTATATTTATAGATTAAAAAAATCTACTGCCACTGGATCAAATTCCTCAAGTCATATAGTAAAGAACATAAGCCCCTTAGGTTTTAAGTTTGCTCCTGTGCTTGGTAGTATCTACAGTAGGGACAGGCACAAGCCGGCAGTAGATGTGTAACGGGAATACAACTACTAGTCTATTATTCACCAATGAACATAGCTTTGCTTTTGGGATGTTTGCTGTGAATAACGGTAGTTGGAGAGGTATGATGTATAGACATAACGCTCCACTGTACATTAATCATTCCCTGATGAATCGTGATGAACTACTCACTGATATGCCACCAGCCCACGCTCATAATACTACAATACAGAATATTTTCAGATTTGTTTCGTTTGAGGTATCACTCACTCAAATATCCTTCTATTTAATAATGGAAGTGCCTGTGCTACTAGTTTGCTGGGAAACAGGATGTCCTACCAGCTGTATGAGAATTACAATGTAGGAACAAGCCCCCCGCTGGGAGCGCTGTGTGAAACAATCAGTACTTTGGGATTCTTAATGCAAGGACGCATATTCCATGCAATAAATATTGGCTGTAGTCTACTACGTTAGGCATGGTGTAAAAAAGCAAAGTCATTAAAAAAAAAAAGCTTAACTCTATGAAGGGAATTTTCAAATTAAATGCAGCAATACCCATAGAATGTATCAATCCTAAATTTCACATAACCTTACTACTCTAAAACAGCTCATTTACGTTCAGGCGAGAAAAAGCAACAAAAATAACAGTATTAATTAAAAGAAATCAGCATGGCCCTTCAAGTGTTATGGGGCCGGTTGGGGAAATCAATGATCTCCCTTGTAACCAGTCTTTTGAGCAGTGGCCCAATAGGGCATTTAACTCCCTCTTATATGACAGAGGGGTTGCTGTCCTCGCCCACAATATATCATTTAAGAGGTCTCTTTAAATATCCGCTGTGTCCCTTTTGTAAATGCATGGAGGGTTCATATCCATTCGCCCGGTTCCCAACTATTCAAGAAGTCAATCATTGGCAAGAATTGTTGGACTATGGAGGACGCCTAAAAACAAAGTTGTCCTGCAAGGTGGGCTGACATTGTCCTGTGTAATGCAATATAATAGTGGACCTGCCAACTTATAGAACTGTTACTTGTTTTTAATTTTATAGTTGAAGTGTGCATTTTTTATGAGAATAATGGTTTATTCACATCAATCTTCTAGTCAAGATTCACAGAAGGGAATTCCAAAGTCATACTCTCTCAGTGTCCCTTGTCGCATTTTGGCATGGCAGTTATGGAATGAGGGTGGCAGAGTAATTAATAAGAGGCCTTGGGTGGGCAGAGATAACCATTAGCCATACCAACTTGCCACTGGTGGCACGTAAGAAAAACCTCTGCTTTAGCTGCATGTATAGTTTGCTTAATTGGCAACCCATTACTCTTATGGACCATGAAACCCTCCCTCTGTATATTAATGACAATAAAAACACCATTTACTTGCAGGATGCACCATCAACCTCGATGGTCTGTTTTGATCCTCATCTAAGCTGCATATCTACCATGACATCTGTTCATAGTAAGACTAAAGTACTTTCGGTTTGTGGTTCATTTAAACAGAAATGGGGGATAAGGCAATGCATTTAACTGCACTGGTAGCCACTACTGCTGGAAATATAACAGTATACATCTTATTTGAGCCTCACACCATAAAGATACGGTCAGTTCTTGGGGAGCTCAGATTTGAAGCTTTAATCACAGATTGTTTTGTGGCAGGCAGTTCCAGATACAGCCACAGAAGGAGCCCGATACAAGAAGCATCCACGTCTTTAACGTTCTGTAAACATTGCAAGTTTTTGGAAGCATTTCAAGTTCTAGGCTTTTATTTTTATACCATGTAATAATACAAGAAATGTGGTGGTTTTTAATCAGGTGCTATTTTAATCCTGTAAAACTCAACATTATGCCATCTCCAGGATAACAGATAAATGCTCTGAAATATACCCCTCGTCTTATAATCGGACCTCAACTAGGTCTGACTATGAGACTAAGATCCAGATCCCCCGCAGTGATGCAGGGCACCTGGATCCTCCTGTCCCCACACACACACACTTACCGGTACGTCTGAGTCCCCGGTGCTTAGTCCGGGCAGCGTGTAGAGCACTACGCGATGCGCGTAGAGCTCTACACGCTGCCCGGACTAAGCACTGGGCAGCGTGTAGAGCTCTACACGATTCGCGTACACAACTTCCGCGCAGACCTTCCCCGGCTGTCTGGTAAATTGGGAGGGGGAGGGAGTGTTAAATGGGGGGCATAAGGCATTTCTGGAGACAGAGTGCTCTGTGAAATGCCTTTTAACCCTCTATAAGCCACTCTGCCTCTTAACCCTCTATAAGCCACTCTGCCTCCTGAAATGCCTTATACCTCCCTATATGCCACTCTGCCCCATAATATGCCATTTAACCCCCTAAATGCCAGAGTGGCAATTCAGGAGGCAGAGTGGCACATAGGGGGTCAAAAGGCATATCATGGGGCACAGTGGCATTTAGAGAGTTAAAAGGCATATCAGTGGCATATAGGGGGTATAAGGCATTTCTGGGGCAGAGTGGCAAGCCAGGGGGCAGATGTGCATAACTGGGGGGGCAGGTTGAAAAAAAAGAAAAAAAATATTTTTCTCAATCATAGATTTTATTTAAAAAAAAAAATTGTTCACATAGTTTACATGAATTAACATTTACTGGTAAAACTTTTTTCCTATAGGGTCGTCTTATATTCAGGCTTTTTCTTTTTTTCATAAATTAATATTCAGATTTTGGGGGGTCGTCTTATAATCAAGCAAATACGGTACTCAATAAATAAAGCCTGGATACACTTATATCTCCTCTTTTTTTTTTATCAACGTGATCAATAGAATGTTATTATTTTAAAGATTTTTTTGTACAATGAGAACTTAACTGCTTGTCAAAAGACTTGCAATATTAATCCTCCCCTTTACGGTATTCCTCCTGTTTGCTGGAAGCCTATTGGTTTTGGGGCCTTTTGGAGGAGGGGTCAGATAAGAATCCAGTCCATTAAAAAAAATATTTAGTTCTGTAGTTTGTACCTTGAGCTCAATTCAAGAGACTGAAATGCAAACAGCACAAACCATAGATGAGTTTTCTACATGTGCTGCCATGTGAGAGGTCAACTCCCATTGATGGGAAGTCAACCCTTAAATGCAATTTTGACACTTTTTTAATCATGTTACAGTGAAAATAAAATAGTGACTGTTCTCTTACGCTAGAAAGGGCTTAAAAAATACTATTGCACAAAAGGTGCGTTGTACCTATACACAAAATACCTTTGCACTCAGCACAAGACGAAAACACCGGCAAATAACCTGGATCAATAGTCCTACAAAATCATGTCATTCCTGCAAATAATAATAGCCAGTAAAAGTACGGAATGCATCTCTGATTTTGTACAAATGGGAGCAGGTAAAGAGCATGTAGTTCCTGTTAATGTTGATACTAATATAATGGATCTGAGATGCTCCGAACGCTGCATGAACTGTTCTGATTCAATGAAAATAAAGTACACAGCTGGTTGTTGTAACAGAATTACAAAGAGACATATCCAGCATGAGTAATCGTTTAATAAACATGCTAGCTTTAAGTGTAGTATAAGAAACAATATTTTAGATTATACTACTATCTTAATCTAATCATGTGAGACCTACTTACAGTCTGCTGGGAAAAGCAAGAATACACTTTGAGCATGAGACTAAAAAAGATCTTAGAAACTTTCAGTATTGCGCTCTATAGAGGCATTCATTCCCCGCTAATTTCTTCTTATTAGGAAACAATAAATGAAATTTGTAAGTATTGCAAGCACAATGGAAGCATTTGCAATGGCTCTTTACTAAAGTCTTTTTTACAAGTAAATTACTCTTCTTCTGATCATAATTAAATGTATAAATGTATTACATTTCTAAGTTATATATATATATATATATATATATATATATATATATATACACACACACACACACACACATTTTATATATATATATATATATATATATATATATATATATATACATACACATATTATATTATATATACCGTATTTGCTGGATTATAAAACGACCCTGATTATAAGACGACCCCCCAAAATCTGAGTATTAACTTAGGGAAAAAAAGAAAAAGCCTGAATATAAGACGACCCTAAAGGAAAAAAGTTTTACCAGACCAGTAAATGTTAATTCATGTAAACTATTTTTTTTTAATAAAAGCTATGATTGAGAAAAATATTGATATATCCCATTCTGGCATTTAGGGGGTTAAAATGCATATTATGGGGCAAAGTGGCATATAGGGAGGTATAAGGCATTCCAGGAGGCAGAGTGGCATTAAGGGAGTTAAAAGGCATTGTATAGAGCACTCTTATACCCCTATATGCCACTCTGGCATTTAGGGGGTTAAAAGGCATATTATGGGGCAGAGTGGCATATAGGGAGGTATAAGGCATTTCAGGAGGCAGAGTGCTCTATTAAATGCCCCCTTAACGCCACTTTGCCTCCTGAAATGCCTTATACCTCCCTATATGCCACTCTGCCCCATAATATGCCTTTTAACCCCCTAGGTGCCAGAGTGGCATATAGGGGTATAAGGCATTCCAGAAATGCCCTATGCCCCCATTTAACACACACACACTTACCGGTGCTTCCAATTTCCTGCTGTATTGCCGGGGCAGCGGGTTGACGTCTCCTTCCGCTGCAGCCGGAAGGAGGTGGAGTTGGCAGCGGGGGTTTGTCTGTGTCCGTCGCGCATACCTTCCCCGGCTGTCAGAGATCAGAGTTCCCCGCACCGGGAACTCTGATCTCCCACAGTCGGGGAAGGTATGCTTGACGGACGCAGACAACCCCCGCTGCTAGCCACACCTCCTTCCGGCTGCAGCGGAAGGAGACGTCAACCCGCTGCCCCGGCAATACAGCAGGAAGCACCGGTAAGTGTGGGGGGGGGGGGACAGGAGGATCCAGGTCCCCTGCAGCGGTGCAGGGGATCTGGATCTTAGTCTCATAATCAAACCTCTATTTGAGGTCTGATTAGAAGATGACCCCGATTAGAAGACGAGGGGTATTTTTCAGAGCATTTGCTCTGAAAAAAACCTCGTCTTATAATCGAGCAAATATATATATATATATACACATACATATATACACACACACACATATACATACATATACACACACACAGTATGTTAGTCAATCTACGCACAATGCTTGTGGTTTCACTATTATGAAGGGCTAGAACTGGCACGTTTCTCCACCAAGAAGGGCTGTCCCTGTATAATGCATTATACAATGCGTAAGGAGGCTTTGAAGAAATCTTGATGATTTAACTATACATAACACAGGTCAAGCCAAGCTCTTTCTGCAGCAGAATGTCACTGGGGTTAGATGTATAGCGACGTCAAAGAGTTGAAACTACAGCTCTCATTTAATATGAAAATTTTAAGGCTGCTAAGCCCATCTACTGCCCAGAAAGGCTGGCACAGTATGGATCACTGAACAGTAAAAAGTATTGCAGACATAATTGCTCCTCTAAATTAATTATTATTGAACATTTTAATCATGTTAAACTGCATATGTGACAAGTTCATTTGAAAAAATAAGAATAAGGTAAGAAAGACAAGAAGCAATTTTTATACCTATAAGATGTGAATAACTTACCTTTAAAAGTTTCATTTAAGTATGATGTGTGTTTTTATTTAAAAAAACATATAAATATTATCCATAGGCGAACTATAACAATACTAGGTTACAGTATTGGCATGTCATTTAATATATTTGGGCAAAGAGAGAGATCAATAACAGCTTACCTGTACAGAATAACTTAAGGTGGGGTAATTATATTAATAATTCTATTAGCAAATGTCATGGTTTGCTCCTTTCACCACACTGGTGCATAGGGATGTTTTGTGCATGTCAAGGAAGACGTTTATTATTGATTACGTCTTATTGCTCTCTAGTGATTAGTCCTCTTACTAATGGGGTTTATATGAACTTTGTTCAGCATTTCAGTAAACCGTGTTGGAGTTTGAATCAAAGAAAGTAAAATCCCACCTATCTCCACGGTTTCAGTCTCGACCTCTTGTTCCTCCGCCACATCTTGCATCATAAAGGTTTCATCATCATACACCAGGATCTGGGCTGCATACCCCTGCTCCAGCCGGGCGCTAGGGACGGGCTCCACAATTACGGCAGGATACTCAACCTGAACTTCTTCCTGAAACAGGGAAAACAAAAAAATCCTCTTTTTAAAACAGCAAAATAAAAACCATATTTTGTTACAGACACGTTTGCAGCTGATCACATTGCAAAGACCCTTCCCCAATATGCAAGGCACGTCTTTAACAGAAACAAAGCTCATCTAGACTTTTTCCAACATCCATGAAACACAATAATTGGCTCTAAGAATATAAGGTGAAAAAAAAAAGTGCGCATCTTTGAAGGGACACTCAAGCCCTCATATGAACTTAAACCCTGCTGAATCCCCCCAAATGCATTTGCCCCATTTACCCTCCTGAAAGCTGTGCGCAGTGGTCTGTTTAGACCCCAGCGTGTAGGTGGAAAGTCTATTTATTTCCATGGCAGCACTTTCCTGCCACTGATTAGTTGCTAAAGCTGTCAGTCAGTGACAGGACATACTCCCACTGATTTCATTGGAAGCAGCCAATTAATGGCAAGAATTTTCAAATCATGAGAACCAGAAAAGATTTTGCACCATGGCTAAAAATTCTATGTTAGGTGTCCCCCCGCTATTTTGGAGAAAATGCATATTAAAAGTACTCACTGAGTGTTAGGGTTACCCACAAATATGCATCCTTCTATAGTAGGGTTGTGAGTGACACCAAACTGTGACGTTAACGGATTTTGTTTTTACTCTCAATAAAGCCATTAAGGAAACCGTATTTATAATATAGTTCAGCAGCAGCCACAACTTTCTTTCTGATCCTCACTGCCAGCAGTGATACCCCAACAGTGCATTATGGAGACACACTGGTGCAGTCAGTAACCGGATCTGCCCACCAGGGCACACAGTGCAGTTACCTGGCTTTAACTGAACCTCGCAAGGCAAAAACCTTACCTTCAATGTCACTAAGGCTTGTGTAGTTTTCTTTTCTTAAGAGTGAAAATAATAAAATAAAATAAAAAAAAACATTTCCATATTTTCTGTAAAAGGAAGAAGGCCCATGGGTCCTTCCTATGTATATGTTTTTTCCATATGGGCATAGTGTCAAGAATCTTATAATATAAACATTTCACTCCCAATCCTCACCTGATCCAGGTTTTCTACTCCGTTGCTGGTAAACTCCCCCACTGACCCACCGCCATCCACCGCTGCAGAGGTCATGTTGCATCCCTTGAAGTTGGACACAAACCACAATTCAAATGTCTTACAAGATCAGGAAACGCCTCTCGTATCTGGAAAGAAAGATACAATACGTAAGAGAAATGGCATCGCTCTCTCTCAACTTCTGGCATTATAGAACTTCAGGTCGTTGCTAAAATGAAAAAAAGACGTTTAACACTCAGGGCTCAAACTAACAGAGCTTTTCCACGAATGGACACTATTGCTGTTGCACCATGTATCCAAACACAAAAAACTACTTTCATTTTTTGAGTTCTTATGGTTTGTTTTTGTATTTAAACATACAAAACATCCTCTGCAGATGGCCGCTAGAAATGCAATGGTGGCAGTGACAACGCATCCATGCCAGGAGATGATGGAATCCTGTACAGCTAAACTACTAAATAAGGACATTTGAAATGTCTAATCTAAAACCCACTGCTCTTTGAAGTAAAAGAAACACAAACAAAACACCGCTGATCACTATTTAGTGATCAAGCAGCTAAAAATAAAGTTATTTTAAATAATTATATAACTCATCACAGCATTGTTTTACGCCTAGATCGGTTTCACCGTCATAAAGAGGCAGAGATCACAGCCAAGCGCAATGTTTACCGATACTGTCCTTGGCATACGATTGGCTCCTGTGAACAAATCACATGCACTGGGTCCTATTGGTTGCTGCAGGTCTGTATGGTGTCAGGGTAGCCAGCCCCCGATGGCACCACCAATTATCTGCAATGGGTGACAGTAGCGTAATAGTACATCCTCTGTCTTTCAAGGCATTACAAAGTACTCAATAAAAGCCGAGAGATGATGCTAAAATTAGATAGAAGTCAAATTTCCAAACACCAAATTTCCAAATACGCAGCCTGTTGTGTAAACAAGAACAAAGTCTAAGCAGAAAGTTTATTATTAACGTTACAAAATGTGTCAGTCATAAACAAGTATTAACCGTAAGTGCAAAATGTTAACTTATAAAACAAACTACCGTGCCTTGATATTTTTATTACGAAAATATTTTTGGATTTTTTTTTCAAGTTTTCCCAAGTCTAGCATTTGTAAATGTAATATGGATAGGGTTTGATCCAGGGTCCCGGTTTCATGGCTAACCCTAAACTCAAGACGATGTCCTTTCAGTTGTGAGTACTCAGATTTCAGTGCATACAACGATGCTGGTGTCCTTAAACGATGCCACATCTTCTCCATCTTAGTGCATCTAGCCCAGGGGTGTCCAAACTGCGGCCCTCCAGCTGCTGCAGGACTACATCTCCCATAATGCTCTTTCAGCTAAGGGGCTGGCTGAGGAGCATGGGAGATGTAGTCCTGCAGCAGCTGGAGGGCCGCAGTTTGGACATCCCTGAGCCCAATCAATACTGTATATACCCTAGACGTACTCGAGGAAGCTATGAGCGAAACTCAGCGACATCATTAGGAGTGGAATATTCAGAACATCCGCCAGAAGTTTAAATCGCAAAGAGATACAGTAGCCGCGATATCCAGGATCTTACTACACGCCGGACTTGTATTCATTTGATTACCGTATTTGCTCGATTATAAGACGAGGTTTTTTTCAGAGCAAATGCTCTGAAAAATACCCCTCGTCTTATAATCGGGGTCGTCTTCTAATCAGACCTCAAATAGAGGTCTGATTAGGAGACTAAGATCCAGATCCCCCGCACCGCTGCAGGGGACCTGGATCCTCCTGTCGTCGCCCCCCCACACACACACACTTACCGGTGCTTCCGGAGGTGAAGTTGGCAGCGGGGGTTTGTATGCGTCCGTCGCAAATACCTTCCCCGACTGTCAGAGATCATTGTTCCAGAGTTCCTGATCTCTGACAGCCGGGGAAGGTATTTGCGACGGACGCATACAAACCCCCGCTGCCAACTCCACCTCCTTCCGGCTGCCGCGGAATGAGACGTCAACCCGCTGCCCCGGCAATACACCAGGAAATTGGAAGCACCGGTAAGTAAGTAAGTAAGTAAGTAAGTAAGTGTGTGTGTGTGTGTGTGTGTGTGTGTGTGTGTGTGTGTGTGTGTGTGTGTGTGTGTGTGTGTGTGTGTGTGTGTGTGTGTGTGTAGGGCATTTCTGGAATGCCTTACACCCCTATATGCCACTCTGGCACTTAGGGGGTTAAAAGGCATATTATGGGGCAGAGTGGCATATAGGGAGGTATAAGGCATTTCAGGAGGCAGAGTGGCGTTAAGGGGGCATTTAATAGTGCACTCTGCCTCCTGAAATGCCTTATACCTCCCTATATGCCACTCTGCCCCATAATATGCCTTTTAACCCCCTAAATGCCAGAGTGGCATATAGGGGTATAAGGCATTTCTGGAGGCAGAGTGCTCTATATAATGCCTTTTAACTCCCTTAATGCCACTCTGCCTCCTGGAATGCCTTATACCTCCCTATATGCCACTCTGCCCCATAATATGCATTTTAACCCCCTAAATGCCAGAATGGGATATAGGGGTATAAGGCATTTCTGGAGGCAGAGTGGCACATAGGGGGTCAAAAGGCATACCATGGGGCACAGTGGCATATAGAGGGTTAAAAGGCATATCATGGGCCACAGTGCCATATTGGTGTGGCAAGCCTGGGGGCAGATGTGCGTAACTGGGGGACAGGTTGGAAAATACAATAGAAAATATAAAAGAAATAAAAACAAAAAAAAAATATTTTTCTCAATCATAGCTTTTATTAAAAAAAATAGTTTACATGAATTAACATTTACTGGTAAAACTTTTTTCCTTTAGGGTCGTCTTATATTCAGGCTTTTTCTTTTTTTCCTAAGTTAATATTCAGATTTTGGGGGGTCGTCTTATAATCAGGGTCGTCTTATAATCGAGCAAATACGGTAATCTGTACCTGGAGAATCTGTATTTCATCCTTTTGGGTATAATGTATCCTTTTATTTTGTATATAACATCTATTGGGGTGTTGGGCACAGTCACTGGGGTTATTTTTTGGTTTATATTTAGAAGTTTAAGTGAAACAACAGTGGGGTTTTGTTTCTTTAAGGTGAACCCACAGCACTTTATATTGATATTTACTGTATATGCCCAAATATAGGCCACACTTAAAGTGTGGGTGCAGCCTACAATCGGGGTTAAGCACAGAGATGCACAATCAGTATCCCCTACGCCCGGGACATGCGGTTCTGGGCGCAGGTTTTTTTTCTTTTTCATTTAGCCCTGCTGTGGGCAAACAGCAGGGTTAGGATCCCGACCCCCCGCAGCCCGTGGACGTCTGCGTTATGCGCGTAGACAACCTCCGGCTGCCGGCACTTCAGCCGGGGGTTCTATGGTGGAGCACCAGCATGACACAACCTTCCGGTGCTCCACAATAGAAGCCCTGGTGGAAGTACCGTCAGCAGAGCTAGTCTACGTGCATCGCACAGACAACCACTGGCTTCCGGAAAGTAGGATCCCCTGATGCTTGCCTGTTCACAGGCCGGACCCACTAGACACAAGGGAGTCTGGGGGTGCAATTGTAAGTCGGGGGGGGGCAGAGTGGCATTTCTAGGGGGCATAAAACATCTGCGGACAGCATTGCATATCAGGGGATCAGAGGGGAATATCTATAAGTAAGGTGCATTATGAATTAAGGGGGGTGCATTATGAATTAAGCTGCTATTATGCAGCTGACTAGCTGCATAATAGATACCAAAAATGTTACAATACATGTATGCCTGTTCATTAGGTAAAATACTGTTTTACCATTCCACTAATGTGTATTTATTCTTTAAAACAGCACCACACTTTTAGGGTTCGGCCTATAATCGGGCCAATATGGTATATTTGTGTTATCTATTGATTTACTTTGCGCATCACTTGTTTATTACATATATACACATATACACACACACTATATGGAAAAAGTAACAAGTAACAACAAAGTAAAAACAACTTTTTATAGGCATTAATATGTAGTTGGTCCACTCCTTGCAGCTATAATAGCGTCCACTCTTCTGGGAAGGCTTTCTACAAGATTTTGGAGAGTTTCTGTGGGAATTTTTGCCCATTCACCCAGTAGAGCATTTGTGAGGCCAGGCACTGATGTTGGATGAGAAGGCCTGGTTTGCAATCTCCATTCCAGTTTATCTCAAATATGCCTGATGGGGTTGAGGTCAGGGCTCTGCGCGGCCGGTCAAGTTCTTCCACACCAAACTCATCCAATCATGTTTTCATTTACCTTGCTTTGTGCACTTGGGCACAATCATGCTGGAATAAAGGGGCCTTCACCAAACTGTTCCCACAAAGATGGAAGCATAACATTGTCCAAAAGTGTTGTCTCCTTCAGCACAAAAATAAATTTTGGTTTGCAGACAATCCCAAGTATTTTCCTAGGATCATCTGGACGATTGCCATGCAGCCATTTTCCTATAAATTTATGTCAAAAGTTGCCTTAATGTAAATTTTCTGCATTTTTGTCACAAACACTTCTGCATTATTTACAATTTGTTATAGTGGTTGAGAGTAATTGGAGAGAAATACCTGTTCAGCTGAATCTGATTACAAACATATGCACAGGTTTTTTTGGGGTTTTTTTTATTAGTATTTGGTCAAATCAGGGCATGCTATACATATATTTGCTTAGAATGTTTGTGCAGGTTGCTTGCTGATTCAAAAATCAATTAGTACTAATCCTTGCATAGTATACATTTCTAAAAGGAAACCAAGCATTTTTTTAAACTTTTAAAATGTATTGTGTGTTTATATTGCAGCACTCCTGACCAATTTTTATGTCCCCACCCCCCTCAAAAAAAAAAAACTTTCACAATTCCAATTTTGTAGACATTCTGCACCGCTTCTAAGAAGCCCTCTTGGAGACAACATGGAGGAAGCTGCTAGGAAAATGCCTGAAAAAAAGCCCAAGGAAATTTTCTGACTGCAAATTTTGTGGACACAGGAGTGTAAGAAAATAAACTTTGAAAATCTAAAAAATATTGGCAACATTTTGCATGGTACATTACTGATTTTTGGTATGCAAGGTAGGACTGCAGGCACTAGCTGGCCAAACAACCGTACACCCCCCCCCCCCCCCCGAAGTCACTCACTGCCACTGTCTTTTTGGTGTGTATTGTCAACAGAAGATACACACTCTTTCTACCAACAAAAGGTAAAAAGTGTGTGTATGTATGTATGTTACTGTGTTTTTGTAAATGTTACAGATTGTGTATGTCAAGAAGTGTGTATGTATAAGTATGTTAATATGTGTGTTAGTATGTTACTGTATGTCTGTATGTGAATATTACCAAGTGTGTCGGTTAGTATGTATAAGTATGTTAATGTGTGTTAGCATTGTTGGAAAGGAAAAAAAATGGCTCCTACAATTTTGTCTGGCTCTTAAGCCAACCAAATTTGTCGATTTGCCCTACACTATCCCCAAATTCCCTTTAACCACCAATCTAAACCATAGCATACATTATATAATTAGTTCAAATTAAAAAGAAACAGCTGGATCACACAGAAAGGGTTTTGGAGGGCAATCAAGGAGTTAACATTAAATTGAATGCGGTGGAACAATGTATGACTATCTCTAAAGATTTCAGATTTTTTTTTTGTTTTTTTTACCAATCCCGCCCGCTCCCGCAATGTGGGTGCTCCGCTCCCGGCACATTTGTGGCCAATCGTGCCCACTCGCGCCACATTTGTGGCCAATTAAGCCCACCTCCTTAGCTGAACTGCAGATTTCCCACACAGTCCCGCAAGGCTGCCCTCGAGTTGCTCCCTCACAGCATCTCTTCTCTTGCTCCACCCAGGAACAAGTCGGAGTCACAGGAAGTGACGTCACATCACGTGACTCAGTTTTGTTCCTGGGCGGAGCAAGAGAGGAGACACTGTAAGGGAGCAGCGAGAAGACAGCCTTGCGGGACTGCGCAAGATTACCGAGACCCGCAGTTACAGTGCCTGACCGCCCGCTCCCACCCGGAACCCCAGCAAGACCGTACGCAACTTTCTTGGCGGGTCTCGTCTCCCAATGCAGTCCTCTAGTGCAAGGTTTAGAAGATTAAGGCTGCTCAAAAAAAAAATATATATTTTTTTTAAACTCACCCTTTATAAGTAGTTGCTGGGTGGTAACATGTAACGGAAAAAACAGAAGAGCGAACTCACAATTTAAACAGAGCCTTTAATAAAAAGCACTCCTGAAAATCATACGACTGTGCCCTTAAGGCGGCACTTCACCTAAACGTCTCTCTGCAGTTTTTTCCTCCCTTGCTCTCAGCCATAAAATTACCTGGCTCTCAGTGTTGTGGCTTGTGCCTAATATAGGGTAGGCAGACCCTTCTTTAAAGCGGGCAGCAGTAGCACACTGTGTGGAAATCCCAGGATGCAGTAAAATCACATTTATTTTGTAAACATATGTTAAAATCAACCCAACAAAATATACAAAGAAAAAAATAGTGTGTACTTTAAACTGCATCCTCCTGTCCCCCCCGCCCCCAACTTACCGGTACTTCTGAGTCCCCGGTGCTTAGCCCGGGCTAAGTCTGGACTAAGCACCGGGGACCCAGAAGCACTGGTAAGTTTGGAGGAGGGAGGGGGAGGGAGTGTTAAATGGGGGCATAAGGCATTTCTGGAGACAGACCCCCTTAATGCCACTCTACCTCCAGAAATGCCTTTTAACCCTCTATATGCCACTCTGCCTCCTGAAATGCCTTATACCTCCCTATATGCCACTCTGCCCCATAATATGCCTTTTAAGGCAATTCTGGAGGCAGAGTGGCACATAGGGGGTCAAAAGGCATATCATGGGGCACAGTGGCATTTACAGGGTTAAAAGGCGTATCATGGGGCACAGTGGCATATCGGGGGTATAAGGCATTTTTGGGGCAGAGTGGCAAGCCAGGGGGCAGATGTGTGTAGCTAGGGGGGCAGGTTGAAAAACATTTTTTTTTCTCAATCATAGCTTTTATAAAAAAATAAAAAAAAAAAATTGTTCACAGTCTACATGAATTAAAATTTACTGGTAAAACTTTTTTCCTATAGGGTCGTCTTATATTCAGGCTTTTTCTTTTTTTCATAAATATTCAGATTTTGGGGGGGCGTCTTATAATCAGGGTTGTCTTATAATCAAGCAAATACGGTATATATTATATACTTCCATATACAGACATACTGCACTATTATTTTTGTATTTCTGTTTTTTCCATTACATGTTACCACCCAGCAACTACTTATAAAGCGTAACTTTAAAAGAAAATTTGTTTTAGCACTCCACGATTTTCTGGTGCAAAAGCGCCAGAATATAAATATTTGCACTGTAACACTATCTCTCTCTGCTTCAGAGCCAAATGAAGGTAGAGAGGCAGAGCATAAAGGCAAAGCCAATGTTTACTAACACTGACTTTGTCACATGGATGTGACCACCAATCACAGCGATCACATGACTCTAGAAGCTCACGACTCGGTCATCAGAGACTGCCTCAGTTGTGAAGCAGTTCCCCTCAGGTAGCCGCTGCAGTTCCCCAGCAGGTAGCCGCTGCAGTTCCTATTGGACGCACTTTTACGTCACCTAATATGTGAAGATTAAGGACACTTCTTTTTACGAAAGGCTTCATGCAAGCTCTACAATGCTCTGTATTCTCCACTACCAAGGGCCATTGATCTCTGTAGGGTTTTATCAGGGATGATTTGGGTCAACCTATAGATTATGGAAACTCTGAGGTCACCAACTTCTTACAGAGCAGTCTCGGCCAAGACCTTGCATTTATCTTTCATGATTTCCTGCCAACTGCCTTTCCCATAGTTCTCTTGTTCTCCTCTCCCCGTTTCCTTAACCTTCTGGTCTATAAATGAAAGCACAGACACCTTAAAAGCTCTCTTCATACCATTTACGTTGTCTCAGGACAACTGTGCTGCAGTTATTTTACTTCCATCATTTGTCCCCAATAAACAATATTACCCACCCTTTATCTTACGTTTACCAAAAATGTCAGGTTCTTTAATATCCGTTTAGTTTAAAGATATAATACTTTAGTTATTTCAATATATCATTTTGCATATTTGCATTATTCTCCATAGCTCTGTTTATTAAAATCTACCAAAAGTCTTGCTTCCACTCTTTCTTGCTAGAAGAAGGCATAGCTCATCAGCGAAGCACACTGCAAGTGTCTCTCTTCTCAATCTGGCCCTTTGTGGAAGACTGGCCTTTTTCCAGGACTTTGCCTTGCAGATGTGCATAATTAGCTTGTTGTTAAAAGCCCCTATACCAGGGTCTGCTCACAAAATTCTCTTGCAATTTGCTATTCATAGTGATGACATCAGAATTTGTTTCTTAAAGGAGCTCTACACCCACTTGTTTTCGTTACTATTAGGTCACAATATGCATTAATCTTATTGCCAAATTGTATATTGTTAATTTTAATGTTATAGTTAATTCTTACAATGTTTTGATCAATTTCAGTTTGATCAGCCTACATCTCTCAGGGTCAGGTATGGGCACCTTGAAACCTTAAGCTCTCAAAATTATGGACCTTTTCTTCTCTCCTTATTGCAGGTCCAGGTCTGTGGTGATGCTGAGATACACAAACATTTCCAATGTCCACGTGCTGTATATGTAAACTACCCCGAGAAGCAGAAAATAAAGGCAAAACTAACCTATAAAACCCTTGTTTTGCTAGTATTTTTGTAACCTGGTCATGTTCAAATCAACATGTTGTTTCCCCCCTTTGCCGTATCATTTCTAAGTAACCATTACCAATTTGTTCACCGTGACCATGTACTAAGATCCACTCTTCATAGGTAACACTATGCGAGTATTATTTGGATATTCTTAGTACCCTTGAGTTAGTGTATAGTGACAATTTGATAAGCCTTTTATGGTCCTTTTTAACCAGGGACTAGTCACAAAAAAAAAAAAAAAAAAAAAAAAAAAAAAAAAAAAAAAAAAAAAAAAGACATATTGGTCATATTACAGGCACATTAATGTTATGATCAATAAATGAGTTGTATTCCTGAACGTGTCCCAAATGTAGAGCAAAGTGATACTTCCAAATGCTTTAAATTTAACATAGTTTGCTATTTCTGTGAGAGAGAAAAAAAAAAAAGAAAAAAAAAAAAAAAAGAAAAAAAAAAAAAAAAGGAGTTGCCTGTTAGTATGAAACCAGAAATAGAACATTAACCCCACTATGATGCATGCGTTCACTTTATGAAATTGCAGGAAGCCAACAGGAAATTCAGTGACTTCACCGAAGCGGAAGCCTCTCCTTCACTGCATATCAGCCAATATGTCTAGAGAATACTGAATACAGAACCTGTAACAGCTGATAGCGCTTTAATCACCCAAAGCCTTCAATACCATTCCTTTACTGGCATCTTGGCACATTACATACGGACAACGCATTACATCAGCGCTGTAATTCTAATGACAAATACAGACTATGATGCCACTGACGGACACTGAAGGCTTACGTAGGCAAAATTCCCACCTGGGATCAAATCTCAATAGAATTGCCTAATATAAGTTATATTATGCCCCGGATATAGGAGAATAGTCAGGATTGTCATAAAACCTTTGTTCTGCTTGTATTTTTTCCTGTAACCTGGTAATGTTACTGGTAACCTGGTAATGGCACATTATTACATCAACTCCAATGTGAAATCCAGAAGTATGATGTCAACACACGTTGTGGGCAACTTAACAAGGCCAGCACAGGCCAAAATGCACATCTGGGGTCAGATCTCATTAAATTGCCTAGTATATGCCATGCTATGCCCCAATATATGATAATACTTACGGGCTTGCCATAGTACTGTTAAAGCCAAAACATATTGTGGTTTATTCACTAAACAAAAGCATACCTCCCAAGTGTCCCTCTCAGGGACCAAAATTCCCCTGTCCGTATTTTCTCCCGATGCCCCCCTTTTCTAGGAGCTAGTAATAGGTTTACAAATGAAATTAACCCCATAAGGACCAGGGTTATTTTACAATGTTTTCCAAAAACAACCAGAGCAAACTTTATTCAACTGTGATTTCTCACTAATTTCTTTAGTGCATGCCCACAAATGTGTGATATATACACACACACACACATACATATATTATATATATATACACACACGTATTCAGCAATACCCCAACTAGTAATCTCAGATGTGTCAAAACTGGAACGTGAACATTTCGGTTTTCAAACTTGGAATTTTGAAAGATCACTTTAGTAGATCCACGTCTCATTTGAGACACAACAGAGGCCCCATATTTCAATTTAACCCAATAGATTTCAAAGACACAAAAAACACCTTTCTAGGTTGCCCACTGCAAACACAAATCTAATTTGAATTTTGTTCTCTACCCAGAGTGTTTTTTTTTGTTTGTTTGTTTTTTACACTCAAATCACATTTTGGGATGGATGCGCAACACTGGAATATTTGGGACTAAGTGCCTATAGATACCACATATGTGTGATGTTCACATTACTCAAATCATGAGTGCAAATAATTTTTTTTTTTTCTTCAATTGAACCAGGAAAACATGCGTCATATTTTCGGGGTAAAACATTATATTACCCAGAAAGCCAGAGGACCTCAAACCTCATGTGTCCTCCACAAGCTTTTGGGGGCTGAAGACACAAACATTAACCCCTAAAATGACACAATTGCATCTACGATGCAATCACTTTCATTGAAGGGGCGAATGCTGCACGATCGCTCTCATGGAGCAGGGGGGGTCTGGGCTGATTGCCGACCAGAGAGTCAAGCTTCAATGATCCCTCCCATAGGAGTAGTAGCAATTGTTACGCGATGGCAACGTTAGAATGTTGTCATAGAAGCTGAAAAAACCTTCTGTGTTATTTTCATCGATTAAACCTTCAAAGAAGAAATAATCAAATGATAGATTTATACGGTGTAATATACTAGAAAGTTCGATAAAAAGGTATTTAAGTGGAAACGCACCTTTAATTCACGCATGAGCGTCACCGTGAAGAGCTATGTATATAGTCTCCTTTCACCAAAAACGACATTTTTGAAATTCTCATACACATGGATGGACAGATACAATTTAAAATCCAGAGTATAGCCATCTTAAATACTTTTAATATCCAAAGGTGTAGGAAAAAATTAGAGCCAAAGCTACCCAATGCCTCATCTTCACCCAGCTTTATCTGTACATGCAGGATATGAAACAGTTACACAGTTTTGATTAGCACGTGTACAAAGCAGCTTCTTTATTATTAACAGAATTAGTAATATAAAACACATGACTACTATATTAACACATGACATATGGAAAGGGAGAACCATTGTTTATATCATTTACTGACATGACAGAGTCAATAATGGAGTGGGAATAGTGCACAGGTTTATAATTATTCCATTGTAGAAAGCCGACTGGTCAACGAAGCTTCTGTACCGATGTTGTAAGTAGATAGGAAAGCTCCACTGGACAGTGTACTCTTTGTAATGATGGGTACTTTATTAAAAGGAACAGTCTAGTGTCCTGGTCAGCCTCCTCAACAAAAATTGCATGTTAAAATATATAGAAACACAATATAGGGACAAAATACACATTTGTAGAATAATAGCGCCATTTTTGCACTGCAGGTGTGTCTTGCTGTTGAGGGGTATAACTCATTACTCTCATCATTATTCACGTTGAGGGTGATAGGAGTTGTAGTATTTTTTTTCTAGGTATTTGGGTGGGGTTCACAGGTGGGATGGAGCACAATGTTTGATCTCCTGCACGGTAGCAGGGATCCGACAATTTTTCTTGCATGTCAGCTCCTTTTGGTTTTTTTTTTTAGATGGCATAGTAGGAAGCAGGCAACATTATCTGCCTCCTCCATGCACCATTGACTTTGGGTCACTACTTGGCATGGTAAGTCATGAAGGATGGAAAGCGTCAAGCTAATAAATCTTAGTAAGATTATTATTATTTTAACTAAAGCAAGTCGCGTATGGCTCTGTTCTATATACTAAAAAACTCAATGTAGCAAGGTTTATCGAGTAATATAACTAATATAGATATTAAAACCCCACATCATGTACCACCAGACTACAACATTTGTCTAGATAATCAGTACAAGATAGTTGATCCACTAAAGACCATATCCCCCCCCAAAAAAAAATCACTATTATAGAAGGGCCAACTTCAGTGAGCTTCTGTTTCAAGAGCCACTTTGTTGGTCCTGCTAAATAAATTAAATAAGGGACAGTTCTACGGTCACCTTACTGACAAGTTCTGTATTACGCAGGGCAAGTTCAGACCTCTTGTAAGGAAAGGCCAGGAAGGGCCCTTCACAATGCATAATAAATTCAATGATTTCAAATCCCAACTCTCCCATCAATGCTTCCTTTATTTTATTTTTCTTCCACAAAAGAATAAAAATGACCTTCTGTCACGCTGTGAGAGAAGCAATCTAGCTGTTGCTCCATTCTGCATAGGATCATAGGAGGTTGTAGACAGTTAGTACTGTAGTATCAAAGAAGCGCATGCGCACAGAGCATGGAAAGAACGTTACGGCTTCCTGCTTGGGACAACGAAAGGACTGCAATGCAATCTTTGCTAGAGAATCATGGGAAATGAATTAATATTTGCATAAAGTACTCTGGCTATGCCTTTGGTGGGGTGCAGCTATAATGTAAAGGCAGACAATTCAACAGGACCAAGAAGGGAAAAGTGCCAGACAATAAGGAAGAGAACTGTACGCCTACAGGAAAGAATGCTGAGCATTAACTGTTAGCGAGGAAATGGAGCAGCCAACAAAGTTGTACCCCTCACCGCATTTATAATTTCTATTCATTATAGTAATAGTTGCATAATTTTGATGTGATGTAAAGCTGGCGAAAGTCTGTACAATAAGACCTGGAAATTCAGATTAAAGGTTTAATTGAAGCATTCACCTTGATTAAAAATACAATAGTTATCCAACAAAAGTAGGCAAGTGTAAAAACTGGGACTTTGGGGTTTATTCACGAAAGGGAGAGATGGAAGGAAGGTTTGAGGGAGAGTTGCGTTTCAGCTTCTTTATTTCACTACTCATTACGAATGGCCAAGATTGGTAGGTTTCTTCAGCAAGAAGAGCTGAGCTGGCCCTGTACAAAGAATAACTCCGTGGACTTTTTGGACATGTTCCTTCATTATGAACAGTGAAGACTAGAAGTTGAAACCACAACTCAACTAAAAATCCCCTCTTTAGTAAACAGACACCTTTGTGTCACTTTTTTTTCAGGGTACGGTAGAAAAGCTTAAACTCACAGAAACACCATCATTTCTTACACATCTCTACAGTGTTTCCTTCATGACACTTTATACGGACATCCCAGCCATCATTTGCTCCTTAATGCATGACAGGCCTTGCAAAATTTTGCTAATCAAAATTTCTCCTATACAACTGCGCACCTCCCTGACCTCCTTTGTTTGCCACCGCGTACAAGCAAACTAACATACTAACACACAGACCGTAACATAGTTAGCACGTGTGTCAGTTGTATCATTTTGCCAGTGAGTCACGGTCTTTATTTCTTACTGATTCAGTATGATGAATTTAACATTAATATAAAAAAAGTTTTTTATATAGAAACATAGAAAGTGACGGCAGATAAGAGCCAGAAGGCCCATCCAGTCTGCCCAACCTCTGAGTACTCTCCTTTAGTACTTGCCCTTATCCTATATCTAGCTTGGCATTATGCCTATCCCATGCTTGCTTAAATGACTTTACTGTATTAACATCTACCACTTCCACTGGGAGGCTATTCCATGCGTCCACTACCCTTTCCGTAAAGTAATATTTTCTGATGTTACCATTAAACCTTTGCCCCTCTAGTTTATGCTTGTGTCCTCTTGTTGCGGTTTTATTTCTTCTTTTAAATAAACTTTCAAAATATATATTTTGTTAGTCAGCCTGTCTCCTATAGTTGAATTTATCAGTGAGGGTTTCCCCCCTATATAAGTCTAACTGCACCATCACCCATTCACTAAGGCTCCTAATAGGTAACAAAAAAATGAAGAAATTGCTTTCCTTATATAACTATCTTAAGTTTATTAGCTTATCAACTAAACTTATCAACTAAACTTATCAACTACTAAAAATTCATACACAGTTGTGTATTTTAACCCCTTCACAGCAAAGGCCGTACATGCCATCGTTAAGGGGTTAAGATGGTTATCATGTCAATATCATGAAATGCTCATGTCTTTTCATGCGACTTCCTCTGGTCTTCTCTTTCTCAGTTTTCTGACACACAAACAGGCGATTATTATTATAATCAAAGCGCCGCAAACACTCGCAGTAATTATAGCAGCAAGTATAAGGTGGTCCTCTTTGCTAGCATAAACTGGAGCGGGGGGCGCCACGATGTGTGTTATGGGTGGGAGTGTTGGACGAGTCCTGTGCTGTTCTCCTCCCTGCCTCGGTACAACTTTTACGTCATACAGTATGGTGCTGACGGGAATGCTGCTCTTTAATTGTGCTGTGCATGAATAGTTCCCGGCATCACTGTAGTACATGTTCTTTTTCATCAGCAAGGGGTCTTCTGTGACTTTCAGGATTTTGCTTCTGGTCTGTCCAACCCTCTTAAAAACATACTCAAGCGTTTCCTCCACTTTTGCATGCCAAGGTAAATGGCAGTCAAACATCAGGTCTTCATCTTGAACAACTTCTGTCTGTCGCACTCCACAATGCAACACCTCATTCAAGCATGATGTGTACCCTTCGCAAGGCGTGCAAGATTTGCCTTTTTGTATATCTTGACACTTGTTATTTTCTTGAGAACATATACATAACGGGCACTTGGTAACCTTTTCTTTGCACTGGCCATGACCTCCTATGCACGATAGTTTTTCTGGGTCACAGCTTTCACAGTCTATTAGGGTTTGCTCCATAAGCCCACATGTGTTACTGCCGATGGTGTTAGGGCAGAACCTTTCTGACAAAAACTGTGCTAAAATGTCACCGAATTTTGTCTTTAGTTTTTCAAATCTGACATCCAGCGTACGGACAAGCAGGTGGCCTAGAACGCCCGAGTTCTCAATCGAATCCACGGTCTTTTTGAATTCTCCAGCCATTTGTAAAATAGCAATTTTATCTATTTTACGGTTAGAGAAAGGTTCCAGTGCAGCCTCGAACAGCCTTGTCAAGTGAGCATTAGTCTTTGCATATTCTTGCAAATCCTCATATTGGTCAGCCAAAAAACCTCTGAGATTTCTTAGCCTTTTGTCTGATTCCTTGTCACATCTCAGACAGCACAAAGCTTTAGGGTCAAAGACCACAAGGAAATAGAATAGAATATGGTAAAACATCCTCAAAGAAGAGATCCGTCTGGTTTGGATAGAGTGAAATGCTCTACTGACACTGATCACGACGAGCAGTGGATGTGGATGATGCAGTCATTGTGACATCGCAATGCAGTCATTGTGACATCACGATGCATTCCTTGTTTGTCTTGAGCAGTTTGTTTAGCAGTTTCTGCATTGGTGATTTGAATTTGAATAACAACTCAACGGGTCCCCTTACCCATCCATCCCACAGAGAGGAAATAGGAGTAACAAACAGGACCACGAGCCTTACCTACTGAGCTTCTTGCTGCTTCCTCCCTTTCACTATACTGACTGACACAGCATACAAGTGCCTTCCCCTTAACCTGACCCTTTAAGTTGAGACAAAGTTGCAGAGCCCTCAGCTGCTTAAATTCTATCCATGCCTTGCTGCCCTTGAAATGAGAATAAATGCCATTGCCTGAGATTGTCTTAACTAGTAAACATTAATTCCCATGTAAACTATTTTTTCATATTTAATAAAAACTATGATTGAGAAGAAATGCATTTCTTGTTTTTATTTCCTTTTATTTGCCAACCTGTGTTTAGACCCTGAACATTAAGGGACATCAGAATGAGGTACACCATGGGGGAAGAAGCCATAGAAAGCTAATGTGACCAGCACTTTGCCAAATGGAAGCAGGCGCCCGACCCACGAGGCACCCCGTGCCCCCTTCCCAGCCCCAGGACAGACCATCACGCAATGGGAAACTGCAAAACATACCATTCAAAATCACACTGAACATATTGAAAAAGCAACCCACATGTGTGTAGGGGGGGGTGGCTTATTATCTCCTACCCGGCACCGAAACAAAAAACCACCAGAAGCATTGGAAGCATTCACCTTGATTAAAAATACAATAATTATCCAACAAAAGTAGGCAAGTGTAAAAACTGTGAATTTGGGGTTTATTCACTAAAGGGAGAGATGGAAGGAAGGTTCTTTATTTCACTACTCGTTACAAATGGCCAATATTGGTAGGTTTCTTCAACAAGAAGAGCTGAGCTTATATAGTTTATATATGATTCCGTTCCTAAAATCTCAGGGTACGGTAGAAAAGCTTAAACTCACAGAAACACCATCATTTCTTACACATCTCTACAGTGTTTCCTTCATGACGCTTTAAACGGACATCCCAACCATCATTTGCTCCTTAATGCATGACAGCCCTTGCAATATTTTGCCCTTGGAAATGCATGGGGGGGGGATCAAAATTCCGCCTATACATCTGCGCACCTCCCCGAGCTCCTTGGTTTGCCACCGTGTATACACGCACAATACTCTGCCAGACAACTACAGCTCTGGTTTGCTTGGGATTTACAGGGGGTATAATAAGACCCTCCCGTGAAAATGTGTAACATGCCGTGTGTTACTATGTGTGTGTGTGTGTGTGTGTGTGTGTAAGTTAGCACGTGTGTTAGTTGTATCATATTTTGTCAGTGAGTGACGGTTTTTATTTTCTTTATTTCAAAAAAAGATAACAATAATTATATATTTATTTATCTTTTTTTAAACGGCTCCTACATCCAAACCAGATTTGCCGACTCATATATATATATATATATATACACACACACATACACGGAATTAAAACACTGTACGCCAGACATTTAAAACATAATAATTTTACAAACAATTTCCTCTTTCTAATCATGAGAAGGGACTCGTGAGAATTACAAACAAAATAATGTAGCCTGGCCCTAAACAGCTTTAAATACAGGCAACGGCTTATCGGTTAGAGTTGAATACCACAAGGGAATAGGTTGCTGTGCACAGATCCTGGAGGGATTGTGGTTGGGAGCTCTGTGGATTAGGTTTCATGCTACCAAACGTCATCCTTTGCTCGTGTGGAGCACAGAATAGCTCCAGAAAGTCACTATGCGGGGGGCTACACTCACACTCAATGCGGGTCACATATCATCACCGCATTCCCCTCCAAATACTCAATAAGTATTACCAGAAAGACAATAATGAAAGGATCATAGTCACAAGACAGCACTTCTGAATGAGATAGGTTATAAGGCTCCGAGCTATCTAGACTCAATACCCCCAGTGTGATTTGCCTGATCTCAGAGCACGAGCTGCATGAAAACACAGCAGCGGATATTAAACCGGTTAAATCTGTGTGACCTTCACTGGTTTGCTAAAAGCGTGTTCCAGCACAACAGTATACAAAAACATCAAGGCACCACGCTTAAAGCACGGGGACGATGCTCTGATATATACACCACACGCAAACCACTCATTTCCTTTTATAAAATACACATCATGTTTTTTTTTCACCCCAGCTGTGATGATCTCTGTACAGTTTAATCAAAGCATATACAAATGTTTGGATTTATTTTCCAAGGGAGACACGAACAATAAATCCCAACGGATTGATGACATCACATTCCACAGAACCCCAAGTGCACACTCACTGCTAACATCTACATTCACATTGACAAGACTGCAGGGTCCCTCATCATCTGGGGCTGAATTTAAAGAGAACATAATGGGGTTTATTCACTAAAAGGAAAGCTGTGATTTCTACAGAGCTTGACTGGCCCTGTATAATGTATAGCTAAATAAGAGACTCTCCTCACGCAATGAATTACATATTATACAAGGCCGGCTAAGCTGTGTTCTTTAGTGAATAAAAGCGACATAAATAATGTGAAATGTAGTATAAAAACCAGAATCATTAGCCCTCCAGTATCCAAGCTGCCATTCTAGTTTTCTGGTACACGTGTGGAGTTAAAAACATAGAAGTTTTAATAGTAGCCGCCAACTTATATCATATTACAGCGGAGATAACTTTGGTGTTATTGATCTACGGTTGGCGTAAACCAGGTAATAAATAAACCATCTTTTTTTGGCTTCTATGTAATATAGGTAGGCAAGCAAGCTGGGGACCAATACAGTGCTAAGCAATAAAAAATCCAAATCCCTGGGCAGCTCAGATGCTGGGGGGGTCACAAGGAAGGTAACCGTTTATAAGAAAGCGTACCTGATGCTTGACGTTTTCAAAAGGAAATCAGGCCATGAGAAGAAAGCAGGTATCTTCCAGAATCGGGATACACGGCCCCTACAGAAAAAAATGAAAGTTGGTTCATATACATCCACAGAAGCACCTACTTGCTTGTGTACAATGTGTGCCACCATGATTAATCAGAAGGCCATGTGTGTGTCCACTGGTGACTTTTGATGTTGGCTGTTGGGTATTTTCCCATGAATACAGCCAATAAAACTATACTCTTAACTCGTTGTTGTAAGCACTGGAACTCCCTGATCGCTTAATTTTCTCAATCGTGGCCTAAGGAGAAAGGACTGTCACACATTAGATTTGGAGTATGAAGAGTGATTGCCAAAGATCACTTGATTACCTACAACTGCTCAACCTGTGCTGAAACGCTTGAGTCACCATTCAGTCAGTGAGTGAGTAACATGCGAGCAGGACCCTCTCCTACCTGTTTTATGGTTTTGTCTGTCAGTGACTTGCTGGAGCTACAGCAATAGATATATACTATATGTACTAATAACAGCATCACACTAGTGAATATCACGCCCCACCAACTGTTCCGATTTGGGCAGGACAGTCCAGCCTATCCCAACCCTGTCCCACTTTGCAGGGCAGGATTACAGAGGGGGCCCTTCTACTTACCTGTGCGTTGCTTGCACATACTGCGCAAGCAACGTCTCTTCTACAGCCCAGGGGAAGTAAGAACCTAACAGAGTCACGTGAATTTACATCATGTTACATGACACTGCTCCTTTCCTGTTTCCTCTGGGTGGGACAAATTAAGTTTTTTGCACACAGCACAAGCAACACAGAGGGAAGCAGTGGCCCTGTTCAGGTAAGGAGGTGGGGGAGGGTGTGTGAACGAGTATGCCTGATTGAAGGAATGAATGAGTATCTGTGAATGAGGGAACGAATAAGTACACAAATGAATGTGTGTGTGATAGCATGGATGTGTAAGGGGGGGCATGGCACAGGGAGGCTGTTTGAGTCTAGGATGCCACAGGTAAGCTGTTTGGGGGCAAGGATGGCAAGTCCTATGCTTACAATCTGGATGTTGGGCAGGTCCTGTGGATGCAATCTGCCAGTATCATGGGAATTGTAGTTCACAGCTAACATCTACAGCTTCCAGTTGACTGCACTTCCCATGATGCTCAGCCAGCATAACTGAAGCCGTATGTCTGGCTGAGCCTCATGGGAACTGTAGTTAACAGCAGATGACGTGACAGGTGTTTGTTGTGGACTCACAACTAACATCTGCAGCTTTATCTACTGTTAACTGCACTTCCCATGATGCTCAGCCAGCATCATGGAAGCAGTATATCTGGGTGAGCCTCATGGGCTATGTGTTAGATATTTTTAATATGCATGACTGTCACACAATAATGAAGCATGTTTTAAGTGTCGATGCAGGAATGATAATGTAAAGTGCAATTGCTTGTATTGGTGAGTTGCGCGAGAGCGAATTCCTAAAATAAAATAAAATAAAAAAGACAAGTGTCCCTCTTTCACGTTTTGTTGGGAGGTATGGAACATCCACAAGGTGCATTGGACGTTTCCTTCATGAGTACCAGACTTTTCACTCGCTAACGTTAGAATTGCAGCAGGCAGAGTCAGTAGACTACGGCCAACATTCAATATTGTGACGTGTAATTTTCTGGTTAAATATGTATCATCCCCCCCCCCCATTGTAATAGTCTAAAAATACAATGGAATAATGATGCAAGCAGAAAAATACACAAACACATAAAGAACAGCACAATCTGGCGCGCACACACACACACACGCACAAATTCAGCAGCTACATGCTGTACATATGGGCAGCACCATTTAATAATTACATATACACAGCAGATGAGAACCTTTGGGGTTTTCCCCCCCTGATGTCAGAGACTTTAATCAATTGTTGGTCTTGTCTTAGATTCAGCTTTACGCCTATCCCATTCATGTTTAAATCACCTCGCTCTCTTAGCCTCTACCACTTCTGATGAGAGGCAGTTCCATTTATCTACCTCCCTCTCGGTAGCCTAAACTTCATTATGTTAAATCTAAAACATCTTGATATCTACAATAATTCTGTTCTGACACCCGTTCTATGAGCATTATATGCGCACACAACGTACTCGCTGTATACGGGCGCTAGATGAACATAGTTGTCTTTGCATGGTGTTCTTAGACATCACATTGTATGCGAGACTCTTTCGCCCAAACTGCCTAAATCCCAATAAATGTAAACCATATACATACATAGAGCGATTATATATATATTCTAGAATGTATATGTTATATGTTATATATACATATACATTTTGCAGCGCTGCTCCACGTACCGCACGCTATGCACACGCATTTACCGTGTGTCAATATGCTTGCGAATAAAAACGGGGACAAACACGGCAGCAGGAATGTGACAGCAAACTTCAGGCCTCACGCTGGTAAAGTAAAGCGACGCAGCAGGGCTAGAGGACCGGAATCCTCCCAAAGCGAAAGTGCTGCCCGTGTTTACAGGACACGCCGCGGAACCACGGGTTCGATCCCCGCAGTCGTTATGGAGCAACGTGCCAGCACGTACCCCTCCGAAAACACGCGCATGACCCCCCCCTGCGATCGCAGCCTTCGGTCGGTCGGTTGGGATCGTTAAGCCGAACTCCTTACTATCCACACGCTGCTGGACTGGGTTTCACAACAAACATGTAGGCCTCGATGACACCAAGCTACCAACCCCCACCGCCCCGGTCCCATCCCCATGCACAAGCTGCTGCTGCCGCTGGACATGCAAGGGATGGAGGGGCTGCTGTAGGCAATCGCTGAGCGCTTAACCCTTAAAGTGCCTGCACTGGAAAGGTAATGCCTCCTCCCCGTCAACACCGGCGGGGTTAAAGGGCAAGGGCAACAATTCCCCTCATGGTTGAGTGAGGGATCTGCAATGGAGGGGTGGGCTTCTGCTACCCCCATGGCAGACTAGGAAGCTGCCATCATGTCTGCTGCCTGTTCCCGGGATTCCCATTTGCACCCTGCTCCAAGATCTACACCTCCTCCACCACTCAATGGAGCCAGTCACTGCCTTCATGGAAGGGCCAAAAGTGCTACCCTTTAGTTGCAGGCTGTGGGGAATCTTACCTTGGCATGCAGGGAATGAGGTCCCGGGGCACCGACCTAGAAGAGGTGGGGGTGGCAGCGGGGACAACACGGAGCTGAGACACAGAGAGAGAGAGTGTGGAGGCAGGGAGGAGGGGATGACAGAGACAGTGTGTGAGAGGGAAGGGGAATACACAGTGTGTCAGAACCAGAGGGAGGGGCTATGGCAGGCAGTGGGAGGCATTCACACATAACCGGGGAGGAGGAGGAGGGCATGTGCTGGGCTAGCATTATATGTTTGCTAAACTATCGGAATCCTCCCACCCATGGAATATGTCAGGGGGGGCGTTATGTATTAACACCTTAAGGACCAGGCTGTTTTTGTTTTTTTATTATTTGTGTACCCTTTGTGACCAAGACTGTTTTAACCCCTTCGTGACAAAGGCTGATTTTATTTTTTGTACCGGTCGTGACAATGGCTGTTTTAACATTTCTGCGCTGCTCGTGTTTAGCTGTAATTTTCTTCTTCCCCGTTTACTGAACCCGCACAAGTTATATATTGTTTTTTTTTTCAGGACAAGAAGGGCTTTCTTCAGATGTCATTATTTTGATTGTATCATATCATTTACCATTAAAAAAATATGGCGAAAAGTTTAGCATAAAATGATTTTTTTTTAACTTTTACTTGAAAAATCTCTTACTCATCTATAAAAGCTAACGAAAAAAACTGCTAACTCGATTCTACTATTAGTCCTGAGTTTAGAAATACCCAATGTTTTTATGTTTTTTTGCTTTTTTCTGCACGTTATGGGGCAATAAGTACAAGTAGCTTTTGCTATTTCAAAACCATTTTTTCCAAATCTTGTAATTCTTCCCCCATGTGCTATTTAGGGTATCTTTAAAGCCGGCCAAAACAATTTACCCCATCAAGCCATATATTTTGGAAGATTAGACCCCCAGGGTATTTCAAATGCTGGTATTTTAACGCTTTCCATGCACTAATTCTACCGCCAGTCTTTGTCAGACTTTATGGTAGTTATTGTTTGGGGGTTTTTTTCCCACACACATTTTACTTCAGGTATGAATTTATAGCTCCTGGTATATGCCACTGTCACACAACACCCCTATATGTGTTCAGTAACATCTCCTGAGGACAGTGATACCCCCCATGTGCATGTGTTTGCCGGGCTGTTTTGGGGCAAAAGGGAAACATTTGAGGCATGCACATTTTTCAATGTTGAAATTTATCTGGTGGTCCTGTGCCCATGCCCTGTTTGGTACATCCTTCAGTCTGGCTTATTCAATGTGCCCAATAAAATCATATATTTTTAAAAACTACACACCCCAGGGTAGAGCCCTGCGCAGGATGTTTTTTTTTTAATACCGCTTCCGCTGATTTTGTGACCATTACCGCCTACTCCCGCAATGTGTGTTCAAATCCCACCCGCTCCCGCCACATATGTGGTCAATCCTGCCCGCTCCCGCCATATATACAGTCAATCCCGCCCACCTCCTTACCTGAATTGCAGGTTTCCTGGGCACTCCCGCAGGGCTGCTCCCACAAAGCGTCTCTTCTCTTGTTCCGAAGAGACGCTGTGAGGAAGCAATGCAAAGGCAGCCTTTCGAGAGTGCGCGGGATTACCGAGACCTGCAGGTACATTTACTGCCTGCTGTCGCCCGCAACGCAACACCCGCAAAAAACGCCCACAAGTTTTTTGGTGGGTCCCACAGGACCTGCATCCTGATGCAGTCCTCTACCCCAGGGTATTTCAAATGCTGGTATTTTAACTCTTTCCATGCACTTATTCTACCACCAGCCTTTCTCAAATTTAGCAGTAGTATTTTTTGTGTGTATTTTTCCCACACACGTTGTACTTTAGGTATGAATTTACAGGTCCTAGTATATATCACTGTCACACAACAAAGGGTCTTGGCAATCTTCTTATCGCCTAGGCCATATTTATGTAGAGCAACAATTCTTTTTTTCAGATCCTCTTTGCCATGAGGTGCCATGTTCAACTTCCAGTGACCAGTATGAGAGAGTGTGAGAGCGATAACACCAAATTTAACACACCTGCTCCCCATTCGCACCTGAGACCTTTGTAACACTAATGAGTCACATGACACCGGGGAGGGAAAATGGCTAATTGTGCCCAATTTGGACATTTCCACTTACTTTTGTAAGTGTACTCACTTTTGTGAGATACTGTATATATAATTTTTTGGCCTTTTTTTTTTTGAACTGGAAGGTTCCCCTGATGGTGACATCAGTGGAAAATTTTTACATTTTACCATTTTTTATTATTATTTTTTTTTAACTATTTTTATATATTTTTTTTTATTTTTCATTTATTTTACTAATCACATAGTGATTAGAAAGCTGGGCTCCATTGACTTGCATGGGTGAATGCAGTACCTGTATTCAACCTGCAAGTGGTACCAGATTCTTAGTAGGGCCTGGAGAGACCCTCCTGAGAACTCTTTACAACTCCATTGTTTTTTTTAAAGGACACCGCCATCTTGTGAGTGGCAAAATCACCCCCAGTGGCGGTTGTGAAAAGCTCTCCGGAGCAGTCACGGCGCATCCTGGGGTGGGAGTTCGGTGTCGCTCAATGTCTGTGATCGAGGCATTTCAGCTAATTTTAGGAGGCAATCAAAATGGGGTGGGGCCAGACATGGCCCCTGATGACGATCTATCAACACTGTTTGGGTGCAGAAAACGAACGTAGATCGCTTTCTGCACCCATTTAAAGCCATGACGGTCCAGGCACATCTATTGTCACTAACCAGATGTTAGTGCATGAACCAGCAATTGTCATTAAGGGGTTAACATTTTTGCAGTGCTCGTGTTTAGCTGTAATTTTCTCCTCACCCATTTAGAGAATTCACACAAGTTATATTTTCTTTTCATCAGGACAAGAACGGCTTTCTTCAAATACCATTTTAATTGGTCATATGATCTAATTTCCTATAATATAAATAATAAAATAGGATGAACAATTGAAACACCTTTTTCTCACTTTTATTTGAAAAATATTTCTCATCTAGAAAAACTAATGAAATAAATGAGTTTAGACATACCCATTTTATGTTTTTTTCCTTTTTTTTTTGCAAGTTATTGGGCAATAATTACAAGTAGTCCAAATCCAGTCATTTTGTCCCATGTGCCATTTAGGGTATCTTTAAAGCTGACCAATGCAATTTACCCCATCAAACCCTATATTTTTGAAAACTAGACACCCCAGGGTATTTCAAATGCTAGTATGTTACCCCTTTCCATGCACTAATTCTACTACCACCCTTTGTCAAACATTCGGGTCATACTTTATTTTATGTTTTTTTTGTCACACACATTGTACTTCAGGTATAAATTTACAGCTCTAGGTAAATGTCTCTGTCAAACAACACCCCAATATGTGTTCAGCAACATCTCTTGAGTACAGCGATATACCCCATGCATGGGTTTGTCTGGTTATTTGGGGGCTAAAAGGCCACATTTGGGAAGTGCGGTTTTTTCCCATTTTGGTCAGTCTGTGCCTATGCCCTATCTTTAATTCTTTAACAAGTCAGGCTAGCCTTGGATAATGGAAGTAAAGCCCCCCCCCCAAAAAAAAAATGGTCGGCTAAAACAGAGCTTAGGAAGCGATCAGCGATTGCTTCCTAACCGTAATCGATATAGAGGCATGTTAGCAACACAACCCTCCTACCCCGATCGCCTTGTGATTTCTCCGAACAGCAACCACAAGCGCCATCAGTGAATGGCATTGCTGCCACTCACAAGATGGCGGCGCCAACTGTCACATCAATGAGTTCACAGAGGGTCTATCCAGACCCTCCAGAAAACTCTCTAGCTCCCCCTGGAGGTTGAATACAGGTACTGAATTCAACCATGGAAGTCAATGGAGCCCAGCTCATTAATCCCTATATATATATATCTATACAAGCAAGTCCTACAATTAGCGCTATACTTCATAAAAATTTCCACATAGAAAGCGTTAAAATATTTGCATTTTAAATGCCCATGGAGTGCCTAGTTTAAAAAATGTATCATTTGATGGGGTAAATTTAATTGGCCGGCTTCAAAGATGTCTCAAACATGGGACATGGGCACAGACTGACAAGATGTACAAATGCCAAAAAATGCACACCTCACAAAGGTGGCCATTTACCTCCCAAATAACCCAACAAACCCATGCATGGGGAGTATCACTGTACTCAGGAGATGTTACTGAACACATATCGAGATGTTGTTTGAAAGGGACTTATAGCGGAAGCGGTAAATTCATACCTGAAGTAAAATGCGTGTGGGAAAAAAACACAACAAAATACTACAGCAAACTGTGACAAAGGCTGGTGTTAAAATGTGTGCATGGAAAAAGTTAAAATACCAGCATTGAAATTCTCAGGGGAGTATATTGTTCAAAAATATATGGTTTGGTGGAGTTAATTGAATTAGCCGGGTTCAAAGATATCCCAAATAGGACATGTGGGCAGAATTTTCAACATGTCAAAATTCCAATCTGAAAAATTCACACCTCCCTAATGTGCCTTTTTGGTCCCAAAAAACCTAAAATTTCTCCTGTGCTCAGGAGATGTTGCTGAACACATATTGGGGTGTTTGTTTGACAGTGATATATACCAGGAGCTGTGAAAAAAACAACAAAAAAAATACTACCATAAAGTGTGACAAAGGCTGGTGGTAAAATAAGTTCATGGAAAGGGTTAAAATACCAGCATTTGAAATACCCTGGGGTGTCTAGTTTTCAAAAATATATGGTTTGATGGGATAAATTAGGGTGACCAGACGTCCCCGAATTCCACGGACAGTCCCCGGATTGAGGACATTGTCCCTGGACAAATTATGGCCCTGGATGCAGCGCCGGATTAATGTTCACTTCTGCAGGAAGTCCATGATGCTCTTTGTCCGTCCCTGCCCAAAAGATTCTAAGAAGTGCTTTTTCTCATGGAGAAAATGTGAGAAATAACATATATATCATACAATCACTTCATATACACATAAAAAATACACTGTATATATAGGTTGAGGAAAATATGCTTCTAAAATGTTTTTTTTTACCATTTGCCAATTTTAAAAAAATGCCCCCGGATTTCATTTTAAAAATCTGGTCACCTTAGGGTAAATTGCATTGGCCAGCTTCAAAGGTGTCCCAAATACCAGATTTGAAAAAACATGGTTTTAAAATAGCAAAACGCTACTTGTACTTATTGCCGGGACAAAGAGTGGAATCTATTTAGCAGGTTTTTTTCATTAGTTTTTGCAGATGAGAAGATTTTTCAAATAAAAGTGAAAAAAGGTCCTTTTGTTTTAAAAAAAAAAATCACCATATTTTTTTTTTTTTATTATATAACGACCCCCCCCCCAAAATTTGAATATTAGTTCAGGAAAAAAAGAAAAAGCCTAACTATAAGACTACCCTACAGGACAAAAAGTTTTACTAGTAAATATGAATTCACATGTAAACGTTTTTTTCATATTTCTTGCTTTTATTTCCTTTTATTTCCCAACCTGCCCCCCAGTTATGTACATCTGACCGCAGTTATGCACATCAGCCCCAGGCTTGCTATTCTGCCCACCACATATGCCTTATGCCCCCCCTATATGCCTCTCTGCCCCCCAGACTTACCAATGCATCCCCAGACTTGCACCCCGTGCCCCCGGCCCAGCCCCAGGACAGACCATCACGTAATAAGAAACTGCAAAACATACAATTTAAAATAACATCTTGAACATATTAAAAAATAAACAGTTGAAGAAAATGGGCAAGGAAAAGAAGGAAAGAAAATGTTGTTGAACATAGCCACTTAGAAAGTTTTAAATACGTCTCATCGGAAGACGGAGCTTCTGCACCACTTCGTGAACGGCACAGATTTCCGCACCAAAGTCAAGGCTTGCTTCTCTGTCTCTGTCATCCTCCTCCTGGGTGCCTGGCAGCGATGGGGAATTTAGGCTTCTTTGGTGAGGAATGAGCAAATACGAGAGATGCTTTTTAGGTGAAAGTGGCAGGATCAGACAAGGGTCTGGTTAGGGTTGTTAATGGAGATACTGGTACTGAGATGGAGATGGAAGGGGGAAGATAATGAGTTCAGTTTTAAATCACGTACGTTGTGACATCCATGAAGAAATACCAGTCAAGCAATTGGTAATGAGGGAGATGACAGACCAATATAACCATTGGTGTAACCATGCATTTCAAATGGGGCACCATGTAAGTTAAAAAGAACCACTGAGCTACCATATGTATTAAAGTGCACATGATGGCTGGAGTTTCTCTTTACCTGAAGACACTACTTTCTCTCATCTATACATTGGAGTTTGGCAAGGCAGAAAAACCAAGATGGGGGACTTGTTGCAAAGTATTTTCTGGAATATTATCATTAGTATGGTCTCCTACATGCCTGTTTACCAGGGTTGGCACTAAAGTGATCTGCAGAAAAGTAACCATTTGGGGGCATTTCTGTATACAGTGGAATCGAGGACTATAATCCTCTAATTCTATATTACCATGGTTATAATGCAGGTTTTGGCACAATGTGGACCAGGCCTGAATTTGCCACATTTAATACTGCATAGAGAATCAAGTGTTTATCAAATTTCATACCCTATAGACCAAAGGTCAACAAATTTGGTTGGGCTTAAGGGGTCAGCTAAAAATGTAGGAGACATTTTTTTTTTTATCAACGATACCAATTAACACACATACAGTTATGTGAAATGTAGACCCTCTTTGAAATCTATGGCTTTACTTATCAAGACATCGTCTTACCTTAGCAGGTTTATAAATTAAGTAAATACAACCTCAGATGAAAACAACACATAATATATTGCACCGTGTTATGATTTATTCAACACAAATAAAACTAAATACACCCTTACTGCTTCCAAAGTAATTAAGATGCTAAGTAGCAGACAGGTACTAGTAATCAAAGGTCCTTAATTGATCATCAGCAACTATGATCACTTCTATAAAAGCCTTCTTCATCTGTCTGGGCTTCTATGACAGAGCACCAGAAGGTCATGTGATGCCGGCGCGCCTTCCAGTGACCAGTATGAGCACGTGTGAGAGCGATAACCCCAAATTTAACACACCTGCTCCCCATTCACACCTGAGACCTTGTAACACTAACGAGTCACATGACACCGGGGAGGGGAAATAGCTAATTGAGCCCAATTTGGACATTTCCACTTAGGGGTGTACTCACTTTTGTTGCCAAAGTTTAGAGATTAATGGCTGTGTGCTGCCGGCACTTCTGCCTGGGCTTCTATGACAGAGCACCAGAAAGTCATGTGATGCCGGCGTGCCGTCATAGAAGCCCCAGAGGAAGTGCCGGCAGAAGCGGAAGTTGTCTGCGGGCATCATACAGACGTCCACCGGCTGCCAGGTCTGATTATAAGACAACCTTGAATATAAGACGTCTTATAATCGAGCAAATATGGTACTTTTTTTTTTTTAATAAAAGAGGTACTTGCCCAAGGGATTTGGCATTCACGGTTCCCTCAATGAACTGTAGCTCCCCAGTGCCGGCAGCACTCATGCAGGCCTAGACCATGACACTCCCACCACCATGCTTGACTGTAGACAAGACACACACGCTTGACAGCATCTGAACCAAATAAGCTTATCTTTGTCTCATCGGACCACAGGATATGGTTCCAGTAATCCATGTCCTTAGTCTGCTTGTCTTCAGCAAACTGTTTGCAGGCTTTTTTGTGCATCATCTTTAGACGAGGCTTCCTACTGGGACGAATTTGATGCTCTCGCGCTTACCGTTGACCGTAGTACTCCCCGCAGAAGTTCTTCTCCCAGAGGGAACGTACCAGAGATAACCCCTAGTACGGCCCCCCAGGTTTTCGATGATCCCAATAGTGAGGAGGCCTTAAGGCCCTGTTTTTTTTTTTTTACTTTATTTAACATCCTCCATGTTAAATAAAGTAAAAAAACCACACAAAAAAACCTGATGTTTTAATTTAAGTCCCGGGCAGGGGCGCCGAGCGGACGCTCGTGAAATTTTCAGCAACCACTCGGCGCCCCTCACTCTCCGTGACTCCATCGCGGTGCCGGCGTTTCATGTTGTGCGCCGGAATATGATGTCATATTTCGGCGCTCAGCTGTGAAGCGTGCACCGAGGCAGAGTGGGAAGACGAACGCCTCGCGCCCCCACCGCAGGACTCTGGCAACAAGGTAAGTAGGAAGAGGAGGGGTGCAGTGAGAAGGAGCAGAAGTGGTAGATAATGAGAAGGGGCAGAGGGGGGAGGCAGTGAGAAGGGGGAGAGGGGATAGATAGTGAGAGGGGGTACATATTGAGAAGTGGGGAAGGGGGTACATAGTGAGAAGGGGCAGATAAGAAGGGGAGGGGTAGATGGGGAGAGAGGGTAGTGTGAATGTGTACGAAAATGAATGAATAAATGTGTGGATGAATTGTGTGAATGCATACGAAAATGAATTAATTAATGTGTGGGTGAATTGCTTGAATGATTTGTGAGACTGCATTAATTAATATGTGTAAATGATTCGTGTGAATGAGTGAGTAACTTTGTAAGTCTTTATGTCTGTCATGAATGTTTAAGTGGTTTGGGGAAATGCAAAGATGGTACATGAAGGGTGGGCTGTTTGCCGACAAAGATGTCTTACACTGGGCTGTTAGGGGCTCAGGCTGGGCTGTAATATGTGTATAATCTGCACTGACTATCACAGTCTTCCCCTAATCTGCAGTCAGTGTGGCAATTTTTTTTTTGGTGTGGTAGCGGAGGGAGTGATTGCATGCTAGGGAGCGTGGAGCAGGGCCCAAGGAAATGTCGGTGTGGCAGAGTCTGTCCTGGTGTGTGTGTCGGTGTGGCAGAGCCTGTCCTGGCGTGTGTGTCGGTGTGGCAGAGCCTGTCCTGATGTGTGTGTCTGGGTGGCAGAGCCTGTCCTGGTGTGTATTTATTCATCTGTTTTCTGGCCCTTTACTTTAATAAATTGAACTATTTAATTTTTACTTATCCAGAGAGAAAACGCCCTCCTGAATTTGTAGTCAGAACATTCTAGGCCCAGAAATCAGTGAGAGCAAAAGTAAAGGTATTGTGTTATTTACTCTATTTCAACCTGCGTATCTTATTAAAAAGGATAAGTGGCACTAAATTGTGGCTTCAGGGGTCCCGTGTATGATGACTTTTTTTAGTCACATTGCTCCGCCTAGAGGATTGGCTGAGCATCGCAATTTAGTTGGGGTGGTCTGAGGTCTGAGTTTCTTCCCTGCTGTGCTGTGCTGTGCTGTGAGTCTGTGACTGACAGACTCACTCGTTGTGAGGGTGATCTGACCAGCCAAGGCCCAAGGAGTGCCACACTGCCACTAGTACCAACTAAATCAGGGGCGTCCAACCTGCGGCCCTCCAGCTGCTGCAGCACTACATCTCTCATTCTCCTCTGCCAGCTCCTTGGCTTAAAGAGCATTATGGGAGATGTAGTCCTGCAGCAGCTGGAGGGCCGCAGGTTGGACGTCCCTGAACTAAATGGTCAAAGATTAGTTACTGTTTTGAATCTTTCATTAAATATGAAATATATAGCACTTTATAAATTGCATGACATTATGATTAATTTATTATATATTTATGTAATGCTAATTGATTACAGTGACAAAAGCATGCTGAAATATAACTAATAGACAACAAGAAATGGAATATTAAATTTGTCAGAATTTGTTTTAACAAAAAATAAATAAAAATGGGCTGCTCAGTCTTAAATGCCCGGGCCTATTTTTCGTCCCAGTCCGGGCCTGGTCAGACGAGCCAGGGGTCAAACACAGGACGGGTAGTTGGTCGAGAAATGGGTCAAAATCCAGAGCGGGAAGTCAGACGGTCCAGGTCATACACAGAATGGTGCAAACACAGCCAAATCGAAGTACAAAGGGAGGTCAGGACAAGCCATAGGTCAGAAATACCATATAATGCTTCAGGACAGGCAACACAATACAGACCACACCAGGGTACCGAGCTAGGGAACTTCTGGACTTTTAAATCTGGCGCCGGTAGCCTCAACTCCCCTTAAGCTGATGTCACGCGCGTCCCCCTCCCTGCCGGAATGCGAGAACGCGCCAGCTGCTGCTATAAACTAGTGGAGCGCGCCCAGCAGGGGGAGCTCATCTTCCAGTGACCAGTATGAGCGAGTGTGAGAGCGATAACCCTAAATTTAACACACCTGCTCCTCATTCACACCTGAGACCTTGTAACACTAACAAGTCACATGACACCGGGGAGGGGAAATAGCTAATTGGGCCCAATTTGGACATTTACACTCACTTTTGTTGCCAAGGTTTAGAGATTAATGGCTGTGTGTTGAGTTATTTTAAGGGCCAGGGGTGTACTCATTTTTGTGAGATACTGTATTAAAGTGTATTTGATGGCTGGAGTGTCCCTTTAAAATGTGAGTGTGCTCACTACTGAGGATACAAGATTCATATACATTTCCTATGCATAAATATGTATTAGAGAGCAAATGAAGAATCCTGCAAATGAAATTGTTTAATAAATAAGCAGTTGGCATGTACTCAAATTGACAACTCCATCGTAAATATCAGTGGTGCTTTTAGTTGTTTTTCATTGGGTAAGTAGCTATCTAAGCAGTTTATACTGTGTCGAAATTAATTACTAAACTGAAATAAAAAAGTGATGCAACAGGCTATTTAGCATTAGCCTTTCACAATTGTAACTGGCATCACCTAGTGGCCGCTTGCTGTGAGCGCATTTTAGAGCAACCTTTATGGCTAAACTGGAACTAGAAATATACACTCACTGGCCACTTTATTAGGTACACCTTTTCGATTGCTTGTTAACACAAATAGCTAATCAACCAATCACATTACAACAACTCAATGGATTAAGGCATGTAGATGTGGTCAAGAAAACTTGCTGAAGTGCAAATCGAGCATCAGAATGTGGAAGAAAGGGGATTCAGCCCCTTCACGACAAAGCCCGTACATGTACAGCCTCCTATATAATACCTGCATCGCTGTGTTTTCCATGGCCATGGATCATAGGAGGAAAGCCCTCCCCTAGAAAAAAATGGCCGACTAAAACAAAAACCAAATTTACACTGTTATACAGGCTGTACACTCACTACTTTACATTGTAGCAGAGTCATTTCTTCAATGTTGTCACATGAAAAGATATAATAAAATATTTACAAAAATGTGAGGGGTGTACTCACTTTTGTGAGATACCGTACCTAGTTCTAAAGTTGATCCAAAAGACGGCAAAAAAAAAGCTACTTGGGCAGGACATGAGTGGTTTTGGTTATATGAATTGGCCAAAGCATAATTAAGCTCACCCGCCACGTTAAGGCACATGCTCAATAGGGTGACAACCTACTCTCACCTCCTACATAGTGGGCACATAAAGCAGTCTAATATAACCAAAACCTCTCATTTATATTATGTTTATATATTTGTTGCCAACTTTATTAGGGTAAGAAGCACATACAGTTTTTGTTTTTTGTATACATTATACAACCAATACACTGTTTTTGGAGCATGCTTACACCTGTTTGGTAGGCCTCGTATTATACATTTGTATTATTTGAGCCTGAGACTAGCTTAGCGCACCAAAATTTTTCTTTTCCTCGTTGCTTTTTGGACAATATATCCTCCGGACCCCGAGCTATCCATTGGCACCCTGGGATTGCTGCCTCTCCTTCGGGATCACCCCGAGAACGACGGCTAAACTGATACGGACATTGCGGGGGTTGGTAGCCTAAGCATGGCGCCGGACTGTCTGGGCAGGGCGGGATATGGGGATGTGATTTATGGCCCTTTTCCCTCCAGAACTGTATATAAGCCTGTGTGTTTTCCCAATAAAGTGTGTGTTACTTCCCTGGACATTAGTCTTGTCTAATGCTTCAGGGGGTTGCTGGATCACTCACTGTCCTTTTCAGGACAGCTACAGCACTGGATTCAGCTATGCCTCGGCGGGCTATGGTGCTGTTCCATCGAGGATACTGAGCTAGTTCCTGATCCCTTCCTCGCTAGTATAGTCTAGCGCTGGAAGCGGTTAACTCTTGCGGTTCGGGGAGGAAGCAACAACGATTGGCGGGAGTATCCAGTCGGGGACAGGTTGTTCTCGTCACAATAACAATAATTTTGTGTCATCAGCAAACACAGACAAGTGACTTCCAATATCTATTTCAAGATCATTAATAAATAAGTTAAAGAGAACTGGACCCAAGACAGAACCCTGCGGCATCCCACTTACTAGCTTATGAACTTACCTTTATCTTCACAAAACCTGCTGCATGGAAAAAATGAAAATATTGGCATTTTAAAAGCCCATGGGTTGCCTTAAAACATTTTTTTGATGGGGTAAATAGAATTGGCCGGCTTCAAAGATGTCCCAAATGGGACGTGGGCACAGATTGACCGGATGTCTAAATAGCTAAAAAATACACACCTCACAAAGGTGGCCTTTTACCTCCCAAATAACCCAACAAACCCATTCATGGGGGGTATCGCTGTACTCAGGAGATGTTGCTGAACACACATTAGGGTGTTGTTTGGCAGTGACATATACCAGGACCGGTAAATTCAAACCTAAAGTCTGTGTGTGTAAAAAAAAATACAAAAATGTTTTACTACCATAAAGGCTGGTGGTAGAATTAGTGCATGGAAAGGGTTAGAATACCAGCTTTTAAAATACCTTGAGGTGTCTAGTTTTCAAAAATATATGTTTTGATGGGGTAAATTGCATTGGCCGGCTTCAAAGATACTTGAAATAGCACATGGGGCAGAATGACCAGATTTGGGGGAAAATGGTTTTGAAATAGCAAAATGCTACTGGTACTTATTGCCCCATAATGTGCAGACAAAAGGGAAAAAACATAAAAACATCGGGTATTTCTAAACTCAGGACAAATAGTAGAATCTATTTCGCAGGTTTTTTTCAATAGTTTATGCAGATGAGTAAAAGATTTTTTTAAAAAAGAGAGAAAAAGTCATTTTTAACAAAAAATCGCCATATTTTATCATTTTTTTTAGTAAATTAGATGATAAAAATAATGGTATCTAAAGAAAGCCCTGCTTGTCCTGAAAAAAACCAATATATAATGTGTTTGGGTGCACAAAATGAGAAAATCACAGCAACACTGTAAAAAGTTAAAAGAGCCTTTGTCCCAAAATGTACAAGTAAGAAACAGTCTTGTCATTAAGGGGTTAAGTAAATTAGTGTTGTGGCCTTTAACTGTAACTGTGCATCATATGCAAGGAAGTACAGGTTATCTACTGTAGACTGCCTGCTCTGTCATGAAGGCAACAGCATTGACCCCGCAATTGTGGCAATGTGGGGCTGTTTTTTACCGATGACATACCAGATATCTCATTGGTCCTCTTGAGACATCTTTTTATGACGTACCTGGTACTTTACTGTTCCCGAAGGGGTTAAACTGTCTGCTTCTCACTTGAAACACAAGAACTATTTTGTGCTCTAAACATCTGCAGTGATGCTGCCATCTACTGTTTTGCTTGCAATATAGCTTTTTATGTATAACTGTTTAATGTTCTGTTCCACTTAGACAAAGCATTAATTCCACCAGTAGATCTGGCATTTTTTTTTTAAATCAAAGTTTTTTTTATTGTTTTATAAGATAGAAATACACACAAGATATGGTGAGGGGAACAAAGAAAAAGGAGAAGGGAGACAAAAGGATGGGAGGGAATACACAGAAAACATACAGTAAACAGTAAATTCCTGTTGCAGCAGGGTAAAATGTGGTACAGAAAATATCGGCAATAGGACAGCAAAACTCCCATTCAACCTAACTCATCAGGGCCTGCGTCGAAGGGTCTGCTAAGTAGCGGGACCAGTAAAACCAAAGTCGCCCATGGTTATCATCCCGGTTAGTAGACCTGGCCACCAGATCCTCTAGGCAACGCACATTTTCCACCCTCACGACCCATTCTTGCAGCGAGGGTGGGGTCGGTGAACCCCAGTGCAGGGGAATTAAAGCTTTGGCCTCATTTAACAAATGCCGAACTACCGACTTCTTATAAGCCGATATCGACAGAGAAGTGTGATGCAGCAAACAATTAACAGGATGAAAAGAAGGAGGGGAGTCAGTGAAATGTCGCAAAGTGTCATGCACGGCTTTCCAAAATGGGACAATAAGTGGACAGTCCCACCAAATATGGAGGACGGATCCCACACTGTAACCAACAGACATCGGGGCAGTCGGGGAACATGGCGTGTAGACGCGAAGGCATGCAATACCACGTTGAGAGAAGCTTGTATGACATCTCTTGAGTTTTAGTGCTAATGGAACACCCATGTGTCAGAAAAAAGATCTTCTACCAGTCCGCCCTAGACAATGACATATTAAGTGCCTGTTCCCACTTACCCACATAGGCGGGCAAGGGATCTCCCGAGTCATGAACAAGGACCTGATACAACAGAGAGATACCATGTGACGGGAGAACATCTCTCTGATGCAATGATTCAAAAGAAGTGGGCCCTCAGGTAAGATTATGGCGCTGTGGAGATTTGGCATTTTATTATTTGAATAATAACACAGAAACATGTGATTTTGTTCCACATTCTATTACCCATCAGTGGTTTGTGTGCCATGGCAATAAAGTGTTCCGTGTGAAAATTATCAATCAGCTGCATTTAGCTATAAACGTTTGATGTCATTCAAACAGCAGTGCTGGTTAATCCTCACACACTCTCAGGCATACAGACAATTCACACACTGCTGATGCATTTCTTCTGGTGACCAGGTTTAATAATTATAATTAATAAACACAATAGTAAATAAAATTAAAACAACAACAAACTTTACATTAATGACTAGAAAAAGCCAATACACATAATAATATGTTATAGTCTCATTGTGAGCTCATTTGAGCAGGGCCCTCCTCATCTGTTGTTAAATTGTTATGTTATATACTACTTATATGTCCTGTTTTCCCATTGTACAGTGCTACGGAATATAAGAGGTATATTAGAGGAACACCCTAATATAGTATTTAGGGGAGCACCTAAAATAAAAGCTAAATTGGTGAAGAGTTACTTTAAGGAGAAAAAAACAAATAGTTAATAAAGATAATTTTTTTACTAGCACTATGTCACGGCACAGCGTACAGAGGAGACTCCGTAGTCAGGTAGGACTGCAGGGATGGTCCAGAGAGCCGAGGTCAGGATACCGGAGAGCAGGAAAAACGAGGAGCAAGCCGAGGTCAGGATACCGGAGAGCAGGATAAACGAGGAGCAAGCCGAGGTCAGGATACCAGAGATCAGAATAGTCAAAAACAAGCCGAGGTCAAATACAGGAATCAAGCAGAGGAACGCTATCTGGGTGCTAGCACAGGGCATAGACGACCATCAGAAGGCAAGGTCTTAGTGTTCTGAAGTCTCTTAAGTAGGCACAGGAAGTTAGGCACTAATTGGAGATCTCCCGCCAAAATTTCAAAGTGCCGTTACGTCACTTCCTGCGCGGCCATCTTGTGGTTGGCGATTGCGTAATCGTCCTATATAAGCAGGTGCAGTTTCCTCGGGCGCCACTAGGTGGCGTGAAGAAGAACGCGTCCGGACACCAGAGCTGGACCTGTGAAGCTGCTGGGAACGCGACGTGGAAGAGGTAAGTTCCCCCTCCATCTGCAGCGGCTGTCTCTGCTGTGCAGAAGCGGGGGGTCTCCCCCTTCTCCGCGGCGGCTGCGCCTGCCCTGCAGAAGCGGGGGGTCTCCCCCTTCTCCGCGGCGGCTGCGCCTGCCCTGCAGAAGCGGGGGGTCTCCCCCTTCTCCGCGGCGGCCGCGTCTGCTGTGCAGAAGTGGGGGGTCTCCCCCTTCTGCGCGGGGACCGAGGTTGCCGTGCGGGAGCAGGGGGTCTTCCCCTACCTCGCGGCGGCTGCTGCTGCCGTTCAGAAGCGGGGGGTCTCCCTCTTCTTCGCGGCAGCTGCGGCAGCCGGACCGAAGCGGGGGGTCTCCCCCTGCCTCGCGGCGGTTGCTGTTGCCGGCCGGGGGACCCAGCGGGTCTCCCTGCCGGTGGCGTGACAGTACCCCTCCTTAAAGGGGCGACCTCAGGGCGACCCCTGCCCGAACCACGCTGCCTCTTAGCATGGAATGCACGCACGAGATGAGGGGCGTGGAAGCGAGCTTCAGGAACCCAGGAACGATCCTCTGGGCCATGTCCTCTCCAATGAACAAGATACTGAAGACTCCCTTGTTGTCTGCGACAGTCCAGGATGGCTTGAGGAATACGCCCTGAAGTCCCCGCGACAGGGGGTCTAGTAGAAAAACGGTTGCAGACCAGTGGCTTCAATAGGGAGACATGAAAGACTCGAGGGATACGGAGTGTCCTAGGCAGAGAAAGTTCGTAGGCAACAGGATTCACCCGACGGACGATCGAAAAGGGACCGATGAAACGCGGTGCCAGCTTCATGCTGGGCACGCGGAGTCGCAGGTATCTCGTAGACAACCAAACGCGGTCCCCCGGAGAATACGCAGGAGTACCGGAACGTCTCTTGTTGGCTTGGAGTTCCTGTCGTCTACCAGCCAGTTCCAGAGTTCTCTGCACCGAAGCCCAGGTGGACTGTAAATTAGTCAGTCGTTCCTCCAAAGCAGGATCAGTAGAATTCGGAAAGGCTCCAGGGAAGGGTTGCGGATGAAGACCGTAGACACAATAGAAGGCGGACTCTCCCGTAGACTCTTGTACCGCATTGTTCCGAGCAAACTCCGCCAAAGGAAGCAGGTCAACCCAATCATCCTGATGTTGGTTGATGAAAATGCGCAGATATTGTTCAAGGTGCTGGTTAGCCCTCTCTGCAGCGCCGTTAGACTGTGGGTGATAGGCCGATGAAAACGCTAGTGTAACCCCCAATGCCCTCGTGAACTCGCGCCAAAAACGTGCAATAAATTGGGTACCGCGGTCGGAGACGATCTCGGTGGGTACTCCATGAAGACGGACTATCTCCCGCAAGAATATGTCCGCCAATACTGATGCCGTGGGAAGTTTCTTCAAAGGTATCATGTGCGCCATCTTTGAAAAACGATCAATGATCATCAGAATCACGGTATGCCCCTTAGAGTTGGGCAAGTCCACTATAAAGTCCATGGCAAGGTGAGTCCAAGGCCTTGAAGGACGGGGCAATGGGTGAAGCAACCCGGCAGGGTGTCTCCTGGAGGACTTATTGGCGGCGCACTTGAGACAGGAGCGGACAAACAGGGCAGTATCCTTAGTCCATTCTGGCCACCAAAATGTCCTCGAAACAAGGTCCTTGGTACGTGCTAGCCCAGGGTGGCCGGCGGTTCTGGACCCATGGGACAGGCGAAGCACGCGGGTACGGAGGTGCGCGGGAACAAACAGTCTCCCAGCTGGCAAGGAGGCTGGAGCTCGGGCTTGAAAACCAGCGATCCGGTCAAGCAAGGGAGTTCGGCAACAAGTATGTAGAGCCGCCAGGACCTTGGTAGCAGGTATGATGGGTTCGGGCGCACGACCCTCCTCCTCGGGGGACACATGCATACGGGAGAGAGCGTCCGCCTTGACGTTCTTGGAGCCTGGACGATAGGTCAGGACAAACGAGAAGCGGGAAAGAAACAAGGCCCATCTGGCCTGCCGGGGATTCAGGCACTTGGCAGTCTCTATATACTGAAGATTCTTATGATCTGTCAGAATCAGCGTGGGAATAGGAACACCCTCCAGAAGATGACGCCACTCCTCCAGCGCGAGGATGACAGCCAGAAGTTCCTTGTTTCCCACATCATAGTTCCTCTCCGCCGGGGAGAATCTCCTGGAGAAGTACCCGCAAGGATGGAGAGGACCACTATAGGAAGCCCTCTGTGAAAGCACAGCCCCGACTCCAGACTCAGATGCATCGACCTCCAAAACAAACGGTAACCGAGGATCAGGATGACGTAACACAGGCGCGGTGGTAAACTTGGTCTTGAGTCGGGAAAAAGCGGAAATGGCTTCGGGAGACCACTCCAGGGTATTGGCCCCTTTCTTAGTAAGGGCCGTCAGGGGAGCAGCGACCTTGGAGTAGTCACGGATGAAACGTCTATAATAATTAGCAAACCCCAAAAAACGCTGTAGGGGTTTGAGGCCCAGTGGTTGAGGCCAGTCTCTGATGGCCTGCACCTTGGATGGGTCCATCTCAAAGCCTGAGGGCGTAATAACGTATCCAAGAAATATCACCCTCTGGATCTCAAATTCGCACTTCTCGAGTTTAGCGTATAGTCCATGGAGCCGTAGTCGGGACAAAACGCGCTTAACATGGGTGCGGTGTGACTGCAAATCGGAAGAGTATATCAGAATGTCGTCGAGGTACACCACCACAAACTGTTGAAGGAAGTCTCGAAGGCAGTCATTAATGAACTCCTGGAAGACCGCCGGGGCGTTGCATAGCCCAAATGGCATAACGGTATATTCATAGTGTCCTGAACGAGTATTGAAGGCGGTCTTCCATTCATCGTCAGCACGGATTCGGACAAGATTGTACGCTCCCCGGAGATCCAGCTTGGTGTAGATAGTAGCCCCACGTAGCCTGTCGAAAAGTTCGGAAATCAGTGGAATAGGGTAAGTGTTACGCCTGGTAATCTTGTTCAGGCCCCGATAATCGATGCATGGACGAAGCTCCCCATTCTTCTTCTTCACGAAGAAGAACCCTGCGCCAGCGGGTGATACAGACCGGCGGATAAATCCTCGGCGAAGATTCTCCTCTATGTACGATTCCATAGCTTGGGTCTCCGGAATGGAGAGTGGGTAAACCCGCCCCCGGGGTGGCATGGTCCCCGGAAGCAAGTCAATCGGGCAATCGTACGGTCTGTGTGGTGGTAGTTTCTCAGCCTCTTTCTTATCAAATACGTCCGCGAAGTCCTGGTACTGTTTCGGCAGGGAAGAGGCCTCCCTCGAAGAGGCTGTAACCGTGGCAAGCTTTAGAGGAGTGAGGCAATGTGCCTTACAGGACGCACTCCAGGACGTGATCTGAGTCGTAGTCCAATCAATAACAGGATTATGTACCTGTAGCCACGGAAATCCCAATATAATGGGAATGGAGGGCGAGCGGATGACGAGTAGTTGTAAACGTTCCTTGTGTACAATCCCGACGGCAAGGTTGAGTGGAGCTGTAGAACGAGAAATCTGATCAGGACGAAGCGGTCTACCATCAATAGCTTCAATAGCTAACGGTACGGGCAGGGATAGGGTGGGAATGCGTTGCTGCTCACAAAACACCGAATCAATAAAGTTGCCGGCAGCGCCGGAATCCAGGAAAGCCTCAGTGTCAATGAATCCAGAATCCCAGACTAGACGAACCGGAACAGTCATTCGGGTGGTGAACAGGTTAGGGGAATAGTTCACCACACCTATGGTAGGTTCCCCTGGCCTACCTAGGTGCGGGCGTTTCCCGGCCTGCTAGGACAGTGTCCGATAAAGTGACCCGAGAGTCCACAGTAAAAGCATAATCCCTCCCGTCTCCGTCTGTTCCTCTCTCGATCAGAGAGTCGAGTGGCTCCCAACTGCATGGGTTCCTCAGATGGTTCGTTCGAGGGATCGGCAGAAGAAAACTGTGGTAAGAAGCGTGTAGTAGATCTCTCACCCTTGTCACGTAACTTCAAACTCTCCCGTTGTGCTTGCCTTTGGCGGAGACGCAGATCAATTTGGGAAATATACGAAATCACGGAGTCTAGTTCTGTGGGCAAATCTCTGGCAGCAGTCTCGTCTTTGAGGGTCTCAGAAAGTCCATTCAGAAAGGCAGCCACTAATGCCTCATTAGTCCAGTTCACCTCTCCCATCAGGGTCCGGAACTCTATAGCGTATTCCAGAAGCGGACGGGAACCCTGACGGATGGTAAAGAGCGAATTAGAAGCAGTGGCCCTTCTACCCGGAGTATCAAATGCGGCACGTAGACTGGAAACAAATTCAGCATAGGAGCGCACTGTAGAGACGTTTCTCTCCCAAAGCGGTGAAGCCCATGCCAAGGCTTTATCCGTAAGGAGTGAAATGACGTATCCCACCTTGGCACGTTCAGTGGGAAAGGCATAAGGAGACAGTTCAAAGTGTATCTCACACTGGTTCAAAAAACCTCGACAGGTTGCTGGATCCCCATTGTAGCGTTGGGGTGGAGGCAGGTGAGCAGGAACCGTGGCCACTGGTAACGGCGGTGGAGTAGGAGCCGCCACAGGTTGAGGTGCTTGCTGCGAAGGATCAGTACGCTGAAGCAAGGTCTGAAGAGCTTGAGCAAATTGATCCAGACGATGATCCATCTCGTCAAGTCGAGTCTCAGTGGACCCTTGTCCTACCGAAGCGGGTCTCATGATGGCCTTCTGATTCTGTCACGGCACAGCGTACAGAGGAGACTCCGTAGTCAGGTAGGACTGCAGGGATGGTCCAGAGAGCCGAGGTCAGGATACCGGAGAGCAGGAAAAACGAGGAGCAAGCCGAGGTCAGGATACCGGAGAGCAGGATAAACGAGGAGCAAGCCGAGGTCAGGATACCAGAGATCAGAATAGTCAAAAACAAGCCGAGGTCAAATACAGGAATCAAGCAGAGGAACGCTATCTGGGTGCTAGCACAGGGCATAGACGACCATCAGAAGGCAAGGTCTTAGTGTTCTGAAGTCTCTTAAGTAGGCACAAGAAGTTAGGCACTAATTGGAGATCTCCCGCCAAAATTTCAAAGTGCCGTTACGTCACTTCCTGCGCGGCCATCTTGTGGTTGGCGATTGCGTAATCGTCCTATATAAGCAGGTGCAGTTTCCTCGGGCGCCACTAGGTGGCGTGAAGAAGAACGCGTCCGGACACCAGAGCTGGACCTGTGAAGCTGCTGGGAACGCGACGTGGAAGAGGTAAGTTCCCCCTCCATCTGCAGCGGCTGTCTCTGCTGTGCAGAAGCGGGGGGTCTCCCCCTTCTCCGCGGCGGCTGCGCCTGCCCTGCAGAAGCGGGGGGTCTCCCCCTTCTCCGCGGCGGCTGCGCCTGCCCTGCAGAAGCGGGGGGTCTCCCCCTTCTCCGCGGCGGCCGCGTCTGCTGTGCAGAAGTGGGGGGTCTCCCCCTTCTGCGCGGGGACCGAGGTTGCCGTGCGGGAGCAGGGGGTCTTCCCCTACCTCGCGGCGGCTGCTGCTGCCGTTCAGAAGCGGGGAGTCTCCCTCTTCTTCGCGGCAGCTGCGGCAGCCGGACCGAAGCGGGGGGTCTCCCCCTGCCTCGCGGCGGTTGCTGTTGCCGGCCGGGGGACCCAGCGGGTCTCCCTGCCGGTGGCGTGACACACTAATGGTTTTTTCAAATGTGGACTTTGTTTGGCCTGCAGAACTGCAAAGAAGGACAACAATAAGATAATTGAGTTCAAATCAAATATCACAAATTATAAATATAATATTAAAAAACAAATTACTTGTCACTCTAAAAACGTGATATATTTACTGAGTTGTCCCTGTAATTTTTTTGTAATATGTATTCTTATCTATTTATTTATTTATATTTATTCAGAACATTGTGGAGATGAGAGGAGGAATTTTTGAATATCGATAGTCGGATTTTTATATGTATTTTTAAATACTTCATATTTTATAAACATAAGTATACTTATATCTATTTTATATTTACATTTATTTTATGATTCCTCAGTACCCTGTATATATAGATATATGGATTAACCTATGTTGGGGGTTTTATATGCATTCATTGTATGTAGGTTTTATATATACCGTATTTGCTCGATTATAAGACGACCCTGATTATAAGACGACCCCCCAAAATCTGAATATTAACTTAGGAAAAAAAGAAAAAGCCTGAATATAAGACGACCCCAAAGGAAAAAAGTTTTATCAGTAAATGTTAATTCATGTAAACAATTTTTTTTAATAAAAGCTATGATTGAGAAAAATATTTTTTTTGTTTTTATTTCTTGTATTTTCCAACCTGTCCCCCAGTTACGCACATCTGCCCCCAGGCTTGCCACTCCAATATGGCACTGTGGCCCATGAAATGCCTTTTAACCCTCTATATGCCACTGTGCCCCATGGTATGCCTTTTGACCCCCTATGTGCCACTCTGCCTCCAAAAATGCCTTATACCCCTATATCCCATTCTGGCATTTAGGGGGTTAAAATGCATATTATGGGGCAGAGTGGTATATAGGGAGGTATAAGGCATTTCAGGAGGCAGAGTGGCATTAAGGGAGTTAAAAGGCATTGTATAGAGCACTCTGCCTCCAGAAATGCCTTATATCCCTATATGCCACTCTGGCATTTAGGGGGTTAAAAGGCATATTATGGGGCAGAGTGGCATATAGGGAGGTATAAGGCATTTCAGGAGGCAGAGTGCTCTATTAAATGCCCCCTTAACGCCACTCCAGAAATGCCCTATGCCCCCATTTAACACACACACACACCCTATACCCCCATTTAACTAACACACACACACACACTCTCTCTCCCCCTCTCTTACCGGTGCTTCCAGCCGGGGCAGCGGGTTGACGTCGCCTTCTGCTGCAGCCGGAAGGAGGTGTGGCTAGCAGCGGGGGTTTGTATGCGTCCGTCGCGTATACTTTCCCCGGCTGTCAGAGATCAGCCAACCCGCTGCCCCGGCAATACAGCAGGAAGCACCGGTAAGTATGTGTATGATGGGGGGGGGGTGAGACAGAAGGATCCAGGTCCCCTGCAGCGGTACGGGGGATCTGGATCTTAGTCTCCTAATCAGACCTCTATTTGAGGTCTGATTAGAAGACGACCCCGATTAGAAATAATAATCGAGCAAATACATACCGTATTTGCTCGATTATTATTTCTAATCGGGGTCGTCTTCTAATCAGACATTTTTTAAGAGAATTTGTAAATGTATACAGGACACATACATAGGGGTTAAATTAAACGAATCATAGTGAATACTCACCTGAAACTAATTATTGGCATCAGCTGTTTGATTTCTTCAGCGGCCCTACACCAATTAGGACAGACCGGCTGCTTTAGAAACCAGTAGGCAGAGCATGCACCAGATGAAGCAATAAGCGAAACGCGTAGTACATGTTGACGACATTGGGAGGAGGAGTAGCATTACGGAAGTGGATCAGAGGACTAAGACGGCGTCTCTTTGTGGTAGCGCTGCTACGAAGTTTGAAGCCTGGACTTTGTAACATCCGAAACGGAGGACAACAAGTTTGCCTTTCTTTTATACATTAAAATTATCGTTTTTTTCTACTCCCCTCCGCTGCCTACCTTCTTTATCTACAAGTACCAGTGTGGGATAAAGAAACTTCTAAGGAGATCATCACACTCTATGTATGGGCATATTTATGCCCTTTAAATTGTAAGGGTCCGATCTGCTTAAAAGCGTTTTTTTGAGACCTACTTTGATATACTACACCATAATTTTTTTCTTTTTCTTTTTTCTCTTCCCTTTATATATGAGCCTTTTGGATACTGTGTGTGGGAACTCTCGCTGGAACTCTCTTTGCACATATAATTTACTCACTTATTATTTGGGTGCGCAGACACTTGTGTGGTTTTGATTGTATTTAATTTGGAACATTTTGGGGAATTTGTTCCTGTGTCTTTGCAGCACCACCTCACCAGAAGGTGTAATACTTATATTTAATTAGAATATTGCGCTTCACTTTTTTGTATTTTGAGTATTATGTTGGTGTTTAATGCCTATGGGCTCAAGCCACCCGGTTGAAAGCCTTCTCAGCATCCAGGCTTAACAGTGTGTTATAGGCCTTGGCTGGATGCAAGTTAGTGTAAATTGTGGCTACTAATGATTTTCTAATCCCTTTGAAAGTGTCGGCCCTTAAGGAAGCCCGAGTGTTGAGGACATAAAATGTGAGGTAGAGTTGCCTGTAGACGATCGGCATTAACACTCACTGGCCACTTCATTAGGTACACTTTGCTAGTACAGGGTTGGACCCTCTTTTGCCTTCATTCTTTGTGGCATACTTTCTACAAGGTGCTGGAAACATTTCTCAGAGATTTTGGTCCCTATGGACATGATGGCACGCAGTTGCTGCAGATTTGTCGGCTGCACATCCATGATGCGAATCTCCTGTTCCACCACATCCCAAAGGTGCTCTATTGGATTGAGATCTGGTGACTGTGGAGGCCATTGGGATACAGTGAACTCATTGTCATGTTCAAGAAACCAGTTTGAAAAGATGTGAGCTTTGCGACATGGTGCATTATCCTGCTGGAAGTAGCCATCAGAAGATGGGTGTACGGTGGTCATAAAGAGATGGACCTGGTCAGAAACAATACAGGTAGGCTGTAGGTTTGGGCGTCAGTTTGGTCCGTGCCATTGTCGGGTTAAGAAGTTTAAAGAACTCAGCCGGGAAGACGCCCGGGCCCGGTGTTTTGTTTTTGTGTAATTGTGTAGTCTGTATTTCTTTGTCTGTGATTGCAGCTTCTAAAATAGTTCTGTGGGCAGAAGTGGGTTTAGGGAGTTTAGCCTTGTTTAGCAATTCTATGCCCAAGTCAAAGTCATCTAGGGTGGAGTTGTATAAAATAGAGTAATAGTCATGGAAAAGTTTATTAATCGTCAAGGTCAGGATGGCATCTGTGGAAGACCTGAGGTGCGTGATGTTATGGGGTGTGTGTCTTGATTTCAATATTTGTGCCAGTAATCATCTCGATTTGTTCCCCCATCAATAGAATTTACTTCTAGCGTAATCTATTTGAGACTGTGCTTTAGCTTGTAGGAATGTATCAAGAGTCTCTTTTGTATTGGTGTAGTGAGCTGCAGATTGGTCAGTGGGATGTTGCGAGTAGTTTATGTAGGCTTGCAATAGAGCAGCGTTTTGTGTATAAAATTTGGCAGTCCATTCTTTGCGTTGTTTGCGAGGTGGAGAGCCAGAAAACAGAAACCTCTTGTTCACCTACTTATCCCATGAGCTCTGGGCACCGAATCAATGGATGATTAGCGCCAAACGGTAGGTTAATTTCTGCCTAAAGCGCGGGAGCTCAATTACTGTGCGGTCATGTTGGATAGGTCCGCCACCAGGAGTCAATTATTAACATTTTATTTATATATATATATATATATATATATATATTATCATTTACATTTAAAATATCAGTCTGTCCATTGATTGTCTAGCAGCATATCTCTTATCTAATTTGGCTTCCTAACTCCATGACTGTTGAAAAATGCTTAAGCCAGTTATCAGGTATAATGGTAGTGCATGATGTAGGAATGCTTCATATTAGCACTGTAGTGAGCATGGAGATCTTATGATCTGGAGATTAATTACTTGCACTGTTAGGTCTTACAACATGGTTTAGTGTTTGCGCAGATCTTTCGAACAGTGGCTTCTAAAATCTCTCTCAACCACGGAGAGGCTCTATGAAAATTAACAATATCAGTGTATGTTAATCATACCGTTATTATAATTCAAATATACTAAAATATTGTAGCTTCAAAGTATAATATGAAAATTACCTTGGTAGGCATTTGTAAACAGTAGTTTGGCAGACATTTTCAGCAGTGATGGAGTTAAGTAGATAGTACCTATGACTCGTTAACCCTTCCCAGGACCAGTCACCATAACAGCTAAACTGCATATACGAATGGTTCTAGTAACTAAGCGAGCACTGTATCAAGAGTTTCGGGAAACGAGCTAGGTCCATTTATGGTTTGGGTTGGTGCTGGTTGTCAGGAACTGCTTTGGTGTATGATTTGGGCATCACAGCAAAATGACTTTCCCTCTGCAAAAGGAAAAAAGAGGAATGATCACACATTAAATTGACTGCACAGGACAACCAATAACTCTCATGATTCTGGCCTTTGGGAATCCTGTGATTCAAGAGTTTTGAGTTCAACAGCCAGAGAGCCTCTTCTAACACAGATCATGTGCGCAAAATTGTTTTATACAACAAGCCATTTTTGGGATAACCATGTTATAATAGTATTAGGCTACCTACATAAAAAAATACTCCTTTACCTCTACGACGATGCCGCGGCTTCTTTAGATTCTACATTTTCATCGATCTCTGAAAGAAACAAAACAATCAGACATTTAAGTGACACAAGGCAATATACCTACCAGGATCAGTTCAATCCATCCAAACATAAACTCCCAGCTGATCATTATCTGCTAAACAATGGCCAACATGGTAAAATTAAGAAGCCCGCCCTTTTCAGTTCAGGGCCCAGTCAGTCTAACTGTGAAGCATTTGGTACGTTCCACAGAACTCAGTATAATAACAATCCTGCCAAGTATGCTGCATGGTTCTGAGTACATCAAAAAGTCACAGGGGACTCTCCAAACTACATAGGTCATAGCCATATTGCACTCACCTTCTTTGGCTAGGGAAGTCTCCTGAAAAACTTCCTCTGTCTTCCTTGCAGAGAGCTCGGACCCGTCATCTTCTGCTGCTGAAGCTAGTTCCTCCTGGATATTGTCGGTCTGTGCTTCTAGCACTGGGGCAGGCGATGCATCTGTGACAGCCTCTGTCGATTCTGTGCTCTCTTCTGCTATATGAGTTAAATAGAACATCTGTCAATCTGAGAGTCAGAAGATATTACATGGACAAGTGGTCTTCAGGATCAGGGCCGGCCTTAGGTGTTCAGGCGCCCTGTGCGGACTAGTTCTCTGGCACCCTCCTCGACAAAAAATAAAGGGAATAAATCTATAGATTATGTGCAACTGCAAACAAGCACAATAATATATAACTGGAAACACTGTAATAATAATGTACCTTAAATACATTAACTATAGACAAAAAGACAGCTAACAGTGCAATCTTTGCAACAAAAACATTTCCCATTAAATATTGAAAACATTGGACCCTAGGCAATTATTTCTTTTGCAACCCCTCCACGCACCCTAGCATGCAATCACTCCCTCCGCTCCCACACCAAAAAAAAAATATTTTCCACGCTGACTGCAGATTAGGGGAAGACTGTGAGAGTCAGTGCAGTCTTCCCTCCTGACTCTACTGTGACTTTGAAAGGTCCTCTCTCCCGTACTCTTCCCCAGAGTCCTTTTGTCTCCTCATTCACTAAGCCACACCTCTCTTTTCCTTCCTCCCTGTAGTTCAAGTATAGATCAAATAAACAACACATGTAAACAACACTTGCTTGTATAGCATTGCAGGTATAATCCAACAGATTAACACACAAACCCAGTTTTGCAGGTATAAATCAACTGGGGATCACATGCAAACTCAGCACTGAAGGTATAGATCAAATAAACAACACATGGAAACAGCGCTGCAGGTATAGATCAACTAAATAGGATCTACAAACCGTATTTGCAGGAATACATAAATAATGTATGGAAACATAGCATTTCAGATATAGATCAACAGAATAATACACAAATCCAGTTTTGCAGGTATAGATCAACTGGAAATCACATTTAAACTCAGCATTAAAGGTATATATTTAAAAAAGTAAATTATAGGCATAGATCACAGGTTGCACACCTCAAAGCCAGCCCTGGTGTCCACAAATTGACCAGCACCCAGATTACACACACAATTTATAGCCCAGCTTGAGCCATTTTTGTCCCCAAACAGCCCAAGGTGAGCCATCTTTGTCTCTTAAACACCCTGCCTGTGCCATCTTTGTCCCATAAACACCCTGACTGTGCCATCTTTGTCCCATAAACACCCTGCCTGTGCCATCTTTGTCACATAAATTAAACACCCTGTTTGTGCCATCTTTGTCCCATAAACACCCTGCCCGTGCATCATGGTCCCTAAAGCTCAAACACCCTGCTTGTGCCATCTGTGCCTTCCCCCTAATCACTTATACATCTATCATACACACAAAACACTTATACAGTCACTCCTTCAATCTGTCATTTACACAATTCCTTCACACAATTATTCATTCTCTCACTCATGCACACAAATCATTTACACATATTCATTAATGCATTCTCACCATCCATCCACACATTAATTCATTAATTCTCTAATTAATTCACACAATTCATCCACACATTAATTTATTCTCTCTCATTCACAGTTTATCCACACATTAATTTATACTCTCACTCATTCACGCAATTCATCCACACATTAATTCATTCATTATCTTCCTCATTTACACAATTCATACAGACATTAATTCATTTATTCTCACACATTCACAAAATTCATCCACATACCAATTCATTCATCCTCACGCATTCACACAATGCATCCACACATTAATTCTCTTACTCATTCTCACTCTCACTTTCTTGGAAGATCCTTACAACCTCCCTTTCTCACAATCTCTTCCCCCTTCTCACTATCTACCCTCTTCTTACTATCTACCCCCTCTCCCCCTTCTTTGGACATCTATGCTGGGGATATGACCAAAGACATAACCTGGACCCCTGAGGCAATATGAGCTTCCAGATCTTAAGGAAGCCTTCGAGGCATTTTAGTGCACAAGCACCTCCTGCTAATGACTTCTGGAGCTTTTATTATTATTGCATTTGTGTACTGTTATTGCAGAGACACTCAAGCACACAGGAACGGCGGTTAAACGTTTCTCCCCTTTACTGTTGCAAAGGGAATTAGACCCACCATATCCATTTCATGCTCAAAGTAACCTACTTTGGGGGATTATACATTTTATGAAAAATGTGCATTGAAAATATATTTTACTCTTTTTACCTTTTTAATCCCCTTAACAGTTCTAAATATATTTAATTACCGTATTTGCTCAATTATAAGATGACCCTGATTATAAGACAACCCTCAAAATTTGAATATTAATTTAGGCAAAAAGTAAAAGCCTGAATATAAGACTACTCTATAGGGAAAAAAAAGTTAACTAGTAAATATTAATTCACATGTTAACTATTTTAATAAAAACTATGAAAAAAAATATTTTTTTGTTTTTATTTCCTTTTATTTGCCACTCTGCCCCCAGTTATGCACATCTGTCTCCAGAAATGCCTTATACACCATATATGCCACTCTGCCTCCCTGACAGGCATTTTAACCCCCTATATGCCACTCTGCCTCCAGAAAACCATTGAACCCTGTCCCCATGCCACTCTTAACCCCCAATGCCACTCTTAACCAACCTGACTTACCAGTGCATCCCTTTACTTGTGACCCGTGTTCAGAATCCCTGGTGTCTAATGGGGCCTGGTGCCAATATTTTTTGTCAAAAGGTTGTAAAGACTTGTAAAGTTTAACCATATGTTTGTGACTCTGAATAAACAGTTCCTTTTCTTCAACCTGCACTAAGCTTCGGCTAGTGATTTGGATGACTGGAGAGTTGGTGCTTTGGAGTGTGCCCGTATACAGTTCTAGGAAGTTAGGAAGCAGCTATTAGGACGTTAGGAAGCAGAGGTCAGAGGAGAATCAGCAGACTGGCTCGAGATGACAGAAAGGCAACAGTAACTCAAATAACTCGTTACAACCAAGGTATGCAGAATACACAACAAGTCAAAACATGAAGCTACAGGAGCAGAAGACCACACCGGGTGCCACTCTTGTCAGCTAGGAACAGAAACCTGAGGCTACAATTCAAAAAGGCTCACCAAAATTGGATAATGGAATCCCGGGAAGAGAGAATGGTAGAGCTACAGCCTAGAATCAGAAGTATGCTTAAACCATGTTTAATGTGCTTAACCTCTCTACAATATTATTAACCCCTTAATGACAAAGCCCGTGTCGCGGTCCCGGGTCCGGACGCGGTCCCAGGTCCGGTCGCGGGTTCTAATGTGCGCCGATCCGCTCGCGGGTCACGGAGACCCGAGCAAGAAATCTCGGGCTCCGTTTCCGGCGGGCCTCCGCACGTAACCTCCGAGGGTTCCGTGTTCCCCGGAAGGCAGGTCTGGGGATTCGGCAGCAAACAGAATAAAAACTGTTCGCCGTCATAGGAATCCCCATAGAGGTTTACTTACCGGTTCGCGGGTCTCCACTGGGGGCGCAGTCAATTCTCACCGTGAGTCAGAGGGACGTCTTAGGACATGCCCCTGACACACTGTTGGGGGCGTGGCTTTAGGTGGCGCCGGATTTAAAAACCCGGTAGTACTCCTCACAGTCAGCCTGTTGTGGTCTATTCACTTTGTTGAGATTGTTACTGCTGCTACTTTGGTTGACCATTTGCTTTCCTGACTACCCTCTTGCCTTCTGATTTTGTACCTCTGCCTGAGACTCTTGATTACTGACTCGGCTCGTCTGACTACCCGCTTAGTGTACCTGACCCCTGGCTCGTCTGACTATCTGCATCGTGTACCTGAACCCTGGCTCGTCTGACTACCCGCTTAGTGTACCTGACCCCTGGCTCGTCTGACTATCTGCTTTGTGTTAAGACTTGGCCATCTTGTTCTTATCATCTGCTGCTTGCTGCGCCTCGCTGCTTCAGCTTAGTATCTACCTTTTTCTGCTATCACTGCGGCTTCCTCACGGTTGGGATCATCCTGAGTTACCTGGTGGTTCCCTGTACAGAAGATCTCCTGCGGTGAGTGCCTTTGGTGCTAGCATACATGACAGCCCGTACATGTACAGGCTCAAAAGCATTGTTTTCAATGGGTTTATGGACTGCCATTGTCCTTAAGGGGTTAAATCACATTAAAATTAATTATCTAGCAACAAATGCTCTCAAAGGCCTAAATATAAATGAATGAATGAAAAAAATATGTTTCTGTTTCTCTGCCTTGGGCTATTATATGACCTATTTTATGTTCTATACATTTAACTGTTTTTATATTTGACTTAATGGTCTTAATGAAGCCGAAGTGAAGCAAACTGGCATTATGTGATGTTTTTATGCCAAGTGCGATCGATACACGTACACCCTGTAAAATCATATTGCACTCAGACTTGTCAGATGTTGTCTGAGCACACATCAGTTCACACCAACAATTAGAGACCTTGCAGCTTTTGTCAAGCTGAACACTCCTCAAACAACCCTTTCTACTCAGAGAAGCCACGTGAAGCTAAAGTAATGAAACATGGCGGGTCTGATCCCGCTGGAATTTGCTTTAAGTTGTTAAACCCACTGTGACTAGTGCTACTACCCATACAGAGTTCTGCTTCCAAGTGTTAAAAGCCAAGATGATGTTATGTTAAGATGACCTTATGTCCCCTTTACCTAGACACACAAAAAAGCATACAGTAGGTTATTTGTGCTTGTAACCCTGAAGCTTAGTTCTTTCCAACAGGGTCACCAATTAAAGGGAACAAAAGAACCCTTTAGATTAAGTTTAAATAAGTCATAACACATATAAATATAACACATATAAATACAAACATAAACGTAAAAATTAGGGAATAACAATAAAAGGGGAAACGCGTTAGGCTTTTATGCCATTTCAATTGTTACTTATCTCTTTTTTGGTTTTGTTTAAGGATATTACATATGGATTCTAGCACTGTGTGATTATTATTATATGAACTTTGGAAGTGTCCCACAGTTCCCGAGTGCTGTGTTGTTTGCTGTAGAAGAGGAGTCTATCCAACAGAGGAGTTGAATGACAATTTAGCTGTATCACTACAATTGTTTCCGTGGAGTTGGAGTATACATACATTAGAGTGGTAACGTCTGAGAGCTGATCGTATACTGGGCCATTGTGCTGTTGTTATATCATTACAAATATAGGCTCAAACTAACAGATAAACAAATATGATATATTTCAAGTGTATCTTTGCTGGATTAATATGTTAAGCTTCATGAAGCTGTAGGGGACCTAATAATATGTATGTAACTAACACAAATGTCTGAAACAAAGAATAAAAATGCAACAACGTATATTGGATGAATCAGGCCGTGGACTTTTATTTAGCTTTACCATTACATACAAATCACTTTCAATATAACTTATAACTTATCACCGATACATATAAACCAAATAACTTCAGCCCTTGGCACAAGCCCTAGAGCACATACTAACTCAAAACCTAATGCCAACCGCCCTATAAGCCAGCTGACATAACTTTAAATATCAGTCCACCCCAACCGCCTCAAATGGTTATTCTAACTATAAACCATTTGAGGCCCACCCCACAAAACCACGGCCTGTTCAACCATACATTGTACATTCACATTAAAAATATCACAACCAATGTCGGACAGATGAACACCTTCTTTCCTATAAAGACCTAAACTCCCACCCTCCAATTCCTTATGCCTAAACGAAAAACCACCTTCTAAGGCCATGCATTTTTCCATAGCCCTATTATACTTTCGCCTTACTCGCTCAAGCGCTCGGAATTCTGGCCTCTGAAGCCACAGAAGCCGAGGAATAATTTCGGACCAAATAAATAACACATCACGAAAACATTCTTTTAAGCATACAATTAACTCTTTACAATAAAGAATTAAATCTAAAGACTTCATTCGTCCTATATCATTACCCCCGCAATTAATAATGATTGCAGTTGGCCACGGGAGACAATTTACACATTCATCTAACACATCTTTTAACTTATCAATTCTCAAACCCCTTATGCCCACCCAATAAATTACTACATCCTGTTTAGAAAAACCTAAATTTTCACCATAACTTCGTATCTCTGCTCTTCTGTGTGACCAAAAAAGAATGAGTGGCCAACAATCCAAACTATAAACTGCCGATGACCTGAAAGAAATCACAATTAACTGAACATATATACAGAACATTTCATAACAATTGTGGCCTAATATATATCTTAAAACGCTCAGAATGCCATCTACCCATCCTTTTAATAACAGAGTCATCTAAGCCTAATAGAGCTGCTTCCGTTGCAGCTCCAATCCTAAATGAATGAGCTGTATATCTTTCTTTACCCAAACCCATTTCACGCAAGCCCAAGCTCAAGACCCTCCGAAACTGAAACCTGGTCAAAGGCAAACCCGATTGATGCACCAACCAATTCCCAATAAACCCAGGACGGGCATCATTAAACTGTTCTGCTGCGCTAACAGGACAAATAACCGAACCAGGTAATCTATGCAAAACTAAACAACAACCTTTACCCTGCCTGTCTGTCTTTGACTCCCGTATAAACAATTTCAAATCCCTATCACACACTACATCCTGAAACTGCAAACCCGAACCTCCTTCTTTATTATTCGCCACCAACTCGTTCACTCTAAAAGCACCAAAGAATGCTACCACAAAAGCAGTTTGGAACAACAAACACTCGAAACTATCCCAACAGACTTTATGTAAAACACCGATTAAACCTTCTAAGACCTCAGAAGATATAGGTCTCCTATCATCCAGCACCTTCAACCTATTATTATAACCTCTTAGAATTTGCTTAATCAAAAAATCCTTAAACGAATGCTGTCTACCAGCCAGCTTAAAGAAAAAAGCCACACCGGCTAAATATCTATCAATGCTTGACCTAGCAATACCCTTATCAATTGCTGACAACAAAAGCTAATGCCCTGACAATTCCCCCATCAAAAACATCTAATTTCTTCTCTTCAGCAAAAGAATTCCAAGCCATCCAAGCCTTGGAATAGCATTCCCAGGTATTTCTTGACACCGAATTTGCCAACAGATCTCTCAGCTGGGCGAAGTCAAATCCCAAACGCCTTCTGGAACTACAATCCCTTCTTTGTCCGCTGAATGGATTTTGTATTCAAAGTATTAATTATCCACACTACACCCATATGATCACAGTTGAGCAGAATTCTTTTATTAACCCATTCTTTGTACCACAATTCAAACGCAACTACCACTGGGAATAACTCCAAAAGCACCAAATTTTTAATCCATCCTGCTCTGACCCATGAAACGGGCCATTCCGCCACAGCCCATTTACCTTTCCAAAAAATACCAAAACCTGACGCACCAGCAGCATCCGAAAAAAATTCCATGGCATGACTATCAATAAAATCATCCTGCCAAATAGCAGATCCATTAAAGTCACTCAGAAATAAATCCCATACCTTTAAATCCTCCTTAACCTGTTTTGTTAAACGAACTCTGTGATGCGGTATTTTCATACCTGATATAGCTCTAGCTATGTGCCTAGAAAAGACTCCCTTGAGTCCCTTGACGCAAAATTAAACATACCTAATAACGACTGGAACTCTTTAACGCTCTACTGATGAATGACCTTAACTTACATATTTTATCTTCCGGTAACCTGAAACACATATTCTTAGTATCTATAACTATGCCTAAAAACTGCAACTGTGTAGTAGGGAAAACAGTCTTATCATTCGCTAAAGGTACACCAAACATCTCAGTTAAAAGTAAAAAAGCTTGCAACATTAACAAACAATCATTTGAACCCGCTTTACCAACGAACAGAAAATCATCTAAATAATGTACGATCGCTTCAAAACCGGACACGTCTTTCAGAACCCACTCTAAAAAAGAAGAAAAGGCTTCAAAATAGAAACAAGATACTGAACAACCCATGGGTAGGCACTTATCAAAATAAAATAAATTTTCAAATTGAAAACCTAATGATTGAAAACAATCAGGATGAATGGGAAGCAACCTAAAAGCTGCTTCAATATCAACTTTGGCTAGCAGTGCCTCTTTACCCATAACCTTGACCCATTTTAGCGCATCATCAAAGGATGCATAATGCACCCAAAAATCATCTTTCACTATTTCATCGTTCAATGAACCACCATGTGGGAAAGATAAGTGGTGTATTAATCTGTATGATCCCGGCTCCTTCTTGGGAACCAAACCAAGGGGAGATAAACGAAAACAATCAAAAGGGGGATAAACAAAAGGCCCTTATATTCTCCCCAACTGTAATTCTTTATCAATTTTAGCTTGAACCACTTTCTTATTTTCGTTCACAGACTTCAGGTTATCTACCCAAACAAAACCTTTTTTGTCATATATCGGTATTCTAAAACCATGCAAAAAACCTTCCCGAAGCAACTCAGCCATCCGTTTGTTTGGGTAGTTGTCTAAATAATGGAGCAGCCTTGCCGGTTTCACTGGTGTCACCACTTTTTGAAATGTCTTTACCGACATTTTGCACGTTTTTACGAAAACAGCGAAATGCTGGATGATTACCAGCACACACTGAACACTCATGACGAAATGTACAAGTGTTAGGCCATTTACATTGATTTTCGTTAAAAGCCCAACAAATACCTTTTTGTCTCGGGTGTTGAGAGACATTACTCACGGGCCTGAAACTGTTATTATGTTTTTGGGGCAACATGATACTAACCCATGAACCCACATCTTTCATACCCCACTTCAGATTTTTATGAACCGACAGCTTTTGTCGAAATGTTTCATCGTAATGAAACCAAGCAAGGCCCCCGAAATTCTTATAAGCTTCCAATACCGTATCCAAATGCTGAAAAAGACCCGTACAACTGTCTCTATGTTTCTCGCAATAAACACTAGCCAAAATGCAAAATGACTGTAACCAATTATTAAAAGACCTCACAACTGGCCTGCGTCTTTCATCATCCTTATCGTTTTTCATTAAGAACTCCTTTGAAGCTGGTAACAAAGATAGGATATCCAAATACTCATTATTCCATATCTTTTCCTTAACCGCTTTACTCAAATGGAAACCAAGAGGTGAAACCTCACAAGACATCACCTCCTTCATACAGGCTTCATTAACAATATTAGACCTCAAACCAACATTTTCAGACAACCAAGCCTGAGCTGGATTTTTAGCTTGCATACTCTTCAAAATATTAACAAGAGCTCCAACAGCCTCATTTAAAGCATTTATAGATATACCAGCAGACTCACCACTGACTTCACCAGCTCTGCCCTCAGAAATTCTCACTCCACTTTCTTCCTCCTGCAGTTGAGCCGAAACAGGAACAGCCTGCGACAGACGCCAGCTCCCGGAGTTCAACTGCCTGCTGCAGCCTTCACCTGGGTCTTCTTGTGATTTAAAACACTTTGATGCATCTTTTGCCTGAGAAGCGGGTCTTTTCTTCTTATGCGCGGTATCCGGAACCTTTCTTTCTGGTCTGGCACGTCGGACCGACGTACCAGACGTCAGCTGATCCCTCCCGTCGCGAGAAGACGCCATCTTGCGGGAGTTCATCAGCATATATAACAGCCTCCGGCTCCACCTCCGCAACTTCACCGTCTTCTCCAGCACAGCCGATAGCAGAACTCCGCTCGTCTGGAAATGAAGCATCCTGCAGACATCCACGCAGCCAATCTTCTCCTCCTTTTACCGCCATCCGGACTTGAAGCAATCTCATCAGCTCTTCCATTTCAGCTCGCCGCTTTGCCACTGCTCACCAGCCTCGAGGACAGTGCAGTATCGGCTCAGCGGTTCGCCAGGTAAGTGGATAAATCCCCTCAGGCACCCTCTATTTATATTTAAGTTTCCCGCCCATAGCGCGGCGCGAGACAGGCCCCACCTAAACGCAGCGCGAAGCACCCGCGAGACAGTGCCAGGCGGCTCAAAAAGCGCGGCAAAGCGCTAGCGCAGGCGCAAACGCCATTTTTTTTAAAAAATTCCTGACCTCTCCCTAACCCTTACCTAATGATATTGAACCTACTCAATACACTGTCCCCACATCTTCATGTCAGCCTGCCTTATGTTTGCAGGCTTTATCATTCTGAGTTATAGTGATGAATGTATTTTGCCATGTGGTGTGCTAGTATGTAAAATGGTGGTTGGCAGCCATGCAGCATTAAAGAGGTAAAGAAACAGTAATGCCCATTAGTTTAACTCTGTTTTGCACTCCTGAAAGAGTATTTGAGTATGTTGAATTGGTGTATATAATGGTGTAAATGAAACTCAGAACACTTTTTATTGGGATATGTTTATTGAAATGGTACAGTAAAAAAACATTCCAGATGTAAAAAGAAAAAACTGTTTTGTATTTTGTTATTAGCAGAACACATGCGGTTAGACACAGTAGTGTGAATTTTGACTCTACTGAAGTAAATTGTACAGATTAAGCATCTGAAATTGTGAATATGCACACTGATAGCACTGATCTGTGAACCCAGAGAAAGTTATTAATGTTATGTTATGGAAAATGTTATGTTTGCCTAAAATGCAAAAAGTGGAAATAAAAAAAGACACAATATATATATATATATATATATATATATATATATATACCGTATTTGCTCGATTATAAGACGAGGTTTTTTTCAGAGCAAATGCTCTGAAAAATACCCCTCGTCTTATAATCGGGGTCGTCTTCTAATCAGACCTCAAATAGAGGTCTGATTATGAGACTAAGATCCAGATCCCCCGCACCGCTGCAGGGGACCTGGATCCTCCTGTCGTCGCCCCCCCCAATTTAACGCCCCCCCCCACACACACACACTTACCGGTGCTTCCGGAGGTGAAGTTGGCAGCGGGGGTTTGTACGCGTCCGTCGCAAATACCTTCCCCGACTGTCAGAGATCAGAGTTCCCCGCACCGGCCGCGGAAGGTATTTGCGACGGACGCATACAAACCCCCGCTGCCAACTCCACCTCCTTCCGGCTGCCGCGGAATGAGACGTCAACCCGCTGCCCCGGCAATACAGCAGGAAATTGGAAGCACCGGTAAGTAAGTAAGTGTGTGTGTGTGTGTGTGTAGGGCATTTCTGGAATGCCTTATACCCCTATATGCCACTCTGGCACTTAGGGGGTTAAAAGGCATATTATGGGGCAGAGTGGCATATAGGGAGGTATAAGGCATTTCAGGAGGCAGAGTGGCGTTAAGGGGGCATTTAATAGTGCACTCTGCCTCCTGAAATGCCTTATACCTCCCTATATGCCACTCTGCCCCATAATATGCCTTTTAACCCCCTATATGGCAGAGTGGCATATAGGGGTATAAGGCATTTCTGGAGGCAGAGTGCTCTATATAATGCCTTTTAACTCCCTTAATGCCACTCTGCCTCCTGGAATGCCTTATACCTCCCTATATGCCACTCTGCCCCATAATATGCATTTTAACCCCCTAAATGCCAGAATGGGATATAGGGGTATAAGGAATTTCTGGAGGCAGAGTGGCACATAGGGGTTCAAAAGGCATACCATGGGGCACAGTGGAATATAGAGGGTTAAAAGGCATATCATGGGCCACAGTGCCATATTGGTGTGGCAAGCCTGGGGGCAGATGTGCGTAACTGGGGGACAGGTTGGAAAATACAAGAAATAAAAACAAAAAAAAAATATTTTTCTCAATCATAGCTTTTATTAAAAAAAATAGTTTACATGAATTAACATTTACTGGTAAAACTTTTTTCCTTTAGGGTCGTCTTATATTCAGACTTTTTCTTTTTTTCCTAAGTTAATATTCAGATTTTGGGGGGTCGTCTTATAATCAGGGTCGTCTTATAATCGAGCAAATACGGTATATATATATATATAATATTTCATATACATTGTGTCTTTTTCTTTAAGGTGGAGGGTCATTTTTGGTTTCGGCCAATTGCATCCTGAATTTTTGGTTTTGGTTTCAAATTTTCATTTAAGTACATCCTTACTTTTATTAGAGGGGCACTTCAGAGATTTTTTAATAATGTATTTGTGGATTTAGATTTCAGGATTTGTGTATATTTGAATCACTTAGCAGCTACTCAATATATAGTGTGCTTACACCAAGTGTCTAAGATAACATGTAATCAGCATAGAGTGTTATATATCTTTATTTTAGTTAAGTCATATAGATGTTTCAGGCCATGTGCGCAGTGCTAAGCATTGCTGTATCATTATGTAAGCAAGGAAATACTTAGAAAGACATTCTGATAATGAAGGTGTGCCCGTGAGGCTTCCTCCTCAGGCGGCTTCCCGGGCAGCGAGTACCACCCAGTCGGAGTCTTCACCGTGTGGCCGACCAGGTGGCAAACTGTGTATTTATTCGTTTGACCCCCCCTTGCTGACTTCGCCCCTGTTTACTGATTTCGCTCCTGTTCTCTGATCGTTTGGAATTGTTTGACTACTCTCCTGGATTTGATTCGGCTTCCCGCTTTACTGGTTACCAGACCTGATTCTCGGTTCCAGCTCTCCTGGCTACTCCTGGTTCCGGTTTACCTGGCTCACTCTGCCATCCGGAGTCCTCCTCATCCAATCGTTACATAAAGAAGTTTAAGCGCATGCCAGCATGCGACCCAGACACAGAATTTGGCAGAACAAGTGAACGAAGATGATACTATCATTCTGAAATGTACAATACCTGCACATACTGATTTCGACATCCACAGCATTATATACTTAGTGTAGGCCCCCCTGTGCCAGGAAGGTGAGTGTGTGCCCTTCAGCATTGTAATCAGACATTCTGGAATGCAGGGACACATTCTTACCACTGTCCTAGTCTGAACCCATTTTAAAGTGAGCTGATTTGGGCTGTTCAACATTTCCAAATGTCCCTGCTACATTTAAAAAGGAACGGCAATTACTTTTATCCTTCTGCCTGTGAAATCTGATCAAGTTTTTCCATGTTAAGATGCACACCCTGCCAGTGATGGCTTCTAAATGAGTTGACCCCAACACAGCATCTGACTGAGTGAAGCGGTCCATCACAAAGGCATCTTCGTACTGAATTATTGGGAGTAATGGTTCTTATGAAAACCACTAGCTATCAAGAAGTAACGAGATTCCCAATTAAGTCACCTGTTTCAAAGCTGGGATTTCCGCTGTAATTTACCAGTGAGAAAAGCACTAGTTGCGATAAAAGAAATCCAGACTGCTTTTCCATAAAACTTACCTATTCACCCAATGCATATAGCAAAAAACACAAAAATGGTAAACGTGATACACTCCAGTTAGCAATAAAGGTAACAGACTGCAATTCTACAATTGCTGAACTATATAGTCTTTAATGTCAGTGATCTATTATGCTTCAGTTAGCTAAACAAGGCACCTTATCTTTGCAAAATAACTCTTTCTTTCAACAGCTAACAGTACAAATAAACACAGAGTCTCAAACCCTGATGATTCCCATGTATACTAAATGTTCTGAACCTAGATTGTAGATTATCTAGGTTAGTTTGTTTGTTCCAGTGAGCTGTACATATGTGCTGACTGCAAGCTAGAACTTGAAAAAACAAACACCGGACAAGAAAACATGCCACTATGGCAGCCTTGGCAGTGATATAGAATTGTATTCATGTGCTCTTGATAATGAGATTAGATCCTCCTATCATAACAGGAGGTAACCATGTAAATCCTGCACGGAACAGTAAGTTCATTGTGACAATAGACCACTGCTTGGTTTGTGAATTAATTATTCTTGTAGTTATAGTAGCAGTTATAGAACAACGCAAAGAGGGTACTAAATATTAAACCATACTTGTAGGAACAGCCACTATTTACTTGTTGTGGGAAAAAAAATGATTTATGACATGGGTGGAAATTTTTCAGCCCTGAGTTTCATTATATAAATGAAAACCTTAAATATCTAAGTGCAGTGACATCACATCATTTTTGTACAAATAAAAAGCCATGTTAAAGGACATGTATGGATGCCCATTATTTCTTCTGTATGTTTTTCGTTATGTAGAGGAAGAATGCAATGGACGAGCCAGAATTCTTGCTCCCAATGATTGAGTTTATGCGGAGACCCGTGACTGCTTTCTTAGGCATCCACAGGTTAGTGAATGTGCATCTTATAGTACTTCTTGTAATGGTATGATGAGGCAGGACCCCAGATGGCGGAGGTAGCCAGGCCAAACAGGAACCAGAAAGTCAGAGAACCAACCGGGTCAGACAGGTAATCAGGATAAGCCGAATCAGAATCCAGAGACTAGGTCAACAAGCCGAATCAATACCAGACGAGCAGGAATCAGGAGCCGAATCAGGAGACAGGAACGAGGTCAACAAGCCAAGTCAAACCGGAGCAGTAGTCACAATCAATGCACAAGCAAATAGCAAAATACACCAACCAAGGGTGAACCAGAAGAGGAAGTCCAGGTTTAAATAGGGACAGGTGGAGGTGTGTCTAGCATTAAGGAGGTCACCCGAGGTTATAAGAACACGTTACGTATGTAACGTGTAATATTACTTTTTGGCCACACGGTGGCGCTGTGCTACCTGTTTGCCGCGTGGTCGGCCACGCGGCGAAGACGCCGACCGGGTAGCGGTGGTACCAGCTGCCCGGGAAGCCGGTCGAGAAGGCAGCGTCGCGGGAGCGGCCACGGCGCGGGACCAGAGAGGCAGGTAAGTCCTTACAGTACCCCCCCCTCGAGAACCGCCCGAAGGGCGACCAGGACCCCTGCCAGGCCTCCCGGGGTATTTGGAATGGAAGAGGCGAACCAGCCGAGGCGCGCGGACTTCAGAGGCGGGCACCCAAGATCTTTCTTCAGGTCCATAACCCTTCCAGTGAACCAGATATTGCAGAGCACCCCGGAAGATGCGGGAATCGAGGATGGAACGGATCTCGTAGTTCTCCGAGGAGGTGACCGAAACGGGACCAGGACTGGCCAGAGGACGAGTAAAACGGGAGAGCAACACTGGCTTCAGGAGGGAGACATGAAACGTGCGAGGAATACGAAAGTTACGTGGCAGGTTCAGTTCATATGTGACAGGGTTAATACGGCGTAGGATGGAGTATGGTCCAATAAAGCACGGTGCTAGTTTTTGCGAAGGACAGCGAAGGCGTATGTGACGGGTAGAGAGCCACACCTTGTCTCCAGGCATATAGGAAGGGGCAGGTAACCTTTTACGGTCATAATACTTCTTTTGTGTCTGAGAAGCAGCTATGGACGCAGAGCGGACAGAGGACCAAACAGAAGACAGGTGTTTTAGGTGTGTGTCCAAAGCAGGTACCCCTACCTCTGGGGTGTCTGTAGGCAAAACAACCGGGTGGAAACCGTAGACACAATAAAAGGGAGTGTGTTGGGTGGAGGCTTGCACGGAGTTATTGAGGGCGAACTCCGCAAGTGGGAGGAGGTCAGCCCAGTCGTTCTGGTTGTCGTTAACAAAAGCTCGTAGATATTGTTCAAGCCGCTGATTAGAACGTTCCGCTGCCCCGTTGGTTTGGGGGTGATAAGCCGTGGAAAAGGACAGGGTGATACCTATGGCTTTACAGAAGGACCTCCAGAACCGGGAGATGAACTGGACTCCACGGTCAGATACGATATCCTGGGGAATTCCGTGGAGTCTAACAACTTCTCTCATGAAGATGTCCGCGAGTTCTCTGGCCGAGGGAAGTTTAACTAGCGGAACAAAATGAACCATCCTGGAAAAGCGGTCCACGATGGTGAGTATGGTGGTGTAGCGGCGGGATAGAGGAAGTTCCACTATGAAGTCCATGGCAATATGGGTCCAGGGACGACAAGGCACCGGAAGGGGCCGTAGGTGACCAGCTGGAGGAGTCCTGGGGGTCTTGGTAGTGGCACATATGCGGCAGGATCTGAGGTAATCAGCCACGTCTTGTCTCCAGGAGGGCCACCAAAAACGGAGGCCTAGGGCCTGGCAGGTGCGTCGAAGACCAAGGTGGCCAGAAAACTTTGTGGAATGGTGTAACTGAAGTATCCTTTCACGGTACACAGGAGGCACAAACAGTTTGTCAGGTGGGGTATGGGCTGGAGCAGATGGTTGGCTGGCTTGAATGCGTTGTAGGAGGGGAGAAGCAACGGCTAGAGATACAGCAGAGATAATACGGTTAGCTGGGACGATGGGTTCCGGGTCTGGTTTCTCCTCTGTGGCTGTGTAGAACATACGGGATAAAGCGTCGGCCTTGGTATTTTTAGACCCCGGTCGATAGGAAATAACATAATTAAAACGGGATAAGAAGAGAGTCCATCGTGCTTGTCTGGGGGTTAAACGTTTGGCATCAGCAATATACTGGAGGTTCTTGTGGTCTGTGAGAATAGTAACAGGTATGCGGGAACCCTCTAGGAGATGACGCCACTCAGTAAGGGCGAGGATGACTGCCAGTAGTTCCCGGTTGCCGATGTCATAGTTCCTCTCCGCAGGAGAAAAGCGTTTGGAAAAGAACCCACAAGGATGTAGCGGCCCTTCGTATGTTTTCCGCTGAGATAGGACCGCTCCAGCGCCGATTTCTGAAGCGTCTACTTCTATAACGAAGGGTTGAGAGACATCAGGGTGAACGAGGACCGGAGCAGACACAAACAGATTCTTCAATTTCTGGAAGGCCTGAACAGCGGAGGCAGGCCAATTATGACAGTCAGACCCCTTTTTACTGAGCGCAGTCATGGGAGCCACAACCTTAGAAAAGTCTCGGATAAATCGTCTATAATAGTTAGCAAAGCCGAGGAACCTCTGGAGGGCTTTCAGTCCTTGTGGTTGAGGCCATTGCAGAATGGCATGCAGCTTGTCAGGATCCATTTCGAACCCTGTATCGCTAATGACATAACCAAGGAAGGGTACGCGGGAAACTTCAAATACGCATTTCTCCAATTTAGCGTATAAACGGTTTTCACGAAGGCGTGCCAGGACCTTTTTAACGTGTATCCGATGTGAAATAGGGTCCGGCGAGTGGATAAGTATGTCATCAAGGTAGATGACAACGAATTGATGAAGATAGTCCCGGAAACAGTCATTAACGAATTCCTGAAATACTGCTGGGGCGTTACAGAGCCCAAATAGCATTACTGTATACTCGTAATGGCCAGAGCGGGTATTAAAAGCTGTCTTCCACTCATCGTTCTGACGGATACGAATGAGGTTGTAAGCACCACGTAAGTCCAATTTAGTGAACACCTTTGATCCCTTCAGGCGGTCGAACAACTCGGTAATGAGTGGCAAGGGGTATGTGTTTTTAATGGTGATTCGATTGAGGCCCCGATAGTCTATGCACGGGCGTAGACCGCCATCTTTTTTAGACACAAAAAAGAAGCCTGCACCGGCGGGAGAAGCGGAGCGGCGGATAAAGCCCTTTTGGAGGTTTTCTTGGACATAGGCCTCCATGGCCTCAGTCTCGGCCGGGGATAACGGATACACTCTGCCCCTTGGGGGTACGGTGCCAGGAAGCAGGTCAATAGGGCAATCATAGGGACGGTGAGGAGGCAAGGAGTCGGCCTCTTTCTTATCAAACACGTCAGCATATTCCTGGTATTGCGGAGGCAGGGTGGTGGTATCTAAAGAGGCGATTTTCACTAAGCATGGTTGAGGGAACATGCAGGAGGAGCACCGCCAGGAAGTGATCTCACGGGTAGACCAATCGATGTCAGGGTTATGCAGCTGCAGCCAAGGGTAGCCCAACACTATGGGAGCAGCCGGAGAAGATATTACATGTAGAACCACAGTCTCTTTATGGAGAACCCCTATTTGGAGACGAAGCGGTGTAGTGTCATGGGTCACCGCTGCAGGTAGGAGAGGCCGTCCGTCGATTGCCTCCACAAAAACTGGAGAGGCTTTTTCCTGCAAGGGAATGTTGTGGAGCCTGCAGAAGTCGCGGTCGATAAAGTTTCCGGCGGCCCCTGAGTCAATAAGGGCTGGGGCTAGAATGGTTCTCTCCTGGACAGTGAGAGCAGCAGGCACAAACATACGCGATGTCTGGTCGTGGGGAAAAACAGCAGGAAGGCCTAGAGGAGACTCCCCAATCCTCCTTAGGCCCTGTAGTTTCCTGGCTTCACGGGGCAGGAGCGCACGTAATGACCTTGTTTGCCACAGTACATACAGAGGTCCTGTTGGCGCCGGAGGGTTCTCTCCTCCTCGGAGAGATGTGTGGAGCCGATCTGCATGGGCTCTTCAGGCGGAAGAGAAGCAGAGTCAGAAGCAGCGAGACGTGGCGCAAAACGCACTGGACCCCTTCTTTGGCGATCTCGCTGTACCTGGCGTTCCCGGAGGCGTAGATCAATGTGGCCAATGTAGGCGATGAGTTCTTCCAAGTCCGTGGGCAGGTTCATCTTTCAGGCGGTCAGTCAGGCCATTAGTGAAGGCAGCAACCAAGGCGTCGTTGTTCCATGCCACTTCTGCAGCCAGGGTACGGAATTCAATGGCATAGTCCGATAAACTGCGTGTACCCTGACGCAATGAGAAGAGACTTGACGAGGCAATATGGCCGCGACCTGGCCTGTCAAACACTTGACGGAAAGTGGTTACAAAGTCATTATAATTGTTGACCACTGGAGAGTTGCGTTCCCAAAGAGGAGTTGCCCAGGCCAGAGCCCTGTCAGCGAGTAGGGCGATGACATACCCCACACGGGCTCTGTTGGAAGGAAACAAGTAGGGAGACATCTCGAAGTGAATGGAGCACTGATTGAGGAATCCACGACAGGTAGCAGGATCTCCTCCATATCTGGGAGGAGGAGGTAAACGGAGGGTATGAAGACCTGGGTCAGCAGGCGGTGGAACAGCAACAGGTGCAGCAGCGGGCACAGGAGGAGGACCACGTGCTGGATCAGTCCTCGCCAGGAGGGTTTGCAAAGCCTGAGCAAACTGGTCCATGCGATGATCCAGACTTTCAATACGTGCTTCACAGGTAGACATCTTCTGGCCAATCTCCGCGGGGTCCATGGTCACCCTTGGTACTGTAATGGTATGATGAGGCAGGACCCCAGATGGCGGAGGTAGCCAGGCCAAACAGGAACCAGAAAGTCAGAGAACCAACCGGTTCAGACAGGTAATCAGGATAAGCCGAATCAGAATCCAGAGACGAGGTCAACAAGCCGAATCAATACCAGACGAGCAGGAATCAGGAGCCGAATCAGGAGACAGGAACGAGGTCAACAAGCCAAGTCAAACCGGAGCAGTAGTCACAATCAATGCACAAGCAAATAGCAAAATACACCAACCAAGGGTGAACCAGAAGAGGAAGTCCAGGTTTAAATAGGGACAGGTGGAGGTGTGTCTAGCATTAAGGAGGTCACCCGAGGTTATAAGAACACGTTACGTATGTAACGTGTAATATTACTTTTTGGCCACACGGTGGCGCTGTGCTACCTGTTTGCCGCGTGGTCGGCCACGCGGTGAAGACGCCGACCGGGTAGCGGTGGTACCAGCTGCCCGGGAAGCCGGTCGAGGAGGCAGCGTCGCGGTAGCGGCCACGGCGCGGGACCGGAGAGGCAGGTAAGTCCTTACACTTCTTCTTTGTTATCACTTAGATTTACTTAGCTATCACTGGAAGTGAACATGGCAGCCCAATTAAAGTGGAGATATCTGCCCCAAATGTCTAATGAAAGCTATGTGTATATCACACAAGCCAAAATACAGATAAAAGGTATCTACTTTAATGTTAATTCTTCAACTACTAAGATCAGCTCACCTAAAATATATTAGGCTATTCACAGAACTATGATCACAAACGATAAATTTAAGTCCAACTAGTGGATATGCAGTTTATATGTGGCCATATGGATGGAGGCTGTAGCCTTTGTTCGAAGGCTCAATGGATCATCTAAGCTTCTAAAATATTCCTTTTTGTTAGGTGCCACATTGTAATTGTAGTCTATTCACTGGGGAGTTAACAGTAGAGTTGTGTTTCAGCTCCTTGACTTCAATATACAGTATGAAGGGCTTCTGTGAGCTTCTGCTACAGTTAGAGCTTCGTTGGTCCTCTTTAATGTATAGTTAGGCCAGTGGAGGTTCTTCAATGTTTTATACATTGAACTATGCTTTATCCAGCGCCAGACCCAACCTTCTTAATGGACAAATTTGCTAGTGATGACCTTCCATAATGAAAAGTTAAGCGAGAGAGTGAAAACCACAACTCTACCAACAATTCCCCCTTTGGTAAATGCACCCCATTACGACATGATTTCACTAAAGGCTCTTTCAAATGTATTCCTATCTCAATTTGTATAGACAGGATATACATTCCCTGATAAAAGCTTTAGAATTTCTAAATACTTTCGAATACCTTATGTGACACAAGCATGGTACCTATTTCCCTGCAACGGTGCTTTATAATGCAGTGTTAAGAAGGGAATGCTCAACTTTCCTCCAAAGAATCTAAATAATCTTATAACCAAATCATGTGATTCCAACTTTTTGACTGCAAAAAAACAGAATGTTGCATATTCTTGTAATACCTTTTCTATTGGACTAACAGCGGAAGCTGCCTACGCGAATCGTGTAGACGTCTATCTGCTTCCCGGACAACACACCGGAAAGTCTAAAGCACCGGTAAGTTGGGGGGGGGGTACCAGACAGGAGTATCCAGGTCCCCAATTGAGGTCCGATTATAAGACGACCCCGATTATAAGATGATTATAAGCATTTGCTTTGAAAAAACCTTGTCTTATAATCGAGCAAATATGGTACTTATGTATACCTGGAAATACAGGATTTGTATGTCTTATTCAGTTGAACTATACTGTACATGCAAGTGCTGTTTTATATGTTGTTTATTTCATCTATACCTGAACTACAGGGAGTAAGTAAAAGAGAGGTATGGCTTAGTGAATGAAGGGACAGGAGACTCTGGGGATGATTACGGGGGAGAGGACCTCTCAAAGTCACGATAGGGTCAGAAGGAGGGAAGACTGCACTGGGGCAAATATTTTTTTTTTCTTGTGGTAGCGGAGGGAGTGATTGTATGCTAGGGAGCATGGAGGGGGCCCAAGTAAATGCTTGCTTAGTGTAACCGGCGGGAGATAGGCAGGCCCGGCAGCTGGGAATCCACAGTGCAGAGCCTGGACACAAACCAGAATAGGCAGACTCCAAAACAGGTAGCATAGTCAGAGACAAGGCCAAGGTCAAGGGCAGGAGCAGGCAGGATAGACCAAGACAAGGTAAAAAAAAAAAAAAAACGTAGAATCACAAAGAGGAGGCCCCTGCAGGCGGCCAATGGAGTCGCTCGCACAGACCTTTAACTCCTGAAGCGGAATTTGGCCTGGGGGTCTCCCTGCTCCAAGAGTCAGAGGTCTGTACGAAAGACCAATAGAGTCGCTGCTGTGCAAGCGACTGTATTGGTCGTCTGCAGGGGGACTTGGCCTGTCTCCCCGCTCCAAGAGTTAAAGGTCTTTAACTCCTGACGGTGGACCTACGGATTTCCACTCCCGTTAACCCCTGCGATGCGTAGATAAGGTAGGCTACATGGGGAAGGGACCAGGGACGAGGATTCTTCATGTTGTGTGTCTTCGTCTTCGTGTATGTTTTGCTGCCGACATGTTCGTATGTTCGGTATTTGGGCTGAACAACGAAAAACCCACCCCTCGTGTTCGTTTTCATGTTCACCCGAATACGAATGCACAAGTCTAATATTTATATATACTGTATTTGCTCGATTATAAGACGACCCTGATTATAAGACGACCCCCCAAAATCAAAATATTAATTTAGGAAAAAAAAAAAAAAGCCTGAATATAAGACTACCCTATAGGAAAAAGGTTTTACTGGTAAATATAAATTCATGTAAACTAATTTTCATATTTAATAAAAGCTATGATTGAGAAAAATATATATATTTTATTTCCTTTTATTTGCCAACCTACCCCCCCCCCAGTTATGCACATCTGCCCCCAGGCTTGCCACTCTGCCCCCAGAAATGCCTTATACCCCCCTATTTGCCACTCTGCCCCATGATGTGCCTTTTAACCCTCTATATGCCATTCTGCCTCCAGAAATGTCTTATACCCTCCTATATGCCACTGTGCCCCATGATATGCCTTTTAACCCCCTATATGCCCCTCTGGTCCATGATATGCCTTATACCCCTATATGCCACTCTGGCATATAGGGGGTTAAAAGGCATATCATGGGGCTGAGTGGCATATAGAGGGTTAAAATGCATTTCTGGAGGTATATATATATATATAACTGCTAACAGCAATCACAGTCCTATCAAGCCAAGGCAGCCAGTACATGCTGGAACCTGGGGATGATAGTAGTATAATTATAGCCTCCCTATGCCATGCTACCACCACCACCCCCCTTACACATCCATGCTATCACACACACACACTCATTCACAAACATTTAAATACTCATTCATTCCATTAATCACACATACACACACACGCTCAAAAACCCTCCCCCACCCCCTTACTCGAACTGCAGATCTCCCACTCGCAGACTTCTGCAGGGGCCCGGCTGTGTGAGCAACTTCTCTGGCCCCGCCCCCAGAGGAAGGAGGGGGGGGTAGAGTTATGTGAGGACTGTGCTAGCTTCCTGTTCTCCTGCTGCTAGTAGAAGAGAAGCTGCTCGCGACCAAAGCCCGGTAAGCAGCATGGCCCCAGCAGAAATTTTTTTGAGGTCTGATTAGAAGACGACCTCGATTATAAGACGAGGGGTATTTTTCAGAGCATTTGCTCTGAAATCGAGCAAATACGGTATATATTGTCAGCAGTGTCTAATGTTAAAGAACTGCCAGTTCAGCTGTTATTTTGAAATCATATTTCAATCACAGTCTTTACTTCAAAGAGATAAGTACACATTATTTGATCAAAAATGTATGTATATATACATATACACCCGCACATTTAAATATATAGTGTATATGTAGCCTTTTATAATTGCTCCCCCTACTTTGGTCCTTTTCCCCCCCAATGTGTCCCCCTTAATATTAAAGCTGGAGACACCACTGCTTCTATCTATAGCTAAATGAGGATGTCTCTCCAAAATGATTTTTACAGCAAATATATACATTTTTTGGCCTAACATCTTTCATCTTTAGAACCGCATGTTTAACATATATAAAACAGTACATTTTAATTGGATTCAACTTACTTGTGAATGTAGGACAGTTTAGCAGTGCTCTCTGAAATTTTCTCCTAATCTATTGCTAGACAAGATCCTATATATTTTAATTTAAATTAATTAGGTAATGTAACCATTTTTCTGAACCAAAATTTCACTCAAAACGATATAACTTCCTTGGGAAAATAATCCAAAATAATTCACTTAGTGTTATTTGAAACACCTAAAACCATATTGGTGAAATATAATGTTAAACCAACCCCAACCTTTTAAATACATTACTGACAGGACATCAAAAGCTGGTGAGGCAACATGTATTAAGTCGAAAAAGTAAAGACAAATATGTGTTAGTTACGTAATGACACAAATCTGGTTAGTAACATTCCTGAAAGCATCAAAATAGACAAAATAAATCCTTTCCGCCAGATATATATAGATGTATAGTTAAATCACTATAGAGGGACACCTGGACACTTCATCTTAAAGAAATCTGTCAAGTTAAACCAAAAAAAAATGCAAACTTCCCTGCTAACTTTGCACTTAGTGAATGAACCTCATTGCCTCTAACTGCTGCTTCCCACTGCTTCAATGCTTTGAATGCTAGTTACTTATGGGTTTCAAATCAGTATTGCAAAATGTCAGATTATATGTACTCAGACTCCAAAATACTTGGTAGGTTTACCCTGAGATCTTGGAACAAGGTTATATTTTTGCCGGCTATAAATATATGAATGGCAATCCTGGAAAAGAGCTCTGTCTCTGGTAAGTGTTCGGTATACCTATAAAAAAAAAAATACAGAAAGTTGTATTTGTGTACACAGTTAGTGTGTGTGTGTAAGCACTTGTAACATACTAACACACCGACAGTAACATGCTATGTGAGTGTTATGTGTGTTAGTATTGTTGAAATGAAAAGTTGTTTCATGTTTTGTCAGTGAGTCACCATCTATATCTTGCTGATGTTGAATTTAACATTAATATACTTTTTTTCCCATATTTTGTTAGTCAGCCTGTCTCCTATAGTTGAATTTATCAGTTAGACTTATAAAGGGAGATAACCCTAACTGTACCATCATCCATTCACTAAGGCTCCTAATAGGTAACAAAAAATGTAACAATAAAAATTTTTAAAATTGCTTTTTTTTGTAACCGTCTAAGTTTATTAGCTAATCAACTAAAGTTATTAACTAATATACAATTCATACAATTAGTTGTGTATTTTAACCCCTTCACAACAAAGGCCATACATGTCATCTTTAAGGGGTTAAGATGGTTATCATTTCAAAGCGTGAAATGCTCATGTCTTTTCATGCAACTCCCTCTGGTCTTCTCTTTCTCAGTTTTCTGACACACAAACAGGCGCTTATTATTATTATAATCAAAAGGCCGCTCTTTGTTAGTATAAACTGGGGCGGGTGCCACGATGTGTGTTATGGGTGGGAGTGTTGGACGGGTCCTGTGCTGTTCTCCTCCCTGCCTCGGTACAACTTTTACGTCATACAGTATGGTGCTGACGGGAATGCTGCTCTTTAATTGTGCTGTGCATGAATAGTTCCCGGCATCACTGTAGTCCATGTTCTTTTTCATCAGCAAGGGGTCTTCTGTGACCCTCTTAAAAACATACTCAAGCGTTTCCTCCACTTTTGCATGCCAAGGTAAATGGCAGTCAAACATCAGGTCTTCATCTTGAACAACTTCTGTATCTCGCACTCCACAGTGTAACACCTCATTCAAGCATGATGTGTACCTTTCGCAAGGCGTGCAAGATTTACCTTTTTGTATCTCTTGACATTTCTTATTTTCTCGACAACATATACATAACAAGCACTGGGTAACCTTTTCTTTGCACTGGCCATGACGTTCTTTGCACGATATTTTTTTTATTGATCACCGATTTCACAGTCCTATTACTGTTTACTCTATAAGCCCACATTTGTTACTGCAGATGGTGTTAGTTTTTCAAATCTGACATAGAGTGTCTGGATGAGCAGGTGCCCTAGAGCGCCCGAGTTCTCAATAGAGTCCACAGTTTATTTCAATTCTCCATTTGTAAAATAGCAAGTTTATCTATTTTACGGTTAGAAAATGGTTCCAGTGCAGCCTCGAACAGCCTTGTCAAGTGAGCATTGGTCTTTGCATATTCTTGCAAATCCTCATATTGGTCAGCCAAAAAACCTCTGAGATTTCTTTGCCTTTTGTCTGATTCCTTGTCACATCTCAGACAGCACAAAGATTTAGGCTCAAAGACCACAAGGAAATAGAATAGAATACAGGAAAACATCCTCAAAGAAGAGATCCTTCTTGTTAGGATAGAGTGAAACATTTTTCGGTGACAGCTTTATTCTCTGTTGACAATAAAGTGACATTACATTGGATGTCCTACCCAACAGCTTGTGAGAACCCATTGCCCTGTCCATCAAGGAACAGATAAAGAAGCTCTGCAATGACTTAAAGAGAATGGATTTCGATCCCACTATCTGTGACGACAAGCGACACACTTAGTGAAGTATCTGAGAGTCGTGGAGCTTTTTTTCATTAGGTAGGATGTGAAGAGTGTAAGCGTTCCCGGACACAGGAGTCAAGGGTCGTGTGTAATGCATTTTAATTATATGACTCCTGAGCCCGGTCACGACAGGGTTAATTAGTTAAGTATATTTATATAACTTGTAACGTACGCAGCAGGTATCAACATGTACAGACCTCTGTACCGAATAGATAAGGGAACAAAATGGCGAAGGACCTCTGTTTAGGGTGTCTGGTCAGCATTATAGAATAGAGAGCCAGCCTGACATAAAGACACTCGCCCCTGAAAGATTCTGGAAAGTCAGCCTCACCCCAATCTAGGCTAAATCAAAGTGTTCTTGAAGACCCGTGACATGCCTCTGATCTTGATAAATGAAACAAAGGATCCTGTATCTCTTTCAGCAGCGGCCTTGGCATCCGAACCAGAACTACCCTTACTACGTAAAGATTGCAAGAACATCATCCGCATACAAGCTCTAAGGCCAAGACATAAAGAGGGACAGCGGACAGCCCTGCCTTGTTCCATTTGTGATGCTGAAGGATGAAGACAGCAGCCCTGCCAAATTAACTCATGCCATTGGACATGTATACAGTGACATAATGGATTGAACGACCATAGCTGGGAAGCCAAAACCTAATAGCGTGCTACAAAGATATGACCAGTGAAGGTGATGAATATAATTGCTTTCCCGCCGTCCAAGGATATCAGGACTGCTAACTTATGAGTCTTACCTGAATCGGCTATAACACTTATGATCTTGCGGGCATAGTCAGAGGGCTATCAGCCCCATACAAAGCCCACCTGGTCAGAAAGTAACAAGTCTGGCAAAAGTGTAGTCAGTCTATTGGCCCACAATATAGCGCTCAGCTTGATATCACCATTCATCAGGGAGATCGTTTTAAAATTAGAGCACTGGTTTTGAGATTTACCTGGTTTAGGTAATGTAGGGCAGTTAAGTTCTCCTCTGGGATTTGGCCTGTATCACAATTATAAACAAAAAAAGCCAAGCAGTCTGGGGATTAGCAAATCTGAAAAGGTTGTGTAATAAAGATTCATGAAATCATCAGGTCCTGGAGTGGAATTGCCGAGTAATCCTGTATAAATTATGGTTTAGTCACCTATGAACAAGCTGAACAAGCTCTTGTTCACCTAGAAGGAAATCGGCTTTATTCCCTTTGGCGCAGTATCATTGCTAAAGGCAGAGAAGTATGTATTCCATTATTTGAAGGCTTATCTCTTATCTCACTGACTTGATAGCATCCTGAGTCTCAATGGATGGAGTCGTTCTATTTAAGGACTCCAACTTCTGGAGTTTAACTAAGCGGAAAGTGTGACGATCATCACGCTGTCTCCATGGTCACTTGCAGTGAGGGCCATCGTTTGTAGTCATTTTTATAAATGAATATAGCTGGTAGAAAGGCCCCTTACTTTAGTAGAGCAGTTTCTGCTCAGATTGGTAGGCACAGACAACCCCTTGAAGAGCATTCGACAGTAGAAAATCAACCCTCAAGGAAGGGGTTACGAATTGTATAGTATAAATTGTTGTCTAAGGTGAGCTGAGTCTGTCAACTAATATACACTATTCATACACTTAGTTGTGTATTTTACCCCTTCACAACAAAGGCTGTACATGCCATCTTTAAGGGGTTAAGATGGTTATCATTTCAATATCATGAAATGCTCATGTCTTTTCATGCGACTTCCTCTGGTCTTCTCTTTCTCAGTTTTCTGACACACAAACAGGCGATTATTATTATAATCAAAAGGCCGCAAACACTCGCAGTAATTATAGCAGCAAGTATAAGGTGGTCATCTTTGCTAGCATAAACTGGGGCGGTGGGCGCCACGATGTGTGTTATGGGTGGGAGTGTTGGACGAGTCCTGTGCTGTTCTCCTCCCTGCCTCGGTACAACTTTTATGTCATACAGTATGGTGCTGACGGGAATGCTGCTCTTTAATTGTGCTGTGCATGAATAGTTCCCAGCATCACTGTAGCCCATGTTCTTTTTCATCAGCAAGGGGTCTTCTGTGACTTTCAGGATTTTGCTTCTGGTCTGTCCAACCCTCTTAAAAACATACTCAAGCGTTTCCTCCACTTTTGCATGCCAAGGTAAATGACAGTCAAACATCAGGTCTTCATCTTGCACAACTTCTGTATGTCGCACTCCACAATGTAACACCACATTCAAGCATGATGTGTATCCTTCGCAAGGCGTGCAAGGTTTACCTTTTTGTATATCTTGACACTTGTTATTTTCTTGAGAACATATAAATAATGGGTACTGGGCAACCTTTTTTTGGACTGGCCATGACCTCCTACGCACAATATTTTTTCTTCGTCACAGCTTTCACATTTTTTTTATTTACTATCAGTATATTAACTCACATGGTATGATTCTCCTTTACATCAGTTTTTAACTTAAAAGTGAATTATTTGAAAAAATATAACGGAATATTACGTGTTAAAATTAATAATCTTTTTTTAATAGTGTTTTCCCAAGAGTCCCAAAAATATGAAAGTTGAGTTTTAAAAGCAAATGGCTGTCTAATAGATGATTCAAAAGCTTTATTTTCAAGGGATAAGTACAATATTTCTTTTATGGATTTCCAATATTTGGGGATTAAAAGCTTGCAGCTTTTAGAAGATGGCCTATAATTATTTTGTCAACCTTATTCACATTTGGTGGAAAGAGTTTAAAAATACAGAGGTCAGGGCTAAGAACAGTAATATCCTTGTTTACTTTTTTGTTAATACTAGCATAAAATCCCATATGTGTTTAAGTTTAGGGCAGTCCCAAAAAAAATGCATCATATGTCCTGGTCCATTACATCCCCTCCAACACTTATAAGACTGTGTCAGTTTTATATAAAATAGCTTAATAGGCGTTAAGTACCACCTATAAAACATTTTATAGTGTTTTTTTTAATGTTAGGAACATTGCATAATGCTGAGTAGAAGTAAATATATTATTCCAAATATTCAGATCGAATTGCTTGTTCCCTCTGCCCATGACTGCATGAAGTTCAATTTTTCTGAAATCTTTTGGGGCAATGAAGAATAACACATAGCTATGTACCTTTAAGGTTACGAGCAGTAATATATACTCTTTAAATATTGGACAATACCAAATGGTCTTAAGCAATATCTGGTTCACCAATATTAAATGCTTGATTTATAAAAGAATACATTTCGTCATACTCTACTTCTTTATCATCAATCAAATCAAATTTGGCTTTTAATCTAGGAAAAGAAAGAACTGCCTTTTTATTTAAAAAAAATCATTTAATATATTATTGAATGTTGATTCCAATATTCCACATCTAAAATCGGAATTAGTATTTTTAAAGAACTTTTTTTAATGAGCATTAGTCTTTGCATGTTCCTCATATTGGTCAGCCGTAAAACCTCTGAGATTTTTTAGCCTTTTGTCTGATTCCTTGTCACATCTCAGACAGCACAAAGCTTTAGGGTCTCTCTCCATGACGTAACACCTCATTCAAGCATGATGTGTACCCTTCGCAAGGTGTGTAAGATCTACCTTTTTGTATATCTTTGCATTTGTTATTGTCTTGAGAACATATACATAACGGGCACTGGGTAACCTTTTCTTTGCACTGGCCATGACCTCCTATGCACGATAGTTTTTCTTCATCACAGCTTTCAAGGTCTATTACTGTTTGCTCCATAAGCCCACGTTTGTTATTGCTGATGGTGTTACGGCAGAACCTCTCTGACAAAAACTGTGGCACTGATTTTTGTCTTTAGTTTTTGAAATCTGACATTGAGTGTGTGGACGAGCATGTGGTCTTGAACGCCCGAGTTCTCAATTGAGTCCACAGTCTTTTTGAATTCTCCGGCCATTTGTAAAATAGCAAGTTTATCTATTTTTCGGTTAGAAAAAGGTTCCAGTGCAGCCTCGAGGGACCTTGTCTAATGAGCATTAGTCTTGTCAAATATATTTTATTACATTTTTTTCAAAAATATACAAAACATATAAATATTACAGTTATCACTTTTTAACACACAATAACAATTATAATTACAATATTATACATATATTTAAACAACAAAAATGACAAAACAAAAATAAAATGGAGAAGGGCGCTATTTTTCTTGACATACTAAAATGTAACATTAATAAGTACACATATACATTCTACAATTTTTTTATTAACTATATATAACTTGTGTTAACTGACATGGTATGATTTTCCCTTAGACTTAAAACTAAAGTATTTGAAAAAAAAATTATAACAAAGAATTATATGTTAAAATGAATAATCTTTTTAATAGTGTTTTCCCAAGAGTCTCAAAATTATGAAAGTTGTCCTGGTCCATTACATCCCCTCCAACACTTATAAGATGGTGTCAGTATTTTTAAAGAACTTAACGGCATAGCCCTAAACTATGTGACATTTTCGTTAATGAGCATTAGTCTTTGCATGTCCTTTGCAAATTCTCATATTGGTCAACCAAAAAAATGATTCCTTGTCACAATTCAGACAGCTTTAGTGTCAAAGACCAGAAGGAGATCCAACATCCAAAATATATACACATCGGTCGTAGCATACTCTCTTGCTTGCCCTATATTTTGGCAATTGATTAATTTACACAGATCAATGACAATGGAACTATCTCCTGTTAATGAAAAGGTTAGATTTCTTGCTCTGGTATCTTCCCATCTTGTTCCCAGTCCACAGTATTGTCAGTATAAGGAATTATTGAATAAACATCAGTCACTACCCAACAAACTATAAGCAGGCACCACCCCTTCATCCTACCTGGTTGTCAACTCAGGGTTTGGGGAATGGATTTCTTCACTGGCTTGAGACGAGTCCAACCTATCGTCTGGACCCCCCTTTGTACCCAGACTTGATGAGCGACTACCAGCAAGTGGTGTTACCTTCTTACAGTGGCTCTGTTGGAAATATTTTTACCCATTTAGTTAATGCATCCAAAATAACTAGACAATATCTCATTTTCACATTTATTTAGTTCAAAATAATCCATGCAGATATGCTGAAATGGATACTCGAGGTTGGGGAACTTCCCAATAACAGGTTTGAGATTTCCCTGTGGATTATATCGAGCACAGATTAAACAATTAGCACAACATTTTTTAGCGTAATTTTGGAAACGGAATGTTGTAAATAGCTTATCTATTATGGCTACCATCCCTCCTGTTGAGACATGGCTCAGCCCATGACTCAATAAGGGGCAGCCTGTTGCTTATCGTACAGAACCTGATGATCAATTTGTATCTCATTGGTGATTATGGTAAACATTTCTTGAGCAATTCTCTTTGCTTGAATATTTGCACGATTAGAGCCTAATGCTATAGGATCTTTGCTATTGGTATGGGCTGCACACTTTATGACAGCTACTTCTTTTGGCAAATGTATAACCGTTAATAGTTCTTCATTTAGGGCTTTATGATTTATCGGTTTTCCTGTGGAGGTAATCATACCTATATTTTTCCATTGTTGTGCAAACATATGTATAGTGGAAAATACGTATTGACTATCAGTATAGATATTTACTTGTTTGCCTACCGCCCACTTGCATGCTTCTATGAGAGCTATTAATTCAGCCGCCTGGGCTGATAAATGATTAGGTAATTTACCTGCCTTGATTACTTCAGTCTGAGTTATAATGGCATACCCTGTAGCATTTGTGCCATCAGGATTCTTTTTTGAGGACCGATCGATAAATAGTGTATCATCAGGACTATCACTCAATACTTCTTGTGGTAAAATTTTTGTTGTGATTTCATCGAGACAGTACCTCGTCTTTTAAGTGTGACTCATAGTATTCATCTCCCCTTGCTGTCCTTGTAAAGTACATTGTACAATGAAAATCATTTGAATGTTGAACTTGAATGATCACAGGTCTCGAATATTTTATGTACAAATTTTAAAACCTGTATTATGTTTTCCTTATTTTCAGCATAATAGTAATGGCCATGCCTTTCCTGATATTTATTTTTCCCACAGTAACATCAAACTTGTCTCCCACAGGTGCAATATGCATTCCCAACTCTTTAATCAAATCTCTTCTTAAGAGATTTACCGGACATACCTCAGATAGTATTACACTGGCAGGAATCATTTTGCCAGACTTTGGATGTTGTATTTGAAAGGGAACAGATAAACTTTCAACATTTACTCCTATGTGAATTTTCCCTTTTCCTTTTTGTATGCCCTTACATGTGGGATAACTCAATACAGTTCGTGAGGCCCCTGAATTTACCAAAAAGGTTATACGCTTATTGTTTACAATGAAATCAATTTCAGGCAAGTTTGACAACAACAATACATCGTGAACATTGCTGAGATCTAATGCCTCTTCTTCCTGTATTAGTCATTGCTCGGGTGCTTTTTGCTTTCTACTGTCTGGCTCGGAACATATGATCATATTTTCCACAATTATAACATCCTCGTGACCTTCTATAACCACTTCCTCCTCTTCCTCGGTATCCTCCTCTGCCCCTGCCCTGACCTCGATATCTTTCTCTTCCTCTTTCATCATTCCCTGTCAAGGTTCCTTTGTACTCCTCTCCTTCTAACATTATTCTAACTTTCTTTTTCTCTCTTTCTTTGTGCCAATTCTCAGAATGCTTACCATACTCTAACACATCATTCAATGGGGCTGTACAGAGATTTACCATGTTTACTGATATACGTATTTATCTCTTTACTTGTGCCTGACACAAATGCATTTTTTAATTGCTGTGTCAATCCGCTATAGAAATCAAATATCTTTTTCATCCTATGAAAATATTGATCCACATCCTCCCCATCCTTCTGCGTACATCTATTTATCTCCGTCCAATTTGTTTATTACTAAGGTTGAAAATCCCTATATCGGAAACCTTCTCCACCTTTCTGATATTCCTTTTCCTCCTCTGATTCCTCTTCTTTTATTTTGCGTCTGCGTTTTGAGGGAGACGCTGGGGTCCGTATATCCCAGCCTTCCCTCCACTGGGTTATTTGATCTAAAAAATCATTTTTTTAATCATTTTTATCTTTAATATATTTATTCTCTTTAATTTCCTATACCTCTCTTTCTAATTTTTCTAAATTTAATTTTGCCTGTGTGGCTAAGGTTTCAAAGTCGTTAGATCCTATGCATGGAGTAATCTTATCTCTAATCAGATTGATCTCATTATCCAATTGTTTCAGGGTTTCCTTTCTTTTACCTATTATCAGTTGCATTAAACTTATCACGAAGGATTCCAACAATGTATTCCAATGTGGGAATTTTAGAGAATCTGAGACCTCGTGGTGTAATTTTTTCTCTTAAATATCTTTCCACAGTTGCCATGTCCCACCTTATTTTCATTTCTTTACCAAACAAAGGTAACAATAACTTAAAAATGGCTGTTTTTTTATAACTATCTAAAAGTTATCAACCAATATACAATTCATATACTTAGTTGTGTATTTTAACCCCTTCACAAAAAGGCCATACATGCCATCTTTAAGGGGTTAAGATGGTTATCATTTTACTAGTGTGAAATGCTCATGTCTTTTCATGCGACTGCCTCTGGTCTTCTCTTTCTCAGTTTTCTGACACACAAACAGGCGATTGTTATTATAATCAAAGCGCCACAAACACTCGCAGTAATTATAGCAGCAAGTATAAGGCGCCACGATGTGTGTTATGGGTGGGAGTGTTGGACGAGTCCTGTGCTGTTCTCCTCCCTGCCTCGGTACAACTTTTATGTCATACAGTATGGTGCTGACGGGAATGCTGCTCTTTAATTGTGCTGTGCATGAATAGTTCCCAGCATCACTGTAGTCCATGTTCTTTTTCATCAGCAAGGGGTCTTCTGTGACTTTCAGGATTTTGCTTCTGGTCTGTCCAACCCTCTTAAAAACATACTCAAGCGTTTCCTCCACTTTTGCATGCCAAGGTAAATGGCAGTCAAACATCAGGTCTTCATCTTGAACAACTTCTGTATCTCGCACTCCACAGTGTAACACCTCATTCAAGCATGATGTGTACCCTTCGCAAGGCGTGCAAGATTTACCTTTTTGTATCTCTTGGCATTTCTTATTTTCTTGACAACATTTACATAACAAGCACTGGGTAACCTTTTCTTTGCACTGGCCATGACGTTCTTTGCACAATATTTTTTTATTGATCACCGATTTCACAGTCTATTACTGTTTACTCTATAAGCCCACATTTGTTACTGCAGGTGGTGTTAGTTTTTCAAATCTGACATAGAGTGTCTGGATGAGCAGGTGGCTGAGAACGCCCGAGTTCTCAATCAAGTCCACAGTTTATTTGAATTCTCCGACCATTTGTAAAATAGCAAGTTTATCTGTTTTACAGTTACAAAAAGGTTCCAGTGCAGCCTCGAACAGCCTTGTCAAATGAGCATTAGTCTTTGAATATTCTTGCAAATCCTCATATTGGTCAGCCAAAAAACCTCTGAGATTTCTTAGCCTTTTGTCTGATTCCTTGTCACATCTCAGATTTAGGCTCAAAGACCACAAGGAAATAGAATAGAATACAGGAAAACATCCTCAAAGAAGAGGTCCTTCTTGTTAGGATAGAATGAAACATTTTTCTGTGACAGCTTTATTCTCTGTTGACAATAAAGTGACATTACATCGGATGTCCTAACCAACAGCGTGTGAGAACCCATTGCCCTGTCCATCAAGGAACAGATAAAGAAGCTCTGCAATGACTTAAAGAGAATGGATTTCGATCCCACTATCTGTGATGACAAGCGGCACACTTAGTGAAGTATCTGAGAGTCGTGGAGCTTTTTTTCATTAGGTAGGATGTGAAGAGTGTAAGCGTTCCCGGACACAGGAGTCAAGGGTCGTGTGTAATGCATTTTAATTATATGACTCCTGAGCCCGGTCACGACAGGGTTAATTAGTTAAGTGTATTGATATAACTTGTAACGTACGCATCAGGTGTCAACATGTACAGACCCCTGTTCCGAATAGATAAGGAAACATAAGAACAAAATGGCGAAGGACCTCTGTTTAGGGTGTCTGGTCAACATTATAGAATAGAGAGCCAGCCTGACATAAAGACACTCGCCCCTGAAAGATTCTGGAAAGTCAGCCTCACCCCAATCTAGGCTGAATCAAAGTGTTCCTGAAGACCCGTGACATGCCTCTGATCTTGATAAATGAAACAAAGGATCCTGTATCTCTTTCAGCAGCGACCTTGGCATCCGAACCAGAACTACCTTTACTATGTAAAGATTGCAAGAACATCATCCGCATACAAGCTCTAAGGCCAAGACATAAAGAGGGGCAGCGGACAGCCCTGCCTTGTTCCATTTGTGATGCTGAAGGATGAAGACAGCAGCCCTGCCAAATTAACTCATGCCATTGGACATGTATACAGTGACATAATGGATTGAATGACCATAGCTGGGAAGCCAAAACTTGATAGTGTGCTATAAAGATATGACCAGTGAAGGTGATGAATATAATTGCTTTCCCGCTGTCCAAGGATATCAGGACTGCTAACTTATGAGTCTTACCTGAATCGGCTATAACACTTATGATCTTGCGGGCATAGTCAGAGGGCTATCAGCCCCATACAAAGCCCACCTGGTCAGAAAGTAACAAGTCTGGCAAAAGTGTAGTCAGTTTATTGGCCCACAATATAGCGCTCAGCTTGATATCACCATTCATCAGGGAGATCGTTTTAAAATTAGAGCACTGGTTTTGAGATTTACCTGGTTTAGGTAATGTAAGGCAGTTAAGTTCTCCTCTGGGATTTGGCCTGTATCACAATTATAAACAAAAAAAGCCAAGCAGTCTGGGGATTAGCAAATCTGAAAATGTTGTGTAATAAAGATTCATGAAATCATCAGGTCCTGGAGTGGAATTGCCGAGTAATCCTGTATAAATTATGGTTTAGTCACCTATGAACAAGCTGAACAAGCCCTTGTTCACCTAGAAGGAAATCGGCTTTATTCCCTTTGGCGCAGTATCATTGCTAAAGGCAGAGAAGTATGTATTCCATTATTTGAAGGCTTATCTCTTTCAAGGCAGCTCTCACTGATGGAGTCGTTCTATTTAAGGACTCCAACTTCTGGAGTTTAACTAAGCGGAAAGTGTGACAATCATCATGCTGTCTCCACGGTCACTTGCAGTGAGGGTCATTGTTTCGCCTGTACAAGATTCCATAGCATACAATTTGCTAGAAGAAAAAAAGAACTATGAGCTAAACAGATTTATTCCACAGACTATCGTTTTTGAAACATTATATTTTCTTTGAAGATGGGGGTTTACATTGCTAAAGAATTGCTTGCATCTTACGTTCCAAATACAACTAGATGGGTATATTTTTAGCCTTGAGTATGCAAAGGTAAATGGCAGTCAAACATCAGGTCTTCATCTTGCACAACTTCTGTATGTCGCACTCCACAATGTAACACCTCATTCAAGCATGATGTGTACCCTTCGCAAGGTGTGCAAGATTTACCTTTTTGTATATCTTGACATTTTGTTATTTTCTTGAGAACATATACATAACGGGCACTTGGTAACCTTTTCTTTGCACTGGCCATGACCTCCTATGCACGATAGTTTTTCTGGGTCACAGCTTTCACAGTCTATTAGGGTTTGCTCCATAAGCCCACATGTGTTACTGCTGATGGTGTTAGGGCAGAACCTTTCTGACAAAAACTGTGCTAAAATGTCACCGAATTTTGTCTTTAGTTTTTCAAATCTGACATCCAGTGTACGGACAAGCAGGTGGCCTAGAACGCCCGAGTTCTCAATCGAATCCACGGTCTTTTTGAATTCTCCAGCCATTTGTAAAATAGCAATTTTATCTATTTTACGGTTAGAGAAAGGTTCCAGTGCAGCCTCGAACAGCCTTGTCAAGTGAGCATTAGTCTTTGCATATTCTTGCAAATCCTCATATTGGTCAGCCAAAAAACCTCTGAGATTTCTTAGCCTTTTGTCTGATTCCTTGTCACATCTCAGACAGCACAAAGCTTTAGGGTCAAAGACCACAAGGAAATAGAAGAGAATATGGTAAAACAACCACAAGCCTTACCTACTGAGCTTCTTGCTGCTTCCTCCCTTTCACAATACTGACTGACACAGTATACAAGTGCCTTCCCCTTAACCTGACCCTTTAAGTTGAGACAAAGTTGCAGAGCCCTCAGCTGCTTAATTCTATCCACGCCTTGCTGCCCTTGAAATGAGAATAAATGCCATTGCCTGAGATTGTCTTAACTAGTAAACATTAATTCCCATGTAAACTATTTTTTCATATTTAATAAAAACTATGATTGAGAAGAAATGCATTTCTTGTTTTTATTTCCTTTTATTTGCCAGCCTGTGTTTAGAGCCTGAACATTAAGGGACATCAGAATGAGGTACACCATGGGGGAAGAAGCCATAGAAAGCTAATGTGACCAGCACTTTGCCAAATGGAAGCAGGCGCCCGACCCACGAGGCACCCCGTGCCCCCGTCCCAGCCCCAGGACAGACCATCACGCAATGGGAAACTGCAAAACATACCATTCAAAATCACACTGAACATATTGAAAAAGCAACCCACATGTGTGTGTAGGGGGGGGGGTGGCTTATTATCTCCTACCCGGCACCGAAACAAAAAACCACCAGAAGCATTGGAAGCATGTGGTTGTATGGTGTATTACAATGTAACCAGATAATAAATAAACACAGACACAATTCTTTGGATGAACAAAGGCCGTGGTCTTTTATTTAGCTTATAACAAAATTACCATATAAACACTCAACCAATAACTTAGTATCAACTTCATAAATAACCACAACTCTTGGCCCAAACCACAGAGTTAATAAATTAAAAACAAGGCCGACTGCCCCAAAGCCGGTCGGCCTACCACTGAAACAACCCCAATGTTCACTCTCTTTGCAGAGAGCAACTTAACCCCAATAAAAGCCACGACATGAAATATATACTTTTCTTTTTTTTTTTTTTTTTTAAATACATAATAACATATACGTAAATAGAACAGGGGAAGGGGGGGCGGGCGACAATTCAGCAGCTCTTCCATGCTGCCACCCCGAAGCCTTGCTGAAAACCGCCGCTCACCAGACGCAATTAAGGTCAGTGCAGTCGGTTAACGCTGCTTGGGGTAGTGAGACGAACGCCTCAGGAGCGGCGCTTATATAGCGCAAAATCCCGCCCAAATCATAGCGCGAGCTGTCCGCGAGCGCAACATATTAGCAGCAGCGCGAGGCAAACTACGCGAGGCAAACTAAGCGGCGCGAGCCGCCCCCAGAACATTCTTTACAAAAAAGGCGGGCAAAACTAAGCGGCGCGAGCGCATGCAAAGCCCAAACCAGGCTGTCCTTTGCCTGACCCCTGGAAAGTTAACCCTTTCCACACAACAGCTCTCCCCAACAACCACATGTAACCCTGTGCTATTTGCACAGGGTTTTTTCATGTGGTTGTATGGTGTATTACAATGTAACCAGATAATAAATAAACACAGACACAATACTTTGGATGAACAAAGGCCGTGGTCTTTTATTTAGCTTATAACAAAATTACCATATAAACACTCAACCAATAACTTAGTATCAACTTCATAAATAACCACAACTCTTGGCCCAAACCACAGAGTTAATAAATTAAAAACAAGGCCGACTGCCCCAAAGCCGGTCGGCCTACCACTGAAACAACCCCAACCGCCACAAATGGATACTAAAACCCATTTGTGGCCCATTCCACAAAAACCACGGCCTTCTCAACCATGCACTGAAGATTTGAATTAAAAATGTCACAACCGATAAATGATAAATGAACACCATCATTTCTGTACAAGCCTTCACATCCACCTTCCAATTCCGAATGTCTGAAACTTAAACCTCCCTCCATAACCATAAATTTTTCCATCGCTCTATTTAATTTGCGCCTAACTCTGTCCAAGGCGCGTAACTCTTTATGATTTAACCAAATTAAACGATGAACGATTTCAGACCAAACTTACTTAGTGCCTACAAAAACATCTTTTAACTGTTCAATAACATCTTTAAAATCCATTAATAACTGTACAGACCTTACCTTCCCAATATCATTACCCCCACAATGTATTATCATAACATCAGGCCATGGAAACAATTTAATAAAACCCAAAATATTATCTTTTAGTTTATAGACACTTAAACCCCTTATACCCATCCAATAGATAACGATTGATGCAGGGTCAAACCCCAAATTTTCTCCATAGCATCGTTCCGCAGCTCTCCGATGTGCCCAGAATACAAAAGAATGTCCTATTATCCAAACCACTATTGGACGCTTTCCTGAAAAGAAATCAATGTTAACATAACATACAAATTACATCAAATGCGGTCTGACATAAGTTTTAAAACGGTTAGAGTCCCACCTACCCAACCTCTTAATTACAGAGTTATCCAACCCTAGCAGGGCCGCTTCTGTAGCAGCCCCAATACGAAAAGAATGTGAAGAAATTTTCTCGGAACCTAAACCCAAACTTACTAAACAATTCTTTAAAATTTTCCTAAATTGAAATTGGGTTAACGGCAACCCTGAGCGATGTATTAACCAATTGCCGCTGAAATCTGGCCTTTTGCTATTGAAAATATCTGCTGTTCTTACTAGACAAACATCACAATTGCTTACTTCATTCAATGTAACCCAGCATCCTTTACCCGATTTATCTGTCTTAGAAGATCTTAAATATATTAGCAATTTATCCCTGCATAAAACATCCTCAAATTGAATACCCGAACCACCTTTACTATTTGCTGCCACCAATTCGCATATGCGAAAGGCGCCAAAGAAAGCTATGATAAAAGCTGTCTTAAATAATAGGGCTTCATATTCGTCCCAGCAATTGTTATGCACTACAGCCACTAGCTTTTGCAGTAAACTAAAAGAAATAGGTTTTCTAACATCTACACTCCTCTTTTTCCGAGCGAAACCTTTTAAGACTTGCTTAACTAAAAATTATTTCCCTACCGCTTGTTTCCCTGCTAGCTTCATGAAAAAAGAAACCCCTAATAAATAACCATCAATCCTAGAACGCGAAAAACCCAAATTAATCAATCTTAACACAAACTCTAACGTTAACTCTAAATTATTATCAAACTCATTTAACCCTTTATCCTTCATAAACAGAATCCATTCCTGCCAGGCTCTAGAATAGCTATCCCATGTAGCCTTAGAAAGAGAATTGTATATATAAAAACTTAACTTGGCGATGTTAAACGCCAAACATCCCCTGGAACTGTTATTCCCTCCTTGTTGGCCATGGGCGCCAAACTCCTGAAAACCTTAAAATCAAACCGGGATAAAGCGTCAGCAATACCATTATTAACCCCTTCAATGTGCTTAGCTTTCAGCCAAATATTATATTTTAAACATAAAAACACCAGATGCCTAAGTAAATTGATAACTGGTACTGACTTTGCTCTTAACGTATTCACCACCCATACTACACCCATATTATCACAATGTAATAAAATCCTTTTATTAACCCAATGCTCACCCCATAAATAAAAAGCCACCACGACCGGAAAAAGTTCCAGCAAAACCAAATTCTTTGTCCATCCCGCTGTAAACCAAGATAAAGGCCATTTCTCAGCAGCCCACAACCCTTGCCAATAGATACCAAAACCAACGGAACCCGCAGCATCAGTATACAATTCCAAATCATTAGTATTGACAAACTCACTCTGAAAAACAGTAGAACCATTAAAATTTTCAAGAAAAAACTTCCAAACCTTTAAATCCTCCTTGACTTGCTTATTAACCCTCACCCTATGATAACCAACCTTTTTGCCAGCAATACTCCTGGCCATAAGCCGTGAAAAAATTCTGCCCATGGGCATAATTCTAGCTGCAAAGTAAAGCTGTCCTAACAATGACTGAAACTTTTTAACCGTAACTTTCTTAGCCAATAAAACTTCATCAATCACCCTTCTTAACTTACTAATTTTATCCAAAGGCAGCCTAAATTCCATTTTAACCGTATCTATAATGATACCCAAAAATTGCAGCGATGTTGTAGGAAAAACAGTCTTATCCTTGGCTAAAGGAATACCCAAAAACTCTGCAATTTCCATGAAAGTATTTAACAGCATAGTACACTCACCCGAACCTCTTTTCCCTATAAACAGAAAATCGTCTAGATAATGAACTACTGAACTACAACCCGAAACCGTTTTAACTAACCATTCTAAAAAACTAGAGAAAGCTTCAAAATAAAAACATGAAATAGCACACCCCATCGGCAGACACTTATCAAAATAAAACTTATCCTCAAACTGAAAACCTAAAGAACTAAAACAAACCGGATGAATGGGCAACAACCTAAATGCTGCCTCTATGTCAACTTTTGCTAAAAGAGCATCCTTACCACAACGCCTAACCCACAACAAGGCATCCTCAAACGATGCATATTTAACCGGAAAATCTTCCACATTAATTTGGTCATTCAATGAACCTCCCTTCGAGAATGATAAATGGTGGATCAGACGAAAAGAACCCATCTCCTTCTTAGGCACTAGCCCCAAAGGGGACAACCGAAATTTTTCAAATGGCGGAGACCTAAAAGGACCCTCAACCCTACCCAATGCTATCTCCTTCTCAATCTTATCCCGAACAATTTGAACATTCCCATTAACAGATTTAAGATTATCCACCCAGACAAACTTATCCACATCATACAACGGAATCTTAAAACCACTATTAAAACTAGGGCTGCAACTAACGATTATTTTAATAATCGATTAGTTGGCCGATTATTTTTTCGATTAATCGATTAATCGGATAAAAAAAAATGAATGTAAATTTTTCATTTATTTAAAATAATTTACTAAACAAATGATGTTAAATACAAACAGCAGAATAAAAAAACTTTGATAATACATTTCTTGTCTTTATTTCCCAACCAGCCCCCCAATATATGCACATTTGAGCCCAGGCTTGCTACGCTGCCTCCCAGACATGCCATGCTGCCCCCCACATATGCCACTCCACGCTGCCTCCCACATCTGCCACTCCATGCTGCCTCCCACATCTGCCACTCCACGCTGCCTCCCACATCTGCCACGCCACGCTGCCTCCCACATCTGCCACGCCACTCTACCCCCCACATGCCACTGTGCCTGATACGCCTTATACCCCCTGAAACACCACTCCATCCTCCCCAGACATGCCACCCTGCCCTCCCCACATATGCCACGCCATGCTGCCTCCCACATCTGCCACTCCACAATGCCTCCCACATATGCCACGCTGCCTCCCACATCTGCCACTCCACGCTGCCTCCCACATCTGCCACTCCACGCTGCCTCCCACATCTGCCACTCCACGCTGCCTCCCACATCTGCCACTGTGCCTGATACGCCTTATATCCCCTGATATCCCACTCCATCCTCCCCAGACATGCCACCCTGCCTCCCAGACATGCCCCTTCTCTACCCCCAGATATGCCACTCTACCCCCAGATATGCCTTATACACCCTGATAGACCACTCCGTCCTCCCCAGACATGCCACACTGCCCTCCCCACATATGCCTTATATACTGTATATGCCTTATACCCCCAGATATGTCACTTCACTGCCCCCAGGATTTAGATTCCCCTAAATTAACCCTAAACTCCCCATTAACCATAACTGCCCCTAAATTAACCCTTAACACCCCCTTAACCACAGCATCCCCTAAATTAACCCTAAACACACCATTAACCACAACTGCCTCAAATTAACCCCAAACACCCCATTAACCACAGCTGCTCCTAAATTAACCCTAAACACCCTATTAACATAACTGCCCCTAAATTAACCCTAAACACCCAATTAACCATAACTGCCCCTAAATTAACCCTAAACACCCCACTAACCATAACTGCCCCTAAATTAACCCCCACCTCCCCTAACTTTCAGTAGCCCAAATATATATATATATATTACATACATATACACACACACATATATATATATATTGTGACAGTGTGAACCCCAGGGAGATGATTAGCATGGCATCTGAGTACAGCTGCTATGCAGATTATACATATGGGTCCCTGGGGTGGAGCAATTGGAGAGCAGGGTGGGCCAATGCTCCATTTCCCCATTTTGTGGAAACTCCATGCCGGGTTTTCCATGAGGCAAGAAGTCCACAGGATCCGGTCTGAGATTTCTATGAGGCTGACATCAGGCACAGGTGCTGGACATTAAAAACCCCTGGAGCCTGGTACTCAGGAAGACTGTTGGGGGAAGAGGAAGTTCCCTGTACTCCCAGGGCAAGGAGAGGCCCTGAACAAGATCATCCCTGAGCCAAGTGAGGCAATACCTGCCTGGACTCTTTTGTGTGCTGTCTGGGGGAGGTTTTCCAGAGCCTGGCGTAGCTGGGTCTGGCTGGGAGGTTGAGATAGTGGGTGATTAGGCTGGTCAGACTGCACCAGCGTAGTTTAGTTAGAGAGGGCTCCAATTGGGAGCTAGGTTTTTGTTTTATGATTTGGTTTTGGTGTTTAAGCGGTTAAAATAAAGCGCTGTTTTATGAAACACTGGTGTTCCTGACTCTGATTGCCCTAGAGGACTGTGCTTAAGACCCTTAAAAGTGACATGTATGGCCCTCATATTACAGGGGTTGTCACATATGGTGGAGAATGCGGGCAAAGCACTGCTATGGTCTGTGGGCAGAAAGCAGGAACCAAGTGAGCAACTGAGTGGATGCTGGTGACGAGTGCTACACTGGATCCAGGAACCCCAAGTGTTGTGCGGCCTGAAGCTACCAAGCTGCAGTGGATGTGCCAGAAGTTATTACAGCTTAACCCAGAGGATTGAGTGGAAACTCTGCAAAGACTGTTGCATGGTACGTGCCCTTGTGTATTGCTGGCTGAAATACATATGCTTATGGAGGATGATCCGGATGTGAAGTTTCTACTTGCGGGATCAAAGTATTGCGTATCTGTGAAACCTGCAAAACAAAAGCATTTTGTCTCTATGGCCTGCTGGTAATTACTTGATTGCACACTGCAGAGGGAGCGATTAACGACCTGGAGTACAATCTCTGGGATGTGTGTATTGCACTGACTGTTGGTCTAATGCAAGATGAGAAAAGGACCACAAAGCAGAAATAAAATGTCCTTTCCATGTCTCACTCGCCAGCCAACCTGCAGTGGATATGTGGAACCACTGAAACGGGCACAAAAGGCATATATAAACTGTGCAGGGTCCGGTGTTGAGGCTCAGGAGTTAAAGGAGGAAATTGAATCCTTAAAGTGGCTGCACCAGGGTGAAGTCTCTGATTTGAACTTGCAGCTGAAAGAAGTAACCGATAAACTAGATGCTATCAAACAGAGAGACTATGAAATTAAGAGACTGACAGCGTTAAATGTTTCCTATGACAAACAGAGTCGTGGTGAAGGTAACAATGTGGCATGGACTACCAAGCTCAGGAAAGTGGAAGCTATGCCAAGAGATGAGCTGAATCAGTATGTGATTGAGCAGTCAGAGTATGTTGGGAAACAGATCTGCAAGAACAAAAAGCTGACTGATGAGTGTATGCTAAAAGAACATGAGTTAAAAGAGGTTAAAAAACAAGCAGCACACTTACAGGAGGAATTGCACCGAACTATTGGCCAGCTTGAGGGAGAAAACCTCACTTTGCAAAATGAACTGGCTGCTTCTAGAGAAAAGCATTGTGTTGACCTGTCAGCAAAACTTCAAGAGATGCAACAGTTGCAGGAACAAAAGCTGGTGGTTGAAAAACGTCTCGCGGAGGTGTCCCAGAAAGGTAAAGAGGACGCAGAGCGTGTATTTGGGCTCCTTTCTGAGAATAGCAGTGTGAATTTAACACTTGTAGTTGAGCGTCTAGAAAAGGTAAAGCTGCAGGAGACTATAAAACAACTACAAGATGAAATCCAAGTCTTGTTTAAAGCCAGTAAAGAGAGTGCTGAACTTCATAAGGCTAATTCAACACTAAACGACGTGTATTCCCAAGTAAAGGCTGAACTAGAATATTGCAAGGATCAGCTACAGGCCAGAGAAGGCCAGCTAAAGCAAATGGAGGCAGTTATGCTTCTAAAAGAGGAGGAGTTAGCATCGGCTATCCGCTCCAGAGATCAGGCTTTAAGGGAAAGAGATTCAGTCCAATGTAAGCTGGAAGCAATACAGACTAATACAGAGCGGGACAGGCAAACATTATTGATGCAGCTTGCTGATATCCAGGCTGAGAGAGACAAAATGGCAGAGAGTCTGGAGACCGCCCAGGCTTCGAATGTTAAGCTTCAACATGTTGGGCTTGAACTGGATAAAGACAATAAATTCCTCAGGTATCAACTGGAAATATCAACCTTAGAGCTGAGAGAGGTGAAAGCAACCCTTGAGGAACAAAGGGTTACTGCAGTAGAAAAACATGGACTACTACAACTCCAGTTAGATGAACTGGGTATACAGCTAGCTGAAGAAAGGGAGGCCAAGCTAGCTCTACAGAAACAGATTAAGGTCCAAGAGGAAATGGACACTGTATCTGAAACGTCACAAATTGCACAAGCAGCAAGTGAGCAGATACAGTACAAAACAAGCTGCCTGGAGGAAAAGAAGAATGGCATAGAAAATAACCTTTATAGCCTAAGTGATGGAGGGACTATGCATGGTGCTGGAAGTACTGACCAACTAGTAGAGCAACATGGCAATAAGCTGCTCCAGGGAGCAGGTGGTCCCAGGTCCGGTAGAAACCCTACTTCAAAGGTGGAACCTTCTACAGGTGACAGTAAGGTACACCGTTTACATGCATCTAGGGTAAATGACCATAAACATGGGCTTCGCATCAAATGGAGTGATGGTGAACAAGCTACAGGGAAACAGCTTGAAGATGGTGTGCGCTTGGCTGTATCGTGTAGACCACACAGGGTAGACCTTCTTAATGGGCAAGCTACGATGGTCTTCATTTGTACAGAGAAGCGACGTGGCTGTGCAAAGTGTTACCTATTCACTGATCATTGCAGAAACCCAGAAGGGCAGATGGATACAAGGAGAAAGTATCCACTACCGGGCCACATTTATGGTGTGTGGAAAGGAAAGCCCCCTGATGCCAACCTAAGAGGGACGTCATCAGCAGAGCTGCTTAGTCCCATGGTCGCTCAGCCCCATGGTTCTGAGCTGGTGGGGAGGATATGTGACAGTGTGAACCCCAGGGAGATGATTAGCATGGCATCTGAGTACAGCTGCTATGCAGATTATACATATGGGTCCCTGGGGTGGAGCAATTGGAGAGCAGGGTGGGCCAATGCTCCATTTCCCCATTTTGTGGAAACTCCATGCCGGGTTTTCCATGAGGCAAGAAGTCCACAGGATCCGGTCTGAGATTTCTATGAGGCTGACATCAGGCACAGGTGCTGGACATTAAAAACCCCTGGAGCCTGGTACTCAGGAAGACTGTTGGGGGAAGAGGAAGTTCCCTGTACTCCCAGGGCAAGGAGAGGCCCTGAACAAGATCATCCCTGAGCCAAGTGAGGCAATACCTGCCTGGACTCTTTTGTGTGCTGTCTGGGGGAGGTTTTCCAGAGCCTGGCGTAGCTGGGTCTGGCTGGGAGGTTGAGATAGTGGGTGATTAGGCTGGTCAGACTGCACCAGCGTAGTTTAGTTAGAGAGGGCTCCAATTGGGAGCTAGGTTTTTGTTTTATGATTTGGTTTTGGTGTTTAAGCGGTTAAAATAAAGCGCTGTTTTATGAAACACTGGTGTTCCTGACTCTGATTGCCCTAGAGGACTGTGCTTAAGACCCTTAAAAGTGACATGTATGGCCCTCATATTACAGGGGTTGTCACAATATATATATATATACACACATATACTTACAGTTAGACGAGTGTCACAGCCATGTGGTTCTGGCCTGGAGAAGGAAGGGGCGGGGCCAGTTGTCACAGTGATTACAGGGAGGGGGAGTAAGTAGGAGCTGCTGCTGTGAGACGGTGAGTCAGACTAAACGGATTATATAATGAGGGGGATTTTTCAGAGAGTTTGCTCTGAAAAAGCCCTCATTTTATAATCGATAATAATCGGTTCAACTAATCGATAATGAAATTCGTTGCCAACGAATTTCATTATCGATTATTATCGATTTTATCGATTAGTTGTTGCAGCCCTAATTAAAACCATGAAATAATAACTCAGCCATCCGTTTGTCTGGGTAGCTACTTAAACAAAGGCGCAGTCTTTCCACCCTCACCGGCGTCACTGCTTTTTGAAATTGAATCCCTCCCGTTTGAAACTGCACTGTTCCTCCGAAAACACCTGGAACCAGGGTAATTACCTCTACAAACCGTACATTCGTGCTTAAATTTACAGGCATTCATAAATTTACATTGAGCCTCATTGAAAGCCCAACATACCCCTTTTTGCCGCAACTGGTTAACATGGGCTGACTGAAATCTGTTCGTATAATTATAACGCTGCGGGAGCATTATGCTCACCCATGTCCCCACGTCTTTCATCCCAAATTTTAGATTTTTATGTACCGCCAACTTCTGACGAAAAATCTCGTCATAATTGAACCATGACATTCCCCCAAAATTTTTATATGCTTCAAGGACAGACTCAAGGTGCTGAAATAAACCTGAACTGCTGTCTTTATGTTTTTCACAGTATACGCTAGAAAAAATACAAAATGCCTGCAACCAGTTATTAAATGACCGAGGGACAGGTCTTCTCCTGTCCTCCTCTTTATCCTGTTTAACCAGAAATTCTTTAGATGCTGGAAGCAGCGACAAAATATCAATGTATTCGTTGCTCCAAATCTTTTCTTTTAAAGCTTTAGACAAATGAAAGCCCAGAGGTGACATTTCACAAGATAGAGCCTCTTTCATGTTAACCTCATTAACCAAACATCTCTGACTGCTCACGACATTAGACCCCCACGCCTGAGCTGGATTAGGGCCCTGCCATCCCTTAAGGATATCCACTAAAGAGCCCACCACCGCATTTAATTTGTCAATATCGCCTCTTGGGCACTCACCCACAGCCGTATTGACAGGTCCAGAGGAAAGTCCTGGTTGATCCAGATCCTCCTGATGAGCAGGAACAGATGCAGCCAGAGAATGACGCCTGCATCCGGAGTCCAGCTGGCTCTGACGGCCGTCTCCCTCCTCTTCTTGCTGGTACCTTCTCTTCTTGCAGGGCTGTTTGCCTCTAACAGCCCTGGCAGCTTGGGAACGCCGAGATGAACCTTTACCCGGTCTACTTCCGGGTTCGGCGCCTTGAAATGACGTAGACGCGTCCTCATGATCCCGCGAAGACAGACTTCTATCTCGCGATACCTGGAACAGACGAGAAGCAGCCGCGACATCTTCAGCAGCCGTAGACTCCTCCTCCGCGACGTCTCCAGCTTCAGCCATGACCGCAGCAGGAGAAACTTCATCTGTGCCAGGAGCAGACGACAGACAGGACTGCAGCCACTCTTCAAAGCCTCTTCTCCCAGCTCGCTCGCGAAGGCAATTCAGCAGCTCTTCCATGCTGCCACCCCGAAGCCTTGCTGAAAACCGCCGCTCACCAGACGCAATTAAGGTCAGGAGCGGCGCTTATATAGCGCAAAATCCCGCCCAAATCATAGCGCGAGCTGTCCGCAAGCGCAACATATTAGCAGGAGCGCGAGGCAAACTAAGCGGCGCGAGGCAAACTAAGCGGCGCGAGGCAAACTAAGCGGCGCGAGCCGCCCCCAGAACATTCTTTACAAAAAAGGCGGGCAAAACTAAGCGGCGCGAGCGCATGCAAAGCCCAAACCAGGCTGTCCTTTGCCTGACCCCTGGAAAGTTAACCCTTTCCACACAACAGCTCTCCCCAACAACCACATGTAACCCTGTGCTATTTGCACAGGGTTTTTTCATTCACCTTGATTAAAAATACAATAATTATCCAACAAAAGTAGGCAAGTGTAAAAACTGTGAATTTGGGGTTTATTCACTAAAGGGAGAGATGGAAGGAAGGTTCTTTATTTCACTACTCGTTACAAATGGCCAATATTGGTAGGTTTCTTCAACAAGAAGAGCTGAGCTTATATAGTTTATATATGATTCCGTTCCTAAAATCTCAGGGTACGGTAGAAAAGCTTAAACTCACAGAAACACCATCATTTCTTACACATCTCTACAGTGTTTCCTTCATGACGCTTTAAACGGACATCCCAGCCATCATTTGCTCCTTAATGCATGACAGGCCTTGCAAAATTTTGCTAATCAAATTTCTCCTATACAACTGCGCACCTCCCTGACCTCCTTTGTTTGCCACCGCGTACAAGCAAACTAACATACTAACACACAGACCGTAACATAGTTAGCACGTGTGTCAGTTGTATCATATTTTGCCAGTGAGTCACGGTCTTTATTTCTTGCTGATTCAGTACGATGAATTTAACATTAATATAAAAAAAGTTTTTTATATATTTTGTTAGTCAGCCTGTCTCCTATAGTTGAATTTATCAGTGAGGGTTTCCCCCCTATATAAGTCTAACTGCACCATCACCCATTCACTAAGGCTCCTAATAGGTAACAAAAAAATGAAGAAATTGCTTTCCTTATATAACTATCTTAAGTTTATTAGCTTATCAACTAAACTTATCAACTAAACTTATCAACTACTAAAAAATTCATACACAGTTGTGTATTTTAACCCCTTCACAGCAAAGGCCATACATGCCATCTTTAAGGGGTTAAGATGGTTATCATGTCAATATCATGAAATGCTCATGTCTTTTCATGCGACTTCCTCTCGTCTTCTCTTTCTCAGTTTTCTGAGACACAAACAGGCGATTATTATTATAATCAAAGCGCCGCAAACACTCGCAGTAATTATAGCAGCAAGTATAAGGTGGTCCTCTTTGCTAGCATAAACTGGAGCGGGGGGCGCCACGATGTGTGTTATGGGTGGGAGTGTTGGACGAGTCCTGTGCTGTTCTCCTCCCTGCCTCGGTACAACTTTTACGTCATACAGTATGGTGCTGACGGGAATGCTGCTCTTTAATTGTGCTGTGCATGAATAGTTCCCGGCATCACTGTAGTACATGTTCTTTTTCATCAGCAAGGGGTCTTCTGTGACTTTCAGGATTTTGCTTCTGGTCTGTCCAACCCTTTTAAAAACATACTCAAGCGTTTCCTCCACTTTTGCATGCCAAGGTAAATGGCAGTCAAACATCAGGTCTTCATCTTGAACAACTTCTGTCTGTCGCACTCCACAATGCAACACCTCATTCAAGCATGATGTGTACCCTTCGCAAGGCGTGCAAGATTTGCCTTTTTGTATATCTTGACACTTGTTATTTTCTTGAGAACATATACATAACGGGCACTTGGTAACCTTTTCTTTGCACTGGCCATGACCTCCTATGCACGATAGTTTTTCTGGGTCACAGCTTTCACAGTCTATTAGGGTTTGCTCCATAAGCCCACATGTGTTACTGCCGATGGTGTTAGGGCAGAACCTTTCTGACAAAAACTGTGCTAAAATGTCACCGAATTTTGTCTTTAGTTTTTCAAATCTGACATCCAGTGTACGGACAAGCAGGTGGCCTAGAACGCCCGAGTTCTCAATCGAATCCACGGTCTTTTTGAATTCTCCAGCCATTTGTAAAATAGCAATTTTATCTATTTTACGGTTAGAGAAAGGTTCCAGTGCAGCCTCGAACAGCCTTGTCAAGTGAGCATTAGTCTTTGCATATTCTTGCAAATCCTCATATTGGTCAGCCAAAAAACCTCTGAGATTTCTTAGCCTTTTGTCTGATTCCTTGTCACATCTCAGACAGCACAAAGCTTTAGGGTCAAAGACCACAAGGAAATAGAAGAGAATATGGTAAAACATCCTCAAAGAAGAGATCCGTCTGGTTTGGATAGAGTGAAATGCTCTACTGACACTGATCACGACGAGCAGTGGATGTGGATGATGCAGTCATTGTGACATCACAATGCAGTCATTGTGACATCACGAAGCATTCCTTGTTTGTCTTGAGCAGTTTGCTTAGCAGTTTCTGCGTTGGTGATTTGAATTTGAATAACAACTCAACGGGTCCCCTTACCCATCCATCCCACAGAGAGGAAATAGGAGTAACAAACAGGACCACGAGCCTTACCTACTGAGCTTCTTGCTGCTTCCTCCCTTTCACTATACTGACTGACACAGCATACAAGTGCCTTCCCCTTAACCTGACCCTTTAAGTTGAGACAAAGTTGCAGAGCCCTCAGCTGCTTAATTCTATCCACGCCTTGCTGCCCTTGAAATGAGAATAAATGCCATTGCCTGAGATTGTCTTAACTAGTAAACATTAATTCCCATGTAAACTATTTTTTCATATTTAATAAAAACTATGATTGAGAAGAAATGCATTTCTTGTTTTTATTTCCTTTTATTTGCCAACCTGTGTTTAGACCCTGAACATTAAGGGACATCAGAATGAGGTACACCATGGGGGAAGAAGCCATAGAAAGCTAATGTGACCAGCACTTTGCCAAATGGAAGCAGGCGCCCGACCCACGAGGCACCCCGTGCCCCCGTCCCAGCCCCAGGACAGACCATCACGCAATGGGAAACTGCAAAACATACCATTCAAAATCACACTGAACATATTGAAAAAGCAACCCACATGTGTGTGTAGGGGGGGAGGGGGTGGCTTATTATCTCCTACCCGGCACCAAAACAAAAAACCACCAGAAGCATTGGAAGCATTCACCTTGATTAAAAATACAATAATTATCCAACAAAAGTAGGCAAGTGTAAAAACTGTGAATTTGGGGTTTATTCACTAAAGGGAGAGATGGAAGGAAGGTTCTTTATTTCACTACTCGTTACAAATGGCCAATATTGGTAGGTTTCTTCAACAAGAAGAGCTGAGCTTATATAGTTTATATATGATTCCGTTCCTAAAATCTCAGGGTACGGTAGAAAAGCTTAAACTCACAGAAACACCATCATTTCTTACACATCTCTACAGTGTTTCCTTCATGACGCTTTAAACGGACATCCCAGCCATCATTTGCTCCTTAATGCATGACAGGCCTTGCAAAATTTTGCTAATCAAATTTCTCCTATACAACTGCGCACCTCCCTGACCTCCTTTGTTTGCCACCGCGTACAAGCAAACTAACATACTAACACACAGACCGTAACATAGTTAGCACGTGTGTCAGTTGTATCATATTTTGCCAGTGAGTCACGGTCTTTATTTCTTGCTGATTCAGTACGATGAATTTAACATTAATATAAAAAAAGTTTTTTATATATTTTGTTAGTCAGCCTGTCTCCTATAGTTGAATTTATCAGTGAGGGTTTCCCCCCTATATAAGTCTAACTGCACCATCACCCATTCACTAAGGCTCCTAATAGGTAACAAAAAAATGAAGAAATTGCTTTCCTTATATAACTATCTTAAGTTTATTAGCTTATCAACTAAACTTATCAACTAAACTTATCAACTACTAAAAAATTCATACACAGTTGTGTATTTTAACCCCTTCACAGCAAAGGCCGTACATGCCATCTTTAAGGGGTTAAGATGGTTATCATGTCAATATCATGAAATGCTCATGTCTTTTCATGCGACTTCCTCTGGTCTTCTCTTTCTCAGTTTTCTGAGACACAAACAGGCGATTATTATTATAATCAAAGCGCCGCAAACACTCGCAGTAATTATAGCAGCAAGTATAAGGTGGTCCTCTTTGCTAGCATAAACTGGAGCGGGGGGCGCCACGATGTGTGTTATGGGTGGGAGTGTTGGACGAGTCCTGTGCTGTTCTCCTCCCTGCCTCGGTACAACTTTTACCTCATACAGTATGGTGCTGACGGGAATGCTGCTCTTTAATTGTGCTGTGCATGAATAGTTCCCGGCATCACTGTAGTACATGTTCTTTTTCATCAGCAAGGGGTCTTCTGTGACTTTCAGGATTTTGCTTCTGGTCTGTCCAACCCTTTTAAAAACATACTCAAGCGTTTCCTCCACTTTTGCATGCCAAGGTAAATGGCAGTCAAACATCAGGTCTTCATCTTGAACAACTTCTGTCTGTCGCACTCCACAATGCAACACCTCATTCAAGCATGATGTGTACCCTTCGCAAGGCGTGCAAGATTTGCCTTTTTGTATATCTTGACACTTGTTATTTTCTTGAGAACATATACATAACGGGCACTTGGTAACCTTTTCTTTGCACTGGCCATGACCTCCTATGCACGATAGTTTTTCTGGGTCACAGCTTTCACAGTCTATTAGGGTTTGCTCCATAAGCCCACATGTGTTACTGCCGATGGTGTTAGGGCAGAACCTTTCTGACAAAAACTGTGCTAAAATGTCACCGAATTTTGTCTTTAGTTTTTCAAATCTGACATCCAGTGTACGGACAAGCAGGTGGCCTAGAACGCCCGAGTTCTCAATCGAATCCACGGTCTTTTTGAATTCTCCAGCCATTTGTAAAATAGCAATTTTATCTATTTTACGGTTAGAGAAAGGTTCCAGTGCAGCCTCGAACAGCCTTGTCAAGTGAGCATTAGTCTTTGCATATTCTTGCAAATCCTCATATTGGTCAGCCAAAAAACCTCTGAGATTTCTTAGCCTTTTGTCTGATTCCTTGTCACATCTCAGACAGCACAAAGCTTTAGGGTCAAAGACCACAAGGAAATAGAAGAGAATATGGTAAAACATCCTCAAAGAAGAGATCCGTCTGGTTTGGATAGAGTGAAATGCTCTACTGACACTGATCACGACGAGCAGTGGATGTGGATGATGCAGTCATTGTGACATCACAATGCAGTCATTGTGACATCACGATGCATTCCTTGTTTGTCTTGAGCAGTTTGCTTAGCAGTTTCTGCGTTGGTGATTTGAATTTGAATAACAACTCAACGGGTCCCCTTACCCATCCATCCCACAGAGAGGAAATAGGAGTAACAAACAGGACCACGAGCCTTACCTACTGAGCTTCTTGCTGCTTCCTCCCTTTCACTATACTGACTGACACAGCATACAAGTGCCTTCCCCTTAACCTGACCCTTTAAGTTGAGACAAAGTTGCAGAGCCCTCAGCTGCTTAATTCTATCCACGCCTTGCTGCCCTTGAAATGAGAATAAATGCCATTGCCTGAGATTGTCTTAACTAGTAAACATTAATTCCCATGTAAACTATTTTTTCATATTTAATAAAAACTATGATTGAGAAGAAATGCATTTCTTGTTTTTATTTCCTTTTATTTGCCAACCTGTGTTTAGACCCTGAACATTAAGGGACATCAGAATGAGGTACACCATGGGGGAAGAAGCCATAGAAAGCTAATGTGACCAGCACTTTGCCAAATGGAAGCAGGCGCCCGACCCACGAGGCACCCCGTGCCCCCGTCCCAGCCCCAGGACAGACCATCACGCAATGGGAAACTGCAAAACATACCATTCAAAATCACACTGAACATATTGAAAAAGCAACCCACATGTGTGTGTAGGGGGGGAGGGGGTGGCTTATTATCTCCTACCCGGCACCGAAACAAAAAACCACCAGAAGCATTGGAAGCATTCACCTTGATTAAAAATACAATAATTATCCAACAAAAGTAGGCAAGTGTAAAAACTGTGAATTTGGGGTTTATTCACTAAAGGGAGAGATGGAAGGAAGGTTCTTTATTTCACTACTCGTTACAAATGGCCAATATTGGTAGGTTTCTTCAACAAGAAGAGCTTATATAGTTTATATATGATTCCGTTCCTAAAATCTCAGGGTACGGTAGAAAAGCTTAAACTCACAGAAACACCATCATTTCTTACACATCTCTACAGTGTTTCCTTCATGACACTTTAAACGGACATCCCAGCCATCATTTGCTCCTTAATGCATGACAGGCCTTGCAAAATTTTGCTAATCAAAATTTCTCCTATACAACTGCGCACCTCCCTGACCTCCTTTGTTTGCCACCGCGTACAAGCAAACTAACATACTAACACACAGACCGTAACATAGTTAGCACGTGTGTCAGTTGTATCATATTTTGCCAGTGAGTCACGGTCTTTATTTCCTTGCTGATTCAGTACGATGAATTTAACATTAATATAAAAAAAGTTTTTTATATATTTTGTTAGTCAGCCTGTCTCCTATAGTTGAATTTATCAGTGAGGGTTTCCCCCCTATATAAGTCTAACTGCACCATCACCCATTCACTAAGGCTCCTAATAGGTAACAAAAAAATGAAGAAATTGCTTTCCTTATATAACTATCTTAAGTTTATTAGCTTATCAACTAAACTTATCAACTAAACTTATCAACTACTAAAAAATTCATACACAGTTGTGTATTTTAACCCCTTCACAGCAAAGGCCGTACATGCCATCGTTAAGGGGTTAAGATGGTTATCATGTCAATATCATGAAATGCTCATGTCTTTTCATGCGACTTCCTCTGGTCTTCTCTTTCTCAGTTTTCTGACACACAAACAGGCGATTATTATTATAATCAAAGCGCCGCAAACACTCGCAGTAATTATAGCAGCAAGTATAAGGTGGTCCTCTTTGCTAGCATAAACTGGAGCGGGGGGCGCCACGATGTGTGTTATGGGTGGGAGTGTTGGACGAGTCCTGTGCTGTTCTCCTCCCTGCCTCGGTACAACTTTTACCTCATACAGTATGGTGCTGACGGGAATGCTGCTCTTTAATTGTGCTGTGCATGAATAGTTCCCGGCATCACTGTAGTACATGTTCTTTTTCATCAGCAAGGGGTCTTCTGTGACTTTCAGGATTTTGCTTCTGGTCTGTCCAACCCTTTTAAAAACATACTCAAGCGTTTCCTCCACTTTTGCATGCCAAGGTAAATGGCAGTCAAACATCAGGTCTTCATCTTGAACAACTTCTGTCTGTCGCACTCCACAATGCAACACCTCATTCAAGCATGATGTGTACCCTTCGCAAGGCGTGCAAGATTTGCCTTTTTGTATATCTTGACACTTGTTATTTTCTTGAGAACATATACATAACGGGCACTTGGTAACCTTTTCTTTGCACTGGCCATGACCTCCTATGCACGATAGTTTTTCTGGGTCACAGCTTTCACAGTCTATTAGGGTTTGCTCCATAAGCCCACATGTGTTACTGCCGATGGTGTTAGGGCAGAACCTTTCTGACAAAAACTGTGCTAAAATGTCACCGAATTTTGTCTTTAGTTTTTCAAATCTGACATCCAGTGTACGGACAAGCAGGTGGCCTAGAACGCCCGAGTTCTCAATCGAATCCACGGTCTTTTTGAATTCTCCAGCCATTTGTAAAATAGCAATTTTATCTATTTTACGGTTAGAGAAAGGTTCCAGTGCAGCCTCGAACAGCCTTGTCAAGTGAGCATTAGTCTTTGCATATTCTTGCAAATCCTCATATTGGTCAGCCAAAAAACCTCTGAGATTTCTTAGCCTTTTGTCTGATTCCTTGTCACATCTCAGACAGCACAAAGCTTTAGGGTCAAAGACCACAAGGAAATAGAAGAGAATATGGTAAAACATCCTCAAAGAAGAGATCCGTCTGGTTTGGATAGAGTGAAATGCTCTACTGACACTGATCACGACGAGCAGTGGATGTGGATGATGCAGTCATTGTGACATCACAATGCAGTCATTGTGACATCACGAAGCATTCCTTGTTTGTCTTGAGCAGTTTGCTTAGCAGTTTCTGCGTTGGTGATTTGAATTTGAATAACAACTCAACGGGTCCCCTTACCCATCCATCCCACAGAGAGGAAATAGGAGTAACAAACAGGACCACGAGCCTTACCTACTGAGCTTCTTGCTGCTTCCTCCCTTTCACTATACTGACTGACACAGCATACAAGTGCCTTCCCCTTAACCTGACCCTTTAAGTTGAGACAAAGTTGCAGAGCCCTCAGCTGCTTAATTCTATCCACGCCTTGCTGCCCTTGAAATGAGAATAAATGCCATTGCCTGAGATTGTCTTAACTAGTAAACATTAATTCCCATGTAAACTATTTTTTCATATTTAATAAAAACTATGATTGAGAAGAAATGCATTTCTTGTTTTTATTTCCTTTTATTTGCCAACCTGTGTTTAGACCCTGAACATTAAGGGACATCAGAATGAGGTACACCATGGGGGAAGAAGCCATAGAAAGCTAATGTGACCAGCACTTTGCCAAATGGAAGCAGGCGCCCGACCCACGAGGCACCCCGTGCCCCCGTCCCAGCCCCAGGACAGACCATCACGCAATGGGAAACTGCAAAACATACCATTCAAAATCACACTGAACATATTGAAAAAGCAACCCACATGTGTGTGTAGGGGGGGAGGGGGTGGCTTATTATCTCCTACCCGGCACCAAAACAAAAAACCACCAGAAGCATTGGAAGCATTCACCTTGATTAAAAATACAATAATTATCCAACAAAAGTAGGCAAGTGTAAAAACTGTGAATTTGGGGTTTATTCACTAAAGGGAGAGATGGAAGGAAGGTTCTTTATTTCACTACTCGTTACAAATGGCCAATATTGGTAGGTTTCTTCAACAAGAAGAGCTGAGCTTATATAGTTTATATATGATTCCGTTCCTAAAATCTCAGGGTACGGTAGAAAAGCTTAAACTCACAGAAACACCATCATTTCTTACACATCTCTACAGTGTTTCCTTCATGACGCTTTAAACGGACATCCCAGCCATCATTTGCTCCTTAATGCATGACAGGCCTTGCAAAATTTTGCTAATCAAATTTCTCCTATACAACTGCGCACCTCCCTGACCTCCTTTGTTTGCCACCGCGTACAAGCAAACTAACATACTAACACACAGACCGTAACATAGTTAGCACGTGTGTCAGTTGTATCATATTTTGCCAGTGAGTCACGGTCTTTATTTCTTGCTGATTCAGTACGATGAATTTAACATTAATATAAAAAAAGTTTTTTATATATTTTGTTAGTCAGCCTGTCTCCTATAGTTGAATTTATCAGTGAGGGTTTCCCCCCCTATATAACTCTAACTGCACCATCACCCATTCACTAAGGCTCCTAATAGGTAACAAAAAAATGAAGAAATTGCTTTCCTTATATAACTATCTTAAGTTTATTAGCTTATCAACTAAACTTATCAACTAAACTTATCAACTACTAAAAAATTCATACACAGTTGTGTATTTTAACCCCTTCACAGCAAAGGCCGTACATGCCATCTTTAAGGGGTTAAGATGGTTATCATGTCAATATCATGAAATGCTCATGTCTTTTCATGCGACTTCCTCTGGTCTTCTCTTTCTCAGTTTTCTGAGACACAAACAGGCGATTATTATTATAATCAAAGCGCCGCAAACACTCGCAGTAATTATAGCAGCAAGTATAAGGTGGTCCTCTTTGCTAGCATAAACTGGAGCGGGGGGCGCCACGATGTGTGTTATGGGTGGGAGTGTTGGACGAGTCCTGTGCTGTTCTCCTCCCTGCCTCGGTACAACTTTTACCTCATACAGTATGGTGCTGACGGGAATGCTGCTCTTTAATTGTGCTGTGCATGAATAGTTCCCGGCATCACTGTAGTACATGTTCTTTTTCATCAGCAAGGGGTCTTCTGTGACTTTCAGGATTTTGCTTCTGGTCTGTCCAACCCTTTTAAAAACATACTCAAGCGTTTCCTCCACTTTTGCATGCCAAGGTAAATGGCAGTCAAACATCAGGTCTTCATCTTGAACAACTTCTGTCTGTCGCACTCCACAATGCAACACCTCATTCAAGCATGATGTGTACCCTTCGCAAGGCGTGCAAGATTTGCCTTTTTGTATATCTTGACACTTGTTATTTTCTTGAGAACATATACATAACGGGCACTTGGTAACCTTTTCTTTGCACTGGCCATGACCTCCTATGCACGATAGTTTTTCTGGGTCACAGCTTTCACAGTCTATTAGGGTTTGCTCCATAAGCCCACATGTGTTACTGCCGATGGTGTTAGGGCAGAACCTTTCTGACAAAAACTGTGCTAAAATGTCACCGAATTTTGTCTTTAGTTTTTCAAATCTGACATCCAGTGTACGGACAAGCAGGTGGCCTAGAACGCCCGAGTTCTCAATCGAATCCACGGTCTTTTTGAATTCTCCAGCCATTTGTAAAATAGCAATTTTATCTATTTTACGGTTAGAGAAAGGTTCCAGTGCAGCCTCGAACAGCCTTGTCAAGTGAGCATTAGTCTTTGCATATTCTTGCAAATCCTCATATTGGTCAGCCAAAAAACCTCTGAGATTTCTTAGCCTTTTGTCTGATTCCTTGTCACATCTCAGACAGCACAAAGCTTTAGGGTCAAAGACCACAAGGAAATAGAAGAGAATATGGTAAAACATCCTCAAAGAAGAGATCCGTCTGGTTTGGATAGAGTGAAATGCTCTACTGACACTGATCACGACGAGCAGTGGATGTGGATGATGCAGTCATTGTGACATCACAATGCAGTCATTGTGACATCACGAAGCATTCCTTGTTTGTCTTGAGCAGTTTGCTTAGCAGTTTCTGCGTTGGTGATTTGAATTTGAATAACAACTCAACGGGTCCCCTTACCCATCCATCCCACAGAGAGGAAATAGGAGTAACAAACAGGACCACGAGCCTTACCTACTGAGCTTCTTGCTGCTTCCTCCCTTTCACTATACTGACTGACACAGCATACAAGTGCCTTCCCCTTAACCTGACCCTTTAAGTTGAGACAAAGTTGCAGAGCCCTCAGCTGCTTAATTCTATCCACGCCTTGCTGCCCTTGAAATGAGAATAAATGCCATTGCCTGAGATTGTCTTAACTAGTAAACATTAATTCCCATGTAAACTATTTTTTCATATTTAATAAAAACTATGATTGAGAAGAAATGCATTTCTTGTTTTTATTTCCTTTTATTTGCCAACCTGTGTTTAGACCCTGAACATTAAGGGACATCAGAATGAGGTACACCATGGGGGAAGAAGCCATAGAAAGCTAATGTGACCAGCACTTTGCCAAATGGAAGCAGGCGCCGACCCACGAGGCACCCCGTGCCCCCGTCCCAGCCCCAGGACAGACCATCACGCAATGGGAAACTGCAAAACATAGCATTCAAAATCACACTGAACATATTGAAAAAGCAACCCACATGTGTGTGTAGGGGGGGAGGGGGTGGCTTATTATCTCCTACCCGGCACCGAAACAAAAAACCACCAGAAGCATTGGAAGCATTCACCTTGATTAAAAATACAATAATTATCCAACAAAAGTAGGCAAGTGTAAAAACTGTGAATTTGGGGTTTATTCACTAAAGGGAGAGATGGAAGGAAGGTTCTTTATTTCACTACTCGTTACAAATGGCCAATATTGGTAGGTTTCTTCAACAAGAAGAGCTGAGCTTATATAGTTTATATATGATTCCGTTCCTAAAATCTCAGGGTACGGTAGAAAAGCTTAAACTCACAGAAACACCATCATTTCTTACACATCTCTACAGTGTTTCCTTCATGACGCTTTAAACGGACATCCCAGCCATCATTTGCTCCTTAATGCATGACAGGCCTTGCAAAATTTTGCTAATCAAATTTCTCCTATACAACTGCGCACCTCCCTGACCTCCTTTGTTTGCCACCGCGTACAAGCAAACTAACATACTAACACACAGACCGTAACATAGTTAGCACGTGTGTCAGTTGTATCATATTTTGCCAGTGAGTCACGGTCTTTATTTCTTGCTGATTCAGTACGATGAATTTAACATTAATATAAAAAAAGTTTTTTATATATTTTGTTAGTCAGCCTGTCTCCTATAGTTGAATTTATCAGTGAGGGTTTCCCCCCTATATAAGTCTAACTGCACCATCACCCATTCACTAAGGCTCCTAATAGGTAACAAAAAAATGAAGAAATTGCTTTCCTTATATAACTATCTTAAGTTTATTAGCTTATCAACTAAACTTATCAACTAAACTTATCAACTACTAAAAAATTCATACACAGTTGTGTATTTTAACCCCTTCACAGCAAAGGCCGTACATGCCATCTTTAAGGGGTTAAGATGGTTATCATGTCAATATCATGAAATGCTCATGTCTTTTCATGCGACTTCCTCTGGTCTTCTCTTTCTCAGTTTTCTGAGACACAAACAGGCGATTATTATTATAATCAAAGCGCCGCAAACACTCGCAGTAATTATAGCAGCAAGTATAAGGTGGTCCTCTTTGCTAGCATAAACTGGAGCGGGGGGCGCCACGATGTGTGTTATGGGTGGGAGTGTTGGACGAGTCCTGTGCTGTTCTCCTCCCTGCCTCGGTACAACTTTTACGTCATACAGTATGGTGCTGACGGGAATGCTGCTCTTTAATTGTGCTGTGCATGAATAGTTCCCGGCATCACTGTAGTACATGTTCTTTTTCATCAGCAAGGGGTCTTCTGTGACTTTCAGGATTTTGCTTCTGGTCTGTCCAACCCTTTTAAAAACATACTCAAGCGTTTCCTCCACTTTTGCATGCCAAGGTAAATGGCAGTCAAACATCAGGTCTTCATCTTGAACAACTTCTGTCTGTCGCACTCCACAATGCAACACCTCATTCAAGCATGATGTGTACCCTTCGCAAGGCGTGCAAGATTTGCCTTTTTGTATATCTTGACACTTGTTATTTTCTTGAGAACATATACATAACGGGCACTTGGTAACCTTTTCTTTGCACTGGCCATGACCTCCTATGCACGATAGTTTTTCTGGGTCACAGCTTTCACAGTCTATTAGGGTTTGCTCCATAAGCCCACATGTGTTACTGCCGATGGTGTTAGGGCAGAACCTTTCTGACAAAAACTGTGCTAAAATGTCACCGAATTTTGTCTTTAGTTTTTCAAATCTGACATCCAGTGTACGGACAAGCAGGTGGCCTAGAACGCCCGAGTTCTCAATCGAATCCACGGTCTTTTTGAATTCTCCAGCCATTTGTAAAATAGCAATTTTATCTATTTTACGGTTAGAGAAAGGTTCCAGTGCAGCCTCGAACAGCCTTGTCAAGTGAGCATTAGTCTTTGCATATTCTTGCAAATCCTCATATTGGTCAGCCAAAAAACCTCTGAGATTTCTTAGCCTTTTGTCTGATTCCTTGTCACATCTCAGACAGCACAAAGCTTTAGGGTCAAAGACCACAAGGAAATAGAAGAGAATATGGTAAAACATCCTCAAAGAAGAGATCCGTCTGGTTTGGATAGAGTGAAATGCTCTACTGACACTGATCACGACGAGCAGTGGATGTGGATGATGCAGTCATTGTGACATCACAATGCAGTCATTGTGACATCACGATGCATTCCTTGTTTGTCTTGAGCAGTTTGCTTAGCAGTTTCTGCGTTGGTGATTTGAATTTGAATAACAACTCAACGGGTCCCCTTACCCATCCATCCCACAGAGAGGAAATAGGAGTAACAAACAGGACCACGAGCCTTACCTACTGAGCTTCTTGCTGCTTCCTCCCTTTCACTATACTGACTGACACAGCATACAAGTGCCTTCCCCTTAACCTGACCCTTTAAGTTGAGACAAAGTTGCAGAGCCCTCAGCTGCTTAATTCTATCCACGCCTTGCTGCCCTTGAAATGAGAATAAATGCCATTGCCTGAGATTGTCTTAACTAGTAAACATTAATTCCCATGTAAACTATTTTTTCATATTTAATAAAAACTATGATTGAGAAGAAATGCATTTCTTGTTTTTATTTCCTTTTATTTGCCAACCTGTGTTTAGACCCTGAACATTAAGGGACATCAGAATGAGGTACACCATGGGGGAAGAAGCCATAGAAAGCTAATGTGACCAGCACTTTGCCAAATGGAAGCAGGCGCCCGACCCACGAAGCACCCCGTGCCCCCGTCCCAGCCCCAGGACAGACCATCACGCAATGGGAAACTGCAAAACATACCATTCAAAATCACACTGAACATATTGAAAAAGCAACCCACATGTGTGTGTAGGGGGGGAGGGGGTGGCTTATTATCTCCTACCCGGCACCGAAACAAAAAACCACCAGAAGCATTGGAAGCATTCACCTTGATTAAAAATACAATAATTATCCAACAAAAGTAGGCAAGTGTAAAAACTGTGAATTTGGGGTTTATTCACTAAAGGGAGAGATGGAAGGAAGGTTCTTTATTTCACTACTCGTTACAAATGGCCAATATTGGTAGGTTTCTTCAACAAGAAGAGCTTATATAGTTTATATATGATTCCGTTCCTAAAATCTCAGGGTACGGTAGAAAAGCTTAAACTCACAGAAACACCATCATTTCTTACACATCTCTACAGTGTTTCCTTCATGACACTTTAAACGGACATCCCAGCCATCATTTGATCCTTAATGCATGACAGGCCTTGCAAAATTTTGCTAATCAAAATTTCTCCTATACAACTGCGCACCTCCCTGACCTCCTTTGTTTGCCACCGCGTACAAGCAAACTAACATACTAACACACAGACCGTAACATAGTTAGCACGTGTGTCAGTTGTATCATATTTTGCCAGTGAGTCACGGTCTTTATTTCTTGCTGATTCAGTACGATGAATTTAACATTAATATAAAAAAAGTTTTTTATATATTTTGTTAGTCAGCCTGTCTCCTATAGTTGAATTTATCAGTGAGGGTTTCCCCCCTATATAAGTCTAACTGCACCATCACCCATTCACTAAGGCTCCTAATAGGTAACAAAAAAATGAAGAAATTGCTTTCCTTATATAACTATCTTAAGTTTATTAGCTTATCAACTAAACTTATCAACTAAACTTATCAACTACTAAAAAATTCATACACAGTTGTGTATTTTAACCCCTTCACAGCAAAGGCCGTACATGCCATCTTTAAGGGGTTAAGATGGTTATCATGTCAATATCATGAAATGCTCATGTCTTTTCATGCGACTTCCTCTGGTCTTCTCTTTCTCAGTTTTCTGACACACAAACAGGCGATTATTATTATAATCAAAGCGCCGCAAACACTCGCAGTAATTATAGCAGCAAGTATAAGGTGGTCCTCTTTGCTAGCATAAACTGGAGCGGGGGGCGCCACGATGTGTGTTATGGGTGGGAGTGTTGGACGAGTCCTGTGCTGTTCTCCTCCCTGCCTCGGTACAACTTTTACCTCATACAGTATGGTGCTGACGGGAATGCTGCTCTTTAATTGTGCTGTGCATGAATAGTTCCCGGCATCACTGTAGTACATGTTCTTTTTCATCAGCAAGGGGTCTTCTGTGACTTTCAGGATTTTGCTTCTGGTCTGTCCAACCCTTTTAAAAACATACTCAAGCGTTTCCTCCACTTTTGCATGCCAAGGTAAATGGCAGTCAAACATCAGGTCTTCATCTTGAACAACTTCTGTCTGTCGCACTCCACAATGCAACACCTCATTCAAGCATGATGTGTACCCTTCGCAAGGCGTGCAAGATTTGCCTTTTTGTATATCTTGACACTTGTTATTTTCTTGAGAACATATACATAACGGGCACTTGGTAACCTTTTCTTTGCACTGGCCATGACCTCCTATGCACGATAGTTTTTCTGGGTCACAGCTTTCACAGTCTATTAGGGTTTGCTCCATAAGCCCACATGTGTTACTGCCGATGGTGTTAGGGCAGAACCTTTCTGACAAAAACTGTGCTAAAATGTCACCGAATTTTGTCTTTAGTTTTTCAAATCTGACATCCAGTGTACGGGCAAGCAGGTGGCCTAGAACGCCCGAGTTCTCAATCGAATCCACTGTCTTTTTGAATTCTCCAGCCATTTGTAAAATAGCAATTTTATCTATTTTACGGTTAGAGAAAGGTTCCAGTGCAGCCTCGAACAGCTCAGTGGATGTGCCGGCACCGGAAGTTGTATACGCGTATTGCGTAAATGTCCCCCGCCGGCCCCACAAGACACCCAGGAGTCTGCTCTGGTAAGTCTTGGGGGCAGAGGTAAAACGCATTGTGCGGACGTTCACCGGCTGTGGCGATGTGCGTAAACGACCTTCGCTGCCGGCACGTCTGCACGATGTGCTTTAACAATCTCCCTTGCCGGGACTCCCCCCGTGGGAATTCCTGGCAAGGGAGATTGTTAAAGCACATCGTGCAGACGTGCCGGCAGCGGAGGCTGTTTACCCGCATCGCCGCAGCCGGTGACAGTCCGCACGATGCGCTTAGACAACCTCCAGTCCCCCGTGGAAAGTACCGGCAGGGGACGCTGTCTCAGCATATCAGAGAGTAGGATGCAGGTCCCCTGCACCGCCGCGGGATATCTGTATCCTAACCCCGCTGCCTGGCAATACATTTTATGCTGGCAATACATTTTATATTGAAAAAATTGGACCCTTTGCAAGCATTTCCTTGGACTCCGCTCCACACTCCCTAGCATGCAATCACTCCCTCCGCTCCCGCACCAAAAAATAGGTATAGATCAAATTAACAACACATAAAACAGCACTTGCATGTATAGATCAATTGAATAAGACATATAAACCTTATATTTGCAGGTATACATAAAAAATGTTTGGAAACATAGCATAGCAGGTATCGAGCAACACATTAACACACAAACCCAGCTTTGCATGTACAGATCAATTGAAATTCACATGTGAACTCAGCACTGAAGGCATAGAATCAGAAATAGAAATCCTGTATTTGCAGGTATACAATAATGGAAACATAGCATTGCAGGTATAGATCAACAGAACACACAAGCCCAGCATTGCAGATATAGATCATTTGGAAATCACATGAAAACTCAGCACTGAGGATATAGATCAAATAAACAGATGGAAACAATATTGCAGGTATTGATCACCTGAATAAGACTTACAAACCCTATATTTGCAGGTAAACGTAAATATTGTATGGAAACATAGCATAGCAGATATGGATCATCAGAATAACACACAAGCCCAGCATTGCAGGTATATATCAACTGGAAATCAGCACTGAGTGTATTGATCAAATAAACACATGGAAACAGCACTGCATGTATTGATCAACTGAATAAGACATGCAAATTCTGTATTTGCAGGTATACATAAATGGAAACATAGCAAAGCAGATATGGATCAACAGAATAACACACAAGCCCAGCATTGCAGGTATAGATCAACTGGCAATCACAAGTAAACTCAGCACTGAGGGTATAGATCAAATAAACACATGGAAACAGCATTGCAGGTATTGATAAACTGAATAAGACATGCAAACTCTGTATTTGCAGGTATACATAAATGGAAACATAGCATAGCAGATATGGATCAACAAAATAACACACAAATCCAGCTTTGCAGGTATAGATCAATTGGAATTCACATAAAAACTCAGCATTAAAGGTATTGAACCTCCAAACAGCCCGTCCAATGCCATCTTTGTCCTATAAACCCCCTGCCTGTGCGTACTTTCACTCATTCACAGAATTCATCCACACTAGGGCTGAAACAACTAATCGATAAAATCGATAATAATCGATTATGAAAATCGTTGTCAACGAATTTCATCATCGATTAATCGGATCGATTTTTATCGATTATAAAAAGAGGTTTTTTTCAGAGCAAATGCTCTGAAAAACCCCTCTCCTTATATAATCCGACCTCAAACAGAGATCGGATTATAACACCGGAATCCAGATCCCCCGCAACGCTGCAGGGGACGTGGATTCCCCTCACTGTCGGCCGGTCTCTCACTTCCGTCTCTCTCCCCCCTCCCATAGACCCCTCTGACTCCTCCCCCCTCCCATACGTCACTCTGCCTCTCTACCCGGCACCGTTACTGAAGGCACTTTCCCTGCAGCTTCATAGAAGCCTCAGTGTAAGTGAAGGGCAGTAACGGAGTCTGTCTGTGCGATGCAGACCCCCACCGGCTGACAGAGAATCATCCTCTCTGATGGCCGGTGAGGGTCTGCATCGCACAGACAGACTCCGTTACTGCCCTTCACTTACACTGAGGCTTCTATGAAGCTGCAATGAAAGTGCCTTCAGTAACGGAGCCGGGTAGAGAGGCAGAGCGGTGTATGGGAGGGGGGAGGAGTCAGAGGGGTGTATGGGAGCCACCCTCCAATACACCACTCTGGCTCCTCCCCCTCTCATACGCCACTCTGCCTCTCTACCCGGCTCCCTGGTGTCTTGTCAGAAACGGAGGTTCACAGGAGGCAGAGTGGAGTATGGGAGGGGGGAGGAGGCAAAGTGATGTATGGGAGGGGGAGGAGCCAACGTGATGTATGGGAGGAGGCAGAGTGGAGTATGGGAGGAGCCAGAGTGATGTATGGGGGGGAGGAGGCAGAGTGGTATATGGGAGGGGGAGGAGGCAAAGTGATGTATGGGAGGGGAGGAGCCAGAGTGGTGTATGGGCGGGGGAGGAGCCAGAGTGGCGTATGGGAGGGGGAGGAGCCAGAGTGGTGTATGGGAGGGGAGGAGTCAGAGTGGTGTATGGGAGGGGGAGGAGCCAGAGTGGTGTATGGGTGAGTTATAGTGGTGTATGGGGGGTATTATGAATTTTTAGGGCATATAGGGGGTATAAGGCATATGGATATTAGGCATATCAGGGGGCATAAACATATCTGGGGGTAAAAGGTATATCAGGGGGCTCAGTGGCATATAGGGGGTATAAGACATCGATATTAGGCATATCAGGGGGGCATAAAACAAATCTGGGGGTAAAAGGTATATCAGGGGGCTCAGTTGCATATCACTGGCATATAAGGAGTATAAGGCATATCAGGGGCACAGTGGCATATCAGGGGGCACAGTGGAATCTGGCATATAAGAGGTATAAGGCATATATGGGGGCAGAGTGGCAAGCTGGGGGTCAGATGTGCATAACTGGGGGCAGTTTGGTAAATAAAAAAATTTAAACAAGGCTTTTTTCTCAGTTTTTATTAAATATGAAAAATAGTTAACATATGAATTAATATTTACTAATAACTTTGTATTAAAACCTAGTTTGAGAAGCACTGTGTTTGGGTTCTTGTAGCTTTTATTATTATGTCAGTAAAATAAGAAGGTGAATAGAGAGAGAGAGGCCATTGCAATAAAGAGATGAAAGTGTAAATTGTACGTTTTTTATTGCAATTTTTCTTCAATTTAAAATAATGTATTTTTTTATCCGATTAATCGATTAATCGAAAAAATAATCGGCCAACTAATCGATTATTAAAATAATCGTTAGTTGCAGCCCTAATCCACACATTCATTCTCTCACTGATTCACAATTCATCCACACATTTTAATTATTTCATTCTCTCACTCATTCTCACTCTTTATTTCAATTTTCTTACTACCCTCTTTCTCGCTATCTACCCCCTCTCCCCTTTTTCTCACTAACTACCCCCTCTCCCTCCCTTCTCACTATCCACCCCCTCCCCTTGCCTTCTCACTATCTCCCCCCTCTCCTTCCCTTCTCACTATCTACCCCCTCTTCCCCTCTTCTCACTATCTATCCCCTCTCCCACTATCTACTATGCATTGTCCCGGATTGAGGCTGCCCGGGACTTGAGACTTTAAATCCCATTGTAGGACTGTCCTGAGCAATCTGGGACATGTGGTCACCCTAATAATAATATGTTAATAGTCTAGATTGTAAATTCATTTAGCAGGACCCCCCTCATCTGTTGTTCCCATAAGTCAAATTGTTGTTATATACTACTTATATGTCTTGTCTATCCCAAAGTACAGTGCAACAGAATATGATGGCACTTTATAAAATAAATAATAATAGCATACTGATCTTTTTCATTGGATATCTGATGATGAGTGGTCCCTTCTGTGTTTTTCACATTTCTCATCTATTTCTGTGATATTCTTGTTGTAATCACTGGGGCTTTAGCTTTAGCTGAATTAACGGACTGAAAAAATGGAAAAGCCACTTAAGAATATAATACATCACATGTTTAACTGGCGCAAACTTAATTTGTTATTTGGGGTGACCCCCATAATGGTATTTTCCTTACAGACATACTTTGTGGTATATAAAGATGCACATTTAAAAAATGAACTGGGTCATCTAACGCTTTAGATTTCTATAACCGTGTTGTATTATAGACGGCACCCTTAAAGTTTGGTGCTATTTTAAGAAAAACATTATTTTAGAGAAAAAATACACATTAGTGGAATGGTAAAACAGTATTTTATCTAATAAACAGGAATACATGTATTTTAACTTTTTTGGTATCTATTATGCAGTTAGTCAGCATATGTTATATACAAACAGCCATTTTAAGGTCCCCCTCCATAATTCATAATGCACCTTACTTATAGATATGACCCTATGCCCCTCAGACATGCCACTCTAGCCCCTAGATAAGCCACTCTGACTAGGGATGCACCGATATATCGGTGGCCGAAATACCGTATTTGCTGGATTATAAAACGACCCTGATTATAAGACGACCCCCCAAATCTGAATATTAATTTAGGAAAAAAGAAAAAGCCTAAATATAAGAAGACCCTATAGGAAAAAAGTTTTACCAGTAAATGTTAATTCATCTAAACTATTTTTTTTTTTAAATAAAAGCTATGATTGAGAAAAATATTTTGGTTTTATTTCCTTCTATTTTCCAACCTGCCCCCAGTTATGCACATCTGCCCCAGAAATGCCTTATACCCCGTATATGCCACTGTGCCCCATGATATGCCTTTTAACCCTCTAAATGCCACTGTGCCCCATGATATGCCTTTTGACCCCCTATGTGCCACTCTGCCTCCAGAAATGCCTTATACCCCTATATGCCACTCTGGCATTTAGAGGGTTAAAAGGCATATTATGGGAAAGAGTGGCATATAGGGAGGTTTAAGGCATTCAGGAGGCAGAGTGGCGTATAGAGGGTTAAAAAGGCATTTCTGGAGGCAGAGTGGCATTAAGGGGGTTAAAAGGCATTTCACAGAGCACTCTGCCTCCAGAAATGCCTTATGCCCCCCATTTAACACTCCCCCGCCCCCCCCCAAACTTACCTGTGCTCCTGACTTCCCTGTCATGTAGCCGGGGCAGCGTGTAGATCTCACGCCAGGCTGCTTACCTGTGGTTTGGTCGCACAGTGTGCGAGCAGCGTCTCTTGTACCGGCACGGAGAAGCTTGACTGCTTGTCACATCACTCTGCTCCATTCCTTCTTCCTCCACTGTGGGGGGGCAAGAGAAGTTGTTTGCACAGAGGGAATGAATATGAGTTTATGAATGAGTGAATGTTTGTGAATGAATGTTTGTGATAGCATGGATATGTAAGTGTGTGTAGGGCGATAGCATGGCATAAGGAGGCTGTAATCACACTCCTACCATGCCCAGGTTCTAGCATGTACTGGCTGGCTGAGCATGATAGAAGTGTGATTGCTGATTTTGGTTTTGGCCAGGTGAATGCTGAACTTTCAGTTTCTGTCCAGAATTCATTTTGGTGCATCCCTAACTCTGACCCCCTGATATGCCACTCTGATCCTAGATATGACACTCTGCTACTTCCTAATGCATCTCCAGACTCCCTATTGTCTAGTGGGGACAGCCGGTGCTCCGTCATAGAAGCCCCGGCAGCTGTGGAAGTTGCGCGCAGACGTTCACTGGCTGCCAGAGAGGAGGATACAGGCAGTGGCGTCTCCAGCTTTCATATTTAGGGAGGGCACATGGGGGGCCAGGGACCAAAGTAGGGGGGCCAATTATAAAACGGTACATATACACTATATATATATATATATATATATATATACATACACACGTTAGACGTGCATTTTTAACTACATAATATGTATTTATCTCTTTGAAGTAAAGACTGTGATTAAAATATGATTTCAAATAGGGCTGCAACTAACGATTATTTTCATAATCGATTAGTTGGCCGATTATTTTGTCGATTAATCGATTAATCGGATAAAAAAAATGAATGTGTAAATTTTTCATTTATTTAAAATAATTTAATAAACAAATGATGTTAAATACAAACAGCAGAATAAAAAAACTTTGATAAAATGCATTTCTTGTCTTTATTTCCCAACCAGCCCCCCCCAATTGATGCACATTTGAGCCCAGACATGCCACGCTGCCTCCCAGACATGCCACGCTGCCTCCCAGACATGCCACGCTGCCTCCCACATATGCCACGCCACGCTGCCTCCCACATATACCACTCCACGCTGCCTCCCACATATACCACTCCACGCTGCCTCCCACATATGCCACTCCACGCTGCCTCCCACATATACCACTCCACGCTGCCTCCCACATATGCCACGCTGCCTCCCAGATATGCCACGCTGCCTCCCACATATACCACTCCACAGTACCCCCACATATGCCACTCCACGCTGCCTCCCACATATGCCACTCCACGCTGCCTCCCACATATGCCACTCCACGCTGCCTCCCACATATGCCACTCCACGCTGCCTCCCACATATGCCACTCCACGCTGCCTCCCACATATGCCACTGTGCCTGATACGCCTTATACCCCCTGATACACCACTCCATCCTCCCCAGACATGCCACACTGCCTCCCAGACATGCCACGCTGCCCTCCCCACATATGCCACTCCACTCTACCCCCAGATTTGCCACTGTGGCCCCAGATATGCCTTATACACCCTGATACACCACTCCGTCTTCCCCAGACATGCCACACTGCCCTCCCCACATATTCCTTATATAATGTATATGCCTTATATCCCCAGATATGTCACTCCATCCTCCCCAGAATATGCCTTATACCCCCCAGATATCTCATAGTCCCCTCATAGAGTCACAGACCCGTTCACAGCACACTGACACCATACTTTTATAAATAAGTACTGGGTTAATCTTCACTGCCCCCAGGATTTAGATTCCCTTTAGTCTGCCCCCTTTATCTCTAACTGCACCTTAAGTTAACTTTATTAAATTAATCAAATTAACCCTCAGTCCTCATCATTAAACTAACCCTTAACACCCCATTAACCATAACTACCCCTACATTAACTCTAAATACCCCATCAAAACAACTACCCTAAATTAACCCTGAACACCCCATTAACCATGACTGCCCCTAAATTAACCCTAAACACCCCATTAACCACAGCATCCCCTAAATTAACCCTAAAGACTCTGTCAACCACAACAGCCCCTAAACTAACCCTAAACACACCATTAACCACAACTGCCTCAAATTAACCCCAAACACCCCATTAACCACAGCTGCTCCTAAATTAACCCTAAACACCCCATTAACCATAGCTGCCCCTAAATTAACCCTAAACACCCTATTAACCATAGCTGCCCCTAAACACCCCATTAACCATAACTGCCCCTAAATTAACCCTAAATACCCCATTAACCATAACTGCCCCTAAATTAACCCCCACCTCCCCTAACTTTCAGTAGCCCAAATATTAATTTTATACTTACAGTTAGATGAGTGTCACAGCCATGTGGTTCTGGCCTTCTGGGAGAAGGAAGGGGCGGGGCCAGTTGTCACAGTGATTACAGGGAGGGACTGGTAAGTAGGAGCTGCTGCTGTGAGTCAGACTTAACTATTATATAATGAGGGGTATTTTTCAGTGCGTTTGCTCTGAAAAAACCCTCATTTTATAATCGATAATAATCGATTCAACTAATCGATAATGAAATTCGTTGGCAACGAATTTCATTATTGATTATTATCGATTTTATCGATTAGTTGTTGCAGCCCTAATTTCAAAATAACAGCTAAAGTGACAGTTATTTTTCATTCTTTAATATTAGCCCCTGCTGACAATATATATTAATATTAGACCCTGCTGCAGATATATAGAGAAATATTACACCCTGCTTCCGATATATATTAATATTAACCCCTGCTGCGGATATATATTAATATTAGCCCCTGCTGCGGATACATACTAATATTATACCCTGCTGCCGATATACATAGAAATTATACCCTGCTGCCAACATATATTAATATTAGCCCCCACTGCCGATATATATTATTAGTCCCTGCAGCCAATATATATAAATATTAGCCCCTGCAGCCAATATTTATTGATAATAGGCCCTGCAGCCAATATATATTAATATTAGCCCCTGCTGCCGATATATATAAATATTAGTCCCAGCTTCCGATATATATTAATTTTAGCCCCTGTAGCCAATATATATTAATATTAAACCCTGCTGCCAATATATTTGCCACACTGACTGCAGATCATGGGAAGACAGTGCAGTGTTCCCTCCTTCTGACTGCACCGTGACATTGAGAGGTCCTCTCCCCTGTAATCATCCCCACAGTCCCTTTGTCCCCTCATTCACTAAACCATACCGCTCTTTTACTTACACCCTGTAGTTCAGGTATAGATCAAATAAACAACACATGGAAACAGCACACGCAACTGAATGAGATTAAAAAAAAACCTGAATTTGCAGGTATACATAAATAATGTATGGAAACATAGCAGATACAGATCAACAGAATTTGACACACTATTTGACATCCAAACAACTATAAATCATTCATTTTATCACATTATTAAAATCCCAGAAATCAAAAAAGTTAAAAGGCCCAAATAAATTAAGGAGATTAGACATAATGGAAACGTCAACAAAACTTTTAGCCATTAATGCATCACAACCATCTTAGCACTGCGTCACCAAATGAACACCTCATCACAGATAACAAAATGCATACAGCTGCATATAACTAAGCTGAGTACCACTTGGTCTGTGAAGGCCTGTGAAACCAAAGGGGTATAGTGTCCTGTATAATGAAATCAAGAATTGAGTTTCACAAACTCTGAACCAACATCTAACTTTTAATAATATATTCAGATTGAAATAAGAGTAAATAACACAAAACCTTTACTTTTCCTCTGATTTCTAGGCCTAGAAAGTTTTGTCCTTTGAAGTGACCACAAAATCTGGATAAATAAAAATTACAAAGTTCTATTTAACCCTCTACAGCAAGTAAAGTGCCAGGAAACAGATGACCAAACTCATATCAGGACAGGCTCTGCCACACTGACACCCAAACACATACACCAGGACAGGCTCTGCTGCCACATGGACCCCCACATCAGGATGGGATAACCATATAAAATGCCTTCCACATTGCTTTGCTGTTTGTGTGTATTGACCCTTGTGTATTTGTGCCCCCCCAACCACCCCCCTTTGTGCATTTTTGCAATACACCCTTGTGTATTGATTTATTTGATGCCCCCAGCCAGCCCCCCCCTGCCTTGTGTATTGATTTATTTGATGCCCCCAGCCAGCCCCCTCCCTTGTGTATTGATTTATTTGATGCCCCCAGCCAGCCCCCCTCCCTTGTGTATTGATGCACCAACCCCTTGTACTGGTTAATATAATGGCCCCCATACCCATGTGTATTAACCCCCCCCCGTTTGTGTATTGATATATGTGACATCCTTCTAACCACCCTGATGTGTAATTATGTCCCCAGCCACCATCTTTTTGTATTATTTAATTTTTCCAATGCAGCCCCCCCTTGTTAATGTCCCTCCTTCTGTCACCTCCACTATTTATTTAAAATAAAATACTTTTTTTGCTGGCCTTCATTCTTCCACTGTAACACAGCAGACTGCTCTTCTCCCTCATGCTCTTCTCCCTGTCAGGCAGTGACAAGCAACTGTTCTGTAAGAGCCCGTCCCCTTCAAAGGGGCGGGACGAAGAGCCTCAGTCAGTGATCAGCATGCCGGCAATCCATTAAGCAGCCAGTGGAGGCGGTTTTACAGCCGCTTTGAAACTGTCAGTCGCATCGGCTGCAATTAGAGCTTAGTGTTCCGGCACACCGGGTCAATGGTATAACGTTTCAATTGGGGGGGGCACACTGGGGGGCACAGCATAATGTAGGGGGGGCCATGGCCCCCTCTGGCCCCCCTGGCGATGCCACTGGATACAGGTCTGTAGTGTAGAGCAACTAACGGCAAGATTCTCATTAATATGTCAAGTCCCTTATTTTATATAAATGATGTCCTTTGCAAATAAATCTAAATACAGATGATAATGCAGAGTGAGAAAAAAAATGACCAAAGACCAAAGAGCTGTCCAAGGATGTCAGGGACAAGATTGTAGACCTACACAAGGCTGGAATGGGCTACAAGACCATCACCAAGCAGTTTGGTGAGAAGGTGACAACAGTTGGTGCAATTATTCGCAAATGGAAGAAGCACAAAATAACTGTAACCTCGGTCTGGGGTTTCATGCAAGATCTCACCTCGTGGAGTTTCAATGATCATGAGAACGGTGAGAAATCAGCCCAGAACTACACCGGAGGATCTCATTGATGCTCTCAAGGCAGCTGGGACCATAGTAACCAAGAAAATAACTGGTAACACACTACGCCGGGAAGGACTGAAATGCTGCAGCACCTGCAGGGTTCCCCTGCTCAAGAAAGCACATATAAAGGCCCGTCTGAAGTTTGCCAATGAATATTTGAATGATTCTGGGTGAATGAACTGGGTGAAAGTGTTGTGGTCAGATGAGACCAAAATCGAGGCATTTGGCATCAACTCAACTGTTTGGAGGAGAAGGAGGAATGCTGTCTGTGACCCCAAGAACACCATGCCACTGTGACAGAATGACATGTCATACAGGGCCCCAAGGTAGTCAGAGATGGCTCCAGCCTGGCTGTCAAACAAAGATAGCACAGGCAGGAACTCCATTGTTTAATTAATCCCATCAATAGGATTGCTGCCTGGGGATTAAAGGTTGGGTTTAATACATGTATCTGTTAATTTATGTTAATGCAGTTCTGTGGATATATGAGTCTATGTTTTACATCAATAAACTGTTCATTCCTGCTGTACTCAGTTCAAGGTAGTTCTGTCTACTTATTGGGTACACATAGCAGGGTTCCAAGGTGCGTATGCTGGCTGGTGCTGGAAGTGATTCCGGGGAACACAGGAGGATATATATGGGTGATCTCTGGGAGTTACTACAGCTCTCTTGCATCAAACACGGAGGTGGAAACATTATGCTTTGGGGGTGTTTTTCTGCTTAGGATACAGGACAACTTCACTGCATCAAAGGGATGATAGATGGAGCCATGTACCATCAAATCTTGGGTGAGAACCTCCTTCCTTCAGTCAAGGCACTGAAAATGGGTCATGGAGAGTTTTCCCGCATGACAATGACCCAAAACACACAACCAAGGCAACAAAGGAGTGGCTCAAGAAGAAGCATATTAAGGTCATGGAGTGGCATAGCCAGTCTCCACACTGTGGAGGGAGCTGAAGGTTCAAGTTGCCAAACCTTAGCCTCAAAACCTTAATGACCCAGAAAGGATCTGCAAAGAGGAGTGGGACAAAATCCATGGCCACCCTCCAGCATATGGGCTTTGGCGCGGGCTTTTTGACTTGGATACAGTCACTTTATAATGCACCATCGGCAAGGATCCGCATCAATGGCCTCCTTTCCGACCCCTTCCCCATCCGCAACGGGACCCGACAAGGCTGCCCCCTCTCGCCGATGTTATTTGTCTTATCCCTCGAACCCCTTCTGCAAGCGATACGCCTGAACCCAGACATCAGGGGACTAGAGTGTGTCACCTCTTGCGGGTGGTAGAGTGGGCGTGTGGATCCCGCGGGAAACGGTGGATAGAGGTGGAGGGCGGTCTGCTTGGCAGGTCGATCAGTTCCTTATCCTGGCTGGAGGTGCAGTGCAAGTATGACGGCAGCGCACCCCTTCATACGCGCGACTCTCGGTGTGTGGCACTCGGTACTACGGGGCACCACTATCTCCTCTGTCCCATCTCCTCTTACTCCAATACACGACAACCCTGATTTCCCCCGGGAATGGGGGGAGACGTGTTCCTTGCGGTGGCCGCGAGAGAGGTACTGGGGATTCGTGCTTACCTCTCCCACTCTGGCCTGCAGCCCTTAGAGGCCTTGGTGGGCCCGGACCTTCCTACGGCCCTCGCGCGTTTCTGCTACGCCCAACTGGGCAATTTCTTCTGATCACTGGTTCGTAGGCAGCAGGTCCTCAGGGACCTAACCAAGTTTGAGGAAATGTGCACCCTGACTTCACCCCCTGCTCACGGCATCTCTCTCTTCTACGGCCTCCTCCTCTTGGCTATCTTTCCCTCCTCGCCACCTCATGAGGGTAAATGGGAAGCCTCGTTGCAAATCACTGTAACTGAACAACAATGGGAGAAGATTTACGTTCTCACTCACCGCTGCTCCCTAGACCTAGAGATGTCCTACAAGCTGATGGCCTTCTGGTACAGACTCCCGTCGACAACCGCCCGGTTCTGCCCCACTGGGAGGGATGAATGTTGGCGGTGCGGGGAGTCCCCATGTTCTTTACTCCACCTATGGTGGTCATGCCCCCTCATGATACCCTATTGGTCGACCATCCACTTCCAAATTCGATCCCTCACCGACAAGGACATACCCTTCACCCCCGTGTTTCTCCTCCTTCTCCACATGCCCTATCCGGTTTCGTGGTACAAACTGTGGTCCGCACTCTACTGACAGCAGTGAAAGCCTTGATCCCCTTGCACTGGGGAGATTCTCCCCCCCCTACGATTCGGGAGTGGATCCAGAGAGTGGAGATGAGCCAAGTTCTCGAGGAACTGATTTATTCCCCCATGGACAGATCTGAGAAACACCACAGCATTTGGTTCCACTGGCTGCAACTTCTCTCTAGTCCTCAGATTCACACTCTGCTTGACAATGTGTCCTCATGAGGACTGGTTCCCGAGTTGTCTCCATCAGGTGCACGACCCTCCTGCCCCCTATCGGTTGCCCTCCCCTGGCCCCCCCCCTTTTTTTTTTTTTCCTTTCTCTCACTCTCTCCGCTCCCATTCTCCTCTCCCTTTCACCACCCTCCCTCTCCTCCCCTGAAATTCCCTTTCCCTTCACACTCGCTGGCCTCATCTGTAACGCCCATCTATGCTCGCAGGGCCGGGGGTTAGTGGTTGCTGCGTGCAGTGCCACCCTAACATCCCCTCAACATATACTCACTTATGATTACACAAGGGATATCTACATCCACATCCCTTACACCTATATACCCTTTGTGCTCGCCACACCAATTCTAATTTCCCTCTTGTGACGTGCTCACATGACACTGAGTCTTGCAACGATACCACACTGCCTGACTGGTTATGAAGCTTATCCTCATGTACCACGCTTTCTTCCATTCTCTGGTTCCGTACACCGGGGCTCCCTTGCCCTCAGGCACAACGTCATGGCTCTATTCCTGTGGATTACTGGTGCCGGGGAGTATGAATATGAGAACCTTGTTTTACCGCATGCTGTGTCCCCACGGTAGCGGGATGTCTGTCGCCATATGTCATGTTGCTGTGTAACACCTTATACTTACCGCACTGTGCTAACTCTGTGCTCATGTGGCTCTGTAACTGTTCATGGTTGATGTACTGCCTGTATGCCCGCATAGTGTGAACTGTACATGTTCCCCTCCCCCTTTTTTATTTTCTGTACCCTCCCATTGTTCCGCTTGACAAAAATAGAGAAAACCTCAATAAACATTGATTTACCATGAATATAAGACTATCCTATAAACTATCCTGCCCCCCCAGATATCCCTTATATCCCCTATATGCCACTCATCCCCGATATGCTTAAAACCCCTATATGCCACTGTGCCCCAATAAACTTTATACCCCTTTATGCCACTCATCCCCAAAATGCTTTATACCCCATATATGCCACTCATCCCCGATATGCTTTATACCCCTATATGCCACTCTGCCCCAATAAGCTTTATACCCCTATATGCCTCTCTGCTCCAATAAGCTGCCCTCCTCCTCTGTGGTCCAATGATTTTTCCCACTGACTAGCTGTGTGAAGCAGTTGCAGGAAAGTGCTCTGATTCTGTGCATGGAGGTCTCAACAGACCCCTAACCACAGCTTTGGCTGAGCATGTCTCCTGCATGGAAAATAGCTGTATAAATTTCAAAGGCCCTCTCAACAATAAGAAAATGCATATAATGGCTAGAGCATCCCTTTAACTGCTTTGTGAACAAAAGTCCAGGTCCTGCTTATTAGTAAACTAATATAAAGAAGCATTTATCCCTTTTTTGTAAATGAAATGAGTCACTGGAATGCTGGTAGTGATCCTAGAGAAGAATCTCCTTTGTTACCCCAGGTTGTAAAGAACGTCTGGGATTTGTAATGAAACTGTGTGGAGTCTGGCTACATGTGTGACGTACACGGGGGACCATGCTGCAGCTGTTAACATAATATAAATGTGCTCAAAGTTCTGGGTTATTTGGCAAGGATCTTTGAATATCATCCATAATATATTATTAGTAAACATCTTCTTGTAGTTTTGTATGCAGCTTGTAAAACATTTTTTTCAGCCTGGGTCCGTGAAACAAAATATATTATACATCATCATCCTACGCAATAAAAATTTCACACAAATCTTTGAAATAACAGATGAAAAGATTTTAAGAGACCAGTGGTTTATTGCACTTTATGCAACGACGCATATAATAAAATAATTATGGTTGTTTTATTCACATTAAAAAATCACAGTCTATCCATTGATTGTCTAGCAGCATATCTCTTATCTATCTTGGCTTCCTAACTCCATGACTGTTGAAAAATGCATAAGCCAGTTATCAGGTATAATGGTAGCGCATAATGTAGGAATGTTTCATAGTAACACTGCAGTGAGCATGAATCTTGTGCACTGGAGATGAATTACTTGCACTGTTAGGGTCTTACAACACGGTACTCAGTTTAGTGTTTGCACAGATCTTTCTAACAATGACTTCTAGAATCTCTCTCAACCACAGAGAGGCTCTATGAAAATTAACAATATCAGTGTATGTTAATCAAATATACTAAAATATTGTAGCTTCAAAAGATAACATGGAAATGACCTGCTCATAGGCATTTGTAAACAGTATTTTGGCAGACATTTTCAGCAGTGATGGAGTTAACTATATAGTACCTGTGACTCGTTAACCCTTCCCAGGACCAGTTACCATAACAGCTAAACTGCATATACGAATGGTTCTAGTAACTAAGCGAGCACTGTATCAAGGGTTTGGGGAAACAAGCTGGGTCCATTTATGGTTTGGGTTGGTGCTTGTTGTCAGGAACTGCTTTGGTGTATGATTTGGGCATCAGAGCAAAAACGACTTTCCCTCTGCAAAAGGAAAAAAGAGGAATGATCACACATTAAATTGACTGCACAGGACAACCGATAACTCTCATGATTCTGGCCTTTGGGAATCCTGTGATTCAAGAGTTTTGAGTTCCTCTTCTAACACAGATCATGTGCGCAAAATTGTTTTATACAACCTTAACAAGCCATTTTTGGCATAACCCTGTTATAATAGTATTAGGCTACCTACATAAAAAATATTCCTTTACCTCTACGACGATGCTGCGGCTTCTTTAGATTCTACATTTTCATCAATCTCTGAAAGAAACAAGCAGACATTTAAGCGACACAAGGCAATATACATACCAGGATCAGTTCAATCCATCCAAACATAGACTCCCCGCTGATCATTATCTGCTAAACAATGGCCAACGTGGTAAAATTAAGAAGCCGGCCCATTTCAGTTCAGAGCCCAGTCAGTCTAACTGTGAAGCATTTGGTACGTTCCACAGAACCCAGTACAATAACAATCCTGCCAAGTATGCTGCATGGTTCTGAGAACATCAAAAAGTCACAGGGGACTCTCCAAACTTCATAGGTCATTGCCATATTGTACTCACCTTCTTTGGCTAGAGAAGTCTCCTCAAGAACTTCCTCTGGCTTCCTTGCAGAGAGCTCGGACCAGTCATCTTCTGCTGCTGAAGCTAGTTCCTCCTGGATATTGTCAGTCTGTGCTTCTAGCACTGGGGCAGGTGATGCATCAGTGACAGCCTCGATGGATTCTGTGCTCTCTTCTGTTATATAAATTACATTGAACTTCTGTTAATCTGAGAGTCGGAAGATATATTACATGGACAAGTGGTCTTCAGGTTATGCTGTAACTGCGTTTTGCAGTTATTAATGAGCTTTAGACGCCTATGCTAGGCATATGGCCAGAGACACAACCTGGACCCCTGGCACTGCAAGAAGGGCTGGACGTACCGGTACGTCCATAGGGAATTCTTGAGAGGCGTTTTTTGGATGTTCTGGTACGTCCGTAGGGATTGAAGGGGTTAAATAAGTTTAAGCACATGCCAGCATGCGACCCGGAGACAGAATTTTGCATTTAACAGTTTGTCAGAACAAGCGAACGAAGTGCACTGAAATGCACAATACCTACACATACTGCAGAACTTGGAACTTTTACATCTCGTCCTACTGTCCCCATGTCGTAATAGGACCATCTTTGAAGCAGGCTACTTCAATTAACCCCATCAAACCATATATTTTTGAAAACTAGAGACCCCAAGGTATTTCCAATTGTAGCATTTTAACCCTTTCCATGCATGCGATTCAACCACCAGGCTTTGCCAAAGTTTGTGGTAGCAATTTTATTCTTCTCTTTCACACAAATTGTACTTCGGGTATAAATTTACAGCTCCAGGTATACGTCACTATCAAACAACACCCCAATGTTCAGCAACATCTCCCAAGTACAGTGATACCACCCATGCATGGCGTTTGGAAACAGGAAGTTCTACTTACCGAGAGCTTCTTTTCCCTGTCAATCCCTGGTGACACAAGGATAGACTCCTCCTCCGTACCTGATAGGGCAGGACTCCAAACTTTAAAAGGGCCCTCCCCTCCTACTAACACCAGTGAATATCAAAGACCACACAGGCAAAGAAATCTGATGCAACAAAGTTTATTGAAAAGAAGGGAGGGAACAAAAAATGTGTCACCAGGGATTGACAGGGAAAAGAAGCTCTCGGTAAGTAGAACTTCCTGTTTCCCTGCCATCCCAGGTGACACAAGGATAGATTTACCAAAGAAGAAGGGTGGGCAAACTAAGGAGACAAAACAGCCTCAAGGACCTTCCGACCAAAAAGAGAGTCCTCCTGAGCCATATGGTCGAGACGGTAATGCTGCACAAAAGCGTGGAGAGTCCGCCAAGTAGCCGCCTTGCAGATCTGGTCAGGCGAAAGGCAACATCTTTCAGCCCAGGAAGTGGAGACCGCCCTAGTAGAGTGGGCACGGATCCCCACAGGAGCAGGTTGGCCGGCTGCAGAATATGCCAAGTTGATGGTTGCAACAATCCACTTGGCGATGGAAGACTTGGAGATACTGATGCCCCTGTTGGGCCCTGAAGAGGCCACGAATAAACGAGAGGACTTACGCAGGGGTAGAGTCCGTTCCAAATAGATGGTGAGGCATCTCTTCAGATCCAGAGTGTGAAGAACTTCTTCTTCAGCCGAGCCAGGATCAGGAAAAAAGGTAGGCAACACAACCTCCTGGTTCTTGTGGAAAGCCGACTGAACCTTGGGTGCAAATTCAGGTGGCAGAGAGAGAACCACCTTATCCGGGAAAAAACGGAGAAACGGTTCCTTCGTAGACAAAGCCTGGAGTTCACAAATCCGACGAGCGGAAGTAATGGCTACTAAGAAGGCCGTCTTCAGCGATAATAGATACAGGGAAACCGACTGAAGAGGCTCAAAAGGAGGTAATGTGAGTCTTCGAAGGACGAGATTCAGGTCCCACGGAACCATCCTGGTGACTGAACGAGGACGTATCCTGACGATGGCCTTGGCAAAACGTCTGATCACAGGCAGAGATATAAGCTCGAACCCGAGGAGAGCACTGATGGCAGAAATCTGTACCCGGATCGTAGAAGGCTGAAGGCCACAGTCGAATCCTTCCTGGAGGAAATCCAGAATAGAGGCAGAGGAACAGGAAGTTGGCGAAATCCCCTTGGAACCACACCAACTGTGAAATCTCTTCCAGATCTTAATGTATCGCAGAGAGGTAACCTTCTTTCTACTCTGCAGAAGAGTCTCAGCCACATGACAAGAAAAACCTTGCGCTCTCAGCAGTCCGCGTTCAATCTCCAGGCCGTCAGGTGGAACACGGCAGGGTTTGGGTGTAGGAATGGACCCTGATGTAGAAGGTCTTTCCAAGCTGGGAGCTTCAGAGGGGGAGAGAGACCTAGAGCGATCAAGTCGGAATACCAGACTCGCTTCGGCCAGTCTGGTGCAATCAGGATCACAGAGGCGTGGTCCTTCTTGATCTTCTGCAGGACCCTGGAGATTAGGGCAAACGGAGGGAAAACGTATGCGAGACGGAAATCCCATTCCTGTGAGAAGGCATCTATTGCCAAGGGATGATCCTGAGGCCTGAGGGAAAAGAAGACCGGAACCTGAGCATTGTCTCTGGAAGCCATTAGGTCGATCTCGGGCAAGCCCCACCTTTGGACGATTAGATTGAAGGCTCTCGGATGCAGAGCCCACTCGCCGCTTAGCACAGGAGTTCTGCTCAGGAAATCTGCTTGAGAATTCAAAGTTCCTCTGAGGTGAACGGCGGACAGAGTCATGTGATGGGCCTCTGCCCAAAAGGAAATCCTGAGCGATATACGGAGAAGTTGAGGACTTCTTGTGCCCCCTTGTCTGTTGACATAGGCTACCACTGCTTGATTGTCGGAACGAAGCAAAATGTCCTTGCCGGCGAGCAGATGCTCCCAGTGATGCAGAGCTTTTTCTACTGCAAGTAACTCCAGACAGTTTGAGGGAAGAAGTGTTGTAGCTGGAGACCAGAGACCCTGCACAAACAGGTCTTGATACGTAGCTCCCCATCCCTTGATGCTGGCGTCGGTGGTGAGAAGTACCTTGGAGACAAGAGACCATCTTTTCCCGGCTGCAAGGACGTTCCGTTGGAGCCACCAGGAGAGGGAAGCTCTGACCTGCGGAGGAAGACAGACACGCCTGTCCAGAGCCAAGGGGGTGTCTTCTAGATGGTTGAGGACAAATCTCTGAAGTATTCTCATGTGGGCCAGAGCCCAGGGCACTGCATAATTTGCGGAGACCATCTGGCCCAGCAGGGACATACATAACCGTAAGGGGCTGCGGTGCGCAGAGCGAATTCTGCGTACTAGGAATCGAATCCCCTCTATTCTGGCAGTCGGAAGGAAAGCCTTCCCGGAGCAGGAATCCAGGCGAAGACCCAGGAACACTAGATGTTGAGAGGGAATGGTGCAGGATTTGTCCCAGTTCAGAATCCAGCCGAGACTTTGTAATGTGTTGACCACCGTGGAAAGATGAACCCGAAGAATCTGCGCCGACCGGGCATGGATAAGCCAATCGTCCAGATAAGGAATGACTGAGATACCCTGAACACGGAGATGGGCCGCCACGACTGCCAAGAGTTTTGTGAAAACTCTTGGTGCTGCTGACAAACCGAATGGCAGGGCTTGAAACTGGAAATGCTGGACAGTTGAACCCCGAGGAATCGCCACTCTCAGGAAACGTTGATGAGACGGATGGATGGGAACGTGGAAATATGCATCCTTTAGGTCTAATGAAGCCATGAAGTCGTTGAGGCATAAGGTGTCGAGGGTGGATCTCACTGTTTCCATCTTGAACCTGATGAACTGGAGGTGACGGTTCAAAAAACGCAAGTCTATGATTAAGCGAAGGCCACCCGGTTCCTTGGGGACCAGAAAAACCGGAGAATAAACCCCCTGGCCTTGTTCTGGCCAAGGAACAGGAACCAGGACTCTGATGTCTGTCAACTGATGAATGGTGGAAAACAGGACCGACCGCTTCACCTGGTCTGGAGGAAGGTGGGAGATCAAAAAATGGTCCGAAGGTCTGGTCCGGAATTGAAGTTGATAGCCGTGCGATACAACGGCTCTCACCCAGGGGTCTCGGGTGAGTGAGAACCAACTGTCGGTGAAAAAACGAAGTCTTCCTCCCACCGGAATGGAGAAGGCGTCATGCAGCGTTCTTGGGGTCTTGAAACGCTTTGGGGAAGGCGATCCTGTCAAATCTCCCCCTTCCCCGAGGGAATCTGCCTCGAAAGTTTTGCTCTCTAGACGAGGGGTTGAATCTAGAACTATGGCCTCTAGATTGTCCCGGGAAAAAAGGCCGAAAGGACTGCCGTCTTTTCGAAGGAGGCTTTCGCTGAGGCATCCAATGCTTGTCCCCTGTGGTCTTCTCCAAAAGGGACTCCAGCTCTTCCCCAAATAAAGTCTTGCCCTTAAAAGGGATATTAAGAAGCCTGTTCTTAGAGGCATTATCCGCCGCCCAGGCCTTAAGCCACAAGGCTCTTCTAGCTGCCACCGAAAGCGCCGAAGCTCTGGCTGTCATTCTGATGTTTTCGATTGAAGCATCACAGAGAAAATCCACGGCCAATCTCACGGCAGCAACATTCTTGAGGATAGTCTCCCTGGAGGTTTTGGCAGCAATATCCTCTTCGATCTGGGAGAGCCAAATCTTGACAGCTCTGGAAACTGAGGCAGAAGCAATTCCAGGTTTAAAGGCCGCAGCCGAAGCCTCGAAAGATTTCTTAACTGCAGCTTCGGCTTTCTTTTCCATGTGGTCAGAAAAATGAGAGCCATCCTCAAGGGGCAGAGTAGTCTTTCTGGAGACCTTCATAACAGCAGTATCCACCAGCGGGGTAGCGCAAAAATCAGCAAAGTTCTCATCAAAGGGAAACATGCGTTTAACCCGTCTGGACATGTTAACCCTCCTTTCCGGGTGGTTCCATTCCTGCTTGATAACGTCAGAAAGTGCAGGATGAACAGGGAACGAGGCAGACTGCTTGGAGAAGCTGGCACCAAAGAAAGAGTCATTTTTCTGGGTGGAGGCCTCCTCCAAATGCATAGCTGACCTCACAGCAGAAATCAAAGTCTCAATTTCCTCCACCGGGAACAAAAAAGAACTTTCCTCCCGGATCTCTCCTTCCTCTGAGGAACCTTCCTCTACCTCAGGATAATCAAACTCAGAGTCTGAGAACAAAGGCTGACGCCCCAGGAGAGCAGGGTCTTGTACCGCGGGAAGGTGATGATAGGCAGGAACAGGAACAGGAACCGTCTGACGGAAGGCAGAGAAGGTAGACTGCATCTCCTCTTTAAGCCAGACCAAAAATTCCCTACCCCCAGACGGCTCAGAATCCGCTACAGATCTCAGGCAAGCGGAGCAGAGTTTCTTCCTTGAATCCTGCAAAGCCTTGTGACACCCGGAGCATTGGGCATGTTTAGACTTCATAACAGCTTTCTTGGGCTTGTCCTCAACAGAGGGCGGCTCAGAATTATCAGGGGCCGACATGATGAAAGATGCAACAGCACCTGACCAAAAGAAGCAGCAGGAACACACACAGCATTCAAATAGCTTACCTTCCATATATACAGTGAAAAAGGAGCTGAAATTAGGCTGGAATCTGCAACAGCAGAGAGTTTGGCGCCAAATTTTCAAATTCTGACCAAAACGAGGCTTGGAATGCACAACCAGAAGTGCAGAAGCCCAATCGGAAGACAGCAGACACCATATTGGCCGAAGCCAGTAAGCCGCAACAGCGGCATCTAGTGGCTGAAACACAGACCGGCAGGCGTCCCCGGCTATAGGAGGTGCTGGCAACCTGCTGGCATCTCCGTACACACGGCCGGTGGAGCTGCCGCTAACCGCCAGGACGGCGGCCAGGATCACCGCCGGGACGCCGGTACAGCCGAACACCGCCGGGGTGCCGGCACCGCCGCGATCACCGTGACGACGGCGCCGCCGGGGGCCGCGATAACCACCGGGACGACGGAGCCACCCGAGACGACGGCGCCGCCGCGGCCACCGCCGGGACGACGGCGCCGCCGCCGCGGCCGCGAACACCGCCGGGACGACGGTGCCGCCGCGGCCGAGATCATCGCCGGAACAAGCGCTGGGCGACGCAGCACCAGCCATCAGGCTGAGGTGCAAGGTATCCCCCAGGAATGGGGGCTTAGCCCGGGGAAACGGCTCAACCTAGAGCCTAGAAAATAATAAAAAGGTAGACGAGTCCCCTACCTGGTAGGGCAGGAGAAAACACTGGTGTTAGTAGGAGGGGAGGGCCCTTTTAAAGTTTGGAGTCCTGCCCTATCAGGTACGGAGGAGGAGTCTATCCTTGTGTCACCTGGGATGGCAGGGAAAGTGCGCTCACACCCCCCCATTTTGGTCAGCCTGTGCCTATGCCCTATCTTTGAGCCCCGCCACTCCAATTTACCCCATCAAACCATTAATTTCTTTTATATTAGACGCCACTTGGGTATTTGAAATGCTTTAACTCTTTCCATGTCAAGATTTTTTGGAAGATACATCGCTAATTTTAGCACTTGCTCATAATAATGAACTTTATTTTATTCTTTTGGACTTTTTTTTTTACATTTTGCTGGAACTGGATGGTTCCTCTGATGCATAATAATTTTTAATTTTTGGCGAACTTTTCCAACTTTGTTATTTTTTTACAGGACGACCGCCATCTTGCGAGAGGCAAAATCACTTGCAATAGCGGTTGTGACTGTTCTCCAGAGCGATCACACCACGTCCTGGGGTGAGTGTTCGATGTCCCTGAATGCCTCATGATCGAGGCATTCCAGCAACATTTTGAAGATGGTTGATCGCCTCGTAAACTTTTAAAACGGGTGTCAACTGTCGTACAATGTATGGCGGATGTTGACACCTATGGGGAGGGGCCAGACATGGCCCATGATGCCGATCTCAGTGATGCCGATCTCAACATCGAGGCATTACAGCAACACCGTTTAAACGAAGAAAGTGATCGTAGATCACTTTCTAAGCTTGTTTAATGAAATGACGCGTCAGACGTGTCATAGGTCGTTATGTGACCATTTTTCCGTGATGTGCCTGACCCGTCAATGGATGTTAAGGGGTTAAATATCTAAGTGCAGTGACACCACATCATAGGTTTTAAATGTATTTTAGTACAAAAAGAAGCCATGTTAAAGGACACGTACAGATGCCCATTATTTCTACTGTACATTTCCCAGTCTTATGTAGAGGAAGAATGCAATGGGCGAGCCAGAGTTCTTGCTCCCAACTGGTTTCTTAGGCATCCACAGGTAAGTGAATGTGCATCTTATAGTACTTATACTTAGATATCACTAGACGTGAGCATGACAGCCCAATTAAAGTGGAGATATCATCCCCAAATGTCTACATCACACAAGCCAATATACAGATAAAAGGTATCTAGTGTTAATTGTTAACTACTAAGATCAACTCACCTAAAATATATTAGGCTATTCACAGAACTACGATCACAAACGATAAATTTAAGTCCAACTAGTGGATATGCAGTTTATATGTGCCCATTTGGATGGAGGCTGTAGCCTTTGTTCAAAGGCTCAATGGATCATCTAAGCTTCTAAAATATTCCTTTTTGTTAGGTGCCACATTGCAATTGTAGTCTATTCACTGGGGAGTTAACAGTAGAGTTGTGTTTCAGCTCCTTGACTTCAATATACAGTATGAAGGGCTTCTGCTGCAGTTAGAGCTTTGTTGGTCCTCTTGAATGTATAGTTAGGCCAGTGGAGGTTCTTCAATGTTTTACACATTGAACTATGCTTTATCCAGCGCCAGACCAAACCTTCTTAATGGACGAATTTGCTAGTGACGACCTTCCATAATGAATAGTAAAGAGAGAGTGTGAAAACCATAACTCTCCCAACAATTCCCCCTCATGTCTGACATGGAGGTCACATAGATAGCGTTATGGCTGGCATGTGCAAAGAACGTAAATAAATAAATAAAGAACGTTTGCCCCAAATAACGTGATTCCAGAAGCTTGACTAATTCACAATATATATGTATTAAATAATATTAAAGTGGAAATTGCTAATGTTCTGCACGGATTTGGGGCAAACACATACAGCAATACCCACAGCAACACCTCCATGGGAATAATGGAAAATTAATTAAAGACTTACGTTTTTTTCCATTACAAATAAAATAATGTTGTTCACACTAGATTGTGAGCTTGTTTGTGCAGGACTGCTTACCTGTTTCTGTAAATTATGCTCTATCTTACTTATGTCCTGTTTTCCCATTATACAGCGCTACAGAATATGATAGCACTATATAAAAGAATAACTTGTGCCCAATGCCACTTTTCTTATGCAAATAATTTCCTTCAGTTCTATGTATTTTCTGAGAAATTCTAAAACAAAATCCACATTATCCAACAAGGATGTATTAACTATTTGAATGAGTGCTTTTGTCTTAATATAAATCCATTTTCAAGAAGAAAAGTATTTGGCTCTCTGATGAGGTACTTTGGAGAAATGTAGCAACTAGTATATAAAACTGAGAGGATTAACCTGGAGCTGGGGCGGCCTCAGAGCCTGTACGCAATTCTTGTTCTGTAGGAAGCGACGCACCCTCTCCAACCACAGGTTGATCTCCTGTCTGCTGATCCACAACAACTTCTGTAGCCACCACTTCCACTGTAACAGACTCCACCTTTTCTTCAACGGTTTCAGATACAACGGAGATTTCAACGGGAAGACCTTTTAAAGATTGTGAAAAACATTCAGGCGGCTCTGGCACCAATAAATTCAAAAATCACTAATTCTGCAGTTTCTAGAGGGTACACCAAAGCACACGTGCAAAATGGAGAACCGAGCTTGTTGCATGAAACACAAGCTTGTTGTCTTGTAAAATCAAAAAGGCAGGACTTTGTCTTCCAGCAACAGAACACTTGTAGGGATTGTGCATCCTCCCATACGCTGTAGTTGAATCCAATATAAATTCTCAACAAATTATAATGTAGGAGCCCCCCCTAAATAATAAGCTTAACAAATATGTTTTGTTAAATGTCTTACAGCATTTAGTATCTAATTCCCTTAAAGTTATAGTTCCAGAAATATGAAAACTTCATACACAGCACTGAAAACAGAGGCTGTGCTTGTTTCAGTGATCTACTATTTCAGATGAACTAAAACAAGATGTTATTTTAAAAATTACCATATTTGCTCGATTATAAAACCCCCCAAAATTTTATTAACTTAGGAAAAAAAGAAAAAGCCTGAATATATAAAAAAAAAAGACTACCCTATAAGAAAACAGTTTTACTAGTAAATATTAACTCTCATGTAAACTATTTTTTCATATTTAATAAAAACTATGATTGATAAAAATGCATTTTTTGTTTTTATTTCCTTTTATTTGCCGGGGAGAAGGATCCAGGTCCCCTGCAGCGCTGCGCGGGATCTGGATCTTAGTCTTGTCATCAGACCTCTATATGATTAGAGATTAGAAGACGACCTCGAATATAAGACGATGGCTATTTTTCAGAGTATTTGCGCTGAAAAAACCTTGTCTTATAATCGAGCAAATACGGTAATAAGGTGTAACAGAGATGCTGAAACCGTGCTCTGTGGGCAGTTAATACAATAGGACAACAACAAAGAGCCATTTGTTATAGTTTTCGAAGCATGCACAGCTGCCAGTGTCCTCGTTTGCTACCATTTTGCATGAGTGCATTTGAATGCTTGCCACAGAGTTTATGGGAAAGCAGAAACAAGTGTAAAAACAGAGGGAAATAGGATGACAAGATAGGACAGCATTCTAGTTGTAACCAGAAAGCTCACCTTCTCCTGGTAGTGACAATTACACAATTATTTGCAGCTGAGGTGATTAAGTTGTGTTAAATGTACAGCCACACAGGGGGTTATTAAGACACACACAAAGCTGTTATAGACCCAAGGAGGCCAAACAACCGACGCCATGCACTTTGTGCTTCACTCATATTTACATATCATGCCCAGCATGGCAATTATAGATTTGGGAAATATCTTACTTCTATCTACAGCTAAATAGGAAGTTTTTTGGGCCCAAGATATTTCCTCTGTAGATAATGTTCCTTTAGAAGAGGTGATAAAATAACTATAAAACAGTAATTTAATCCAATTAAAACCTAACTTGTTAATGTAGGACAGTTTAGTAGTCCTCTCTGAAATTCTCTTCTAATCATTAAATTAGATAAGAACCCGCTATATATTTACATTAAAATTACAAATAGCTATAAAAAAGCAATATAACCATTTTTTTGAACTAAAATGTCACTCAAAAAAACAACTTCCTAGGGGGGGGGGGAATTATATAATTCACTTGAATTATATCTGTTATTTTAAACACCTAAAACAATTTTATTGAAATATAATGTTAAACCAACCCCAATCTTTTAAACCCTTACTGACAGGACATCAAAAGCTGGTAAGGCAACATGTATTAAGTCGAGAATTAAAACAAAACTGTGTTAGTTACGTAATGACACAAATCCAGTTAGTAAAAAGAAAAAGGCCACCCTTAGGAGAAATCCTTTCACCGGGGAGAAACCCATCTGAATTGAACCAAGGAATGACAGACAACCAAAACTCAACATTCAGAGTGGTTGTTTTTATTGGACAGTCATTTACACACATAAGCAATCAGCCATAATACACTTTTTTTATTAAAAGATTTTAGAACAGTATTTTTCTATGGCTCCAGTCTCTTATGTACTGAAGGGACCTGAGTTCATTCAGGTGTAGCAAGAAAAGTGGTGTAAATAAAAATCATTCTTTGTTGCATTTTTTTTATTAATGCCGAGAATTAAATATGTCATCTCTAGTTACGCTGCACAGCAAGATGGGACTGTCCATTTTTGCGCATATAGCTTCCAACTTTGGGAAGAGATTTCCTTGGAATTTATTCTGGAAATTGTAAGAAGCAGAGTGATAATTAGAGAGGAAAATGAAACTATTGTGAGCCCTAAATGACCAATTATCAAAGATATGTATTTTGATTAAACCAGCACTGACACGTACCGACATCCATGCATCATTTATTCACAAAACATTTGAGATTCCCTGTGCTGTGAACAACTCAATGTAACACAGGATTTTCCTTTTGGTAAGAGGCAGTTTATCTGCCTTGCGACCGCCGATATGTCTCGGAATTAAATTAGAAGCCATGGTGATATAATCCAAATTATTATCTAGCTTTTCACCATTCGCCTATATACTTACACCAATTGGATTTTAATCAGATTTTATTACATGTCAGTTGTTCAGAACAGAGGAAGGTTATTGACTTATATACTGTATTGGCCAATTGAAAAATCGATGGCTAAGCCAAAAGCCAATGTATGGAGAATTTGGAAGGTAAGAAGATTTTAGCTTCATTTTGTCAGTAACGCAATCCATGAATTGAAATGAGACATTAAGACAGAAGACTAGAGTACTGCAGATTAGTGGCTGGGGTTTCGGCCAGTTCAGTATATATTATGCAGTAAGAGAGACAACAGCATAGGGCACACACATAAAAGTGACAAGGAATGAAGATACTTACTATTGCCACCTGATAAAACAAGATAGAAAAAGAAAAGGTTAGACCCCGATTTTTTTTTTTTTTTTTTTTTTTTTACTTAACATGCTACTTTGTACTGTTTATTAAATAAAATCTCACCCCTACTTCTGTATTTCTAGTTAGGCAGCATAAAGCCTATATACAAGGAAAAATTACTAGCAAACTACCCGTTTCTGAGTGTGTGTGCTTAGTGTATATATAGCTATTCTTTATTTTTCACTATTTTCTTCTGTTGATAATCACATCAGCCAACGTAGCTTGTACATAAAGCTTGGTTAAATAGTGAAAACGCATTTGCAGGAGGTACTGTGAGATGCTTGTCTTCATCTGCTTCAACAAATGCCATCCCCAGTGACCTTCTATTGCAGGAAGAGCTTGGCTCGTTATATATAAATGTCTAGTTACATTACTATAGAGGGACACCTGAACACTTCCTCTTAAAGAAACCTGCCAACGTCGGCCTGTCATAATGAATGACATTACCTACAAACTTCCCTGCCAACTTTGCACTTGGTGACTAAACCTCATTGTCTCCAACTGCTGCTTCCTACTGGCCTTCAATGCCTAGAATGCTGGTTGTACCTTTTTTAAAATCAGCATTGCAAACTGTCATTTTATATATACTGACACCAAAACACTTACCCTGAGATCTCGGAACAAGGTCTGCCTTTTGCCGGCTATCAATGTATGAATGGCGATCCTGGAAACGAGCTCTGTCTCTGGCAAGAGTTCGGTATACCTATAAAAACATACAGAGAGCAGCATTTGTGTACCAAAAGTGGCAGAAGGGATCTTTACATGCACTGTTAGGTCACCAACGGCATATATTCACTTACACAGTATGTGCTATAGACTGGGTCATAAAAAAATACCAATTCAATTTCATGCATAAACAGATTGTAAAGGCATTGCCTCTTCTCCACCTGTACCAACACCTCGTAGCAGCTTGTGTTTCTGTTAATGTTCATTTTGAGGTCTGCTCGTTATTTATGACGCAACTAAGAATCATGGAAAAATCTAGAGCTGCTTTTCTGCTGCTGGATTAGAGAAATGCTTTACAAGAAACTATTGCAATACCATTTTAAAACAATAGTAAAGTATATTAAATAATATTTATGCAGAGTTATACTGCTTGAATATTGCAGTTTGGAACATGCTCCATATTTTAAGCTATAGAGGCATTTTATTCTCATTATTGGCCATCTTCATTCTATCAAGAATGCTACCCTAAATCCTAGGAAGTGTGCTAAGCATTTTCCTTCACAAAACTACCCAAGACTACATCCTTTTCAAAAACCATAATGCAGCAGGTCATCTGCACCATCTGCATGAAAACAAATCCTCTTTAATATGCTTGATCTCCATTGTCCTCCCAAGCCTGTCTATAATTACAGTGATATGACCCACAGCTCTCATAATTAACTTCCAAGCACTTTCAGGGCAGAGTAAGGGATCTAAGGCAGACAGGGTACTGGGACTGTTACCTGCTTCAGGTTATAGTACCTTAGCAACATTATCACAGCACCAAAATACTTAAAGCCTGAGAACAGTGAGTAAGATACACAGAGAACATTGAGATTCTACTACAAAACTTGCATCATGATATCACCTAAAAGGAACAGCCTTGCCAATTGGAAGATTGTATTGGTTGCTATGGTGACAAGGACACTTAAAAACTTTCCACAAGGAGTTCTTTCCAAATATAACCCATTTTACTTTCGAAGAAATGATGAACAAATCCACATACACAACAAATCTGTGTTAATGAATTAATTTAGCCCTAAGATGCCTGGTAAAAAGAAAGGAGCATGAGTTAACGCATGCCAAGCGTTTGCATAAAGTATGCATTAGACTGCCAAATGTTTAATGATGGCTTCTTCAATTAAAAGATGAAAGATGTTATTCAAAATGATGCCAAGAAGCACAGTTAGTTGCCACTACAATAAGGAGATCTACCAAGGGCGAACAATATGGTTGAGTGGTTTTAAGGTGATCTGACCAATCAATACAATGAGCAAATGTAAACATTAATGGCATAGGCATCGGATCAAGGACAGAATAAGGTTTTTTACGTTTCTGAAGCAGTAAATGGACAAACCAGGTAGGTTCTTAGCTGCCGTCACATTTAGCATCTATGTATTTTTGAATAGGCTGCTTTAGTAACGGTCTAATTTTGTTAGATACTGGTTTTTGGTAGAGGAGTGGGGACAGTTTGCTTACAACATTAAACCTTTAAGGACAATGGGTTGTCCTTAAACCCATTAAAAACAATGCATTGTGAGCCAGTACATGTATAAAAAGTAACCATACACACAGAGTTGGCATGACCTCAGTCCTCGGAACCACTTACATAAATGCCACCACCAGTTACAGCAACACCAGTAAGCAGGTAGTAAGGCAGAGCGCTTCCAGAAGAACCAGGAACACTGGTGGAGGACATCTGACGGACTGGACCTACGGGGGGGGGGGGGGGGGGGGTGTTTGAAAAAAAAAAGTTAGCATCAGGTATACAATCTTTGCATACTCTGCACATTAAACTATATATACAGATTATATATCAAATTAGTGCAATTGTACAAAAAAGCATTTATACATTCTTGAAATTTCAGTATTATGCTTTATTCAGAATCAATGTGCACTAAACGGCTGCTGACTAAAGGAAATAAAAAAATTACTTAGAACAATCATTACTAAAGTATACGGCCTGTACGCAAATAAGTGAATTATATATTATTAGCAAATGACATCACTGATCATGGCATGTTTTTCACCTGATTAGTCAATCATTCGCCACATTAGATCCTTTCAATGCAGAAGACTTCAAAAACAATGCAGAATGTGACAGCTTTTTGGTCTGCACTGTGTTGTATATTGTTAAAGGGACAGTGTAATGCTCCCAACTAGGGCTGAAACAACTAATCAATTAAGTTGATAATAAAAAATAGTTGGTCTGGGTACAGCACGCACCATTGTTGAGTTAAATGGTAACTATCTCCCTGTCCTTCCCTCCCAGCCTCCAGTCTGATCCAGTCCCCGGTCTATCTCATCCCATCAGTATATCCCCTCTTCCACTCGTTAACTCCTACCCCCCGGTCTGCAAATTAAGCTCCCTCCCACCCTTCTGTCTGATTCTGGTCCCCAGTCGCTCTCATTCCATGTCGCCCCCTCATTAACCCCCCTACCCTTCAGGAAAAAAATTGCATGTTTGCTTTTTATCCGATTAATCAAACAAAAATAGAAATCGGCCAACTAATCAATTATGAAAATAATAGTTAGTTGCAGCCCTACTCCCAACAGCCTTCATAGGTATTGTAACATGCATTCTCATAGCCAAAAACACCCCACAAGTTACCTTGAAGAGAAGCTGTGGCTTCCCTCCTGCTTAGTGATTTGGCGATCCTGGTCACTGATTTGCCGGATGTAGCAGCCAATCAGCGGCAGGAAAGCTTAACCATCACATGCAACATAATGTCAAGAAGAAGTTTCGCCAAGCACAGCTATGTGGCTTGCAGGAGATGTGTTGTTCTGGACACACGATATGCTTGCAGCCAGTCAGCTCCAGAACTGGCTCAGCGAGCGTCCAGGGGGAGTTTGAGACCCACTCATGTAAATAAGCACCCCCCACTTCAATGGAAGTACTGAAGTACAGTCACTGAAGCAGCCAATCAGCGGCACAAAACGTTGGACCATTGAAGAGGTGTTGCTCTGCAGCGTCTCCTGAAGACTTGTTCAGGAGGCTGTCTGAAACATTGGAGTGTCCCTTTAAGGTTTACGTCATGGTGCCAGCCAACCTTTAGTGCATGTTCTTGCCTAGGTTGGCTTTTAACATGTAAAAAACTGGAAAATAATTAAAGCTTTCCATCATCAGCTGTGGCATAAAATGCTGAAACACCTCTGCACCACCATTTCTTGCCCCTCACACTGTTGCTATGTTGCTCAGCATATTTTTTTGGTGTTCTTTATTTTTAGGAACGCAGGAAGCCCAGTTCTAATGTAATTCCAAGCTAATGAACATTTAATCAAGTCACAAAGAAAATACTTAACAAGGATGATCTGCACCTAAATCAAATGTTAGCTTAGCAGTGTGATGAAGTGTAAATTAGTGCAAATGAAATCAACATGACAGCGTTAATATATTCCAGTGCACTGGAGCTCAACAAGGCAGGTTCTCATATCACTGTTCTTTCAAGAATAGCATATCGGAAGATATAACACAAGCTGGTGAATGTTGCTGACGTTTAAACCAGATTTTTTATGAGACTTATTAAACAAGTACATTCAAACAGTAAGACAGGGTTGACAAAAAGTCCCTTTAGGTAATTTCTGTTATGAAGTGCAAAAAAAAAATGAATAAATATAACGTCTGCAAAAGCACCAGGAGGAATAGATTTCAGAAAGACGCTTTGCAGCCAGCCATAACACATGCTGCATCTGACCTCCATTTTCTAACATGCGACCTTCACATCTCCTCTTCCAGCTCATAAAACCCTTTTAGCGAGGCTTCCTGTGTTTTCGTAAACCATAAAGAAAGGTAAAGGAAGCTAGCGTCCAGGATGCAACTATCGCTTCCAGGGGTTCCGGCACAATAAACATGTACCCCTAATGGAAGGGGAGCAGTGCATCCAGCTGCTCGGTGGCGCGAACCATAACATCAGAAGCTATTAGTTAGTAAACGGACTGCTCCACGTATAGGTCTTGCTTTACAAGTTGTTACAGTATTAATAAATATGGCCCCATAAATGTATGTTGGTACAGAGGGAACGGAATATTTTTTGGGGTTATTTATAAACATATAGTATATTCTAACAATGGGTAGATATGCTTCACACGTGTTCTTCTGTACCTACACCAATGACCTTTCTTTTCTGAGCATTCATTGACCTTGAAATGTCTGTTTTCAAGCAGTATCTCACTGGGCATGCTCATTCCCACATACTGGATGGTGGTCTGTTCCCATTCCTGCACCCTACATACAGAATGACTGCGCTCATATTTAGCACTAACATCGCCTTATGTAACAGCGGCTCATCTTAGTCTCACAACGCTAGTTCTCTTTATACCCTGTGAATAAATGTATTGTCAGGAGCCCTACATAAATATATTAATGATGATATTGTTAATTATTTTTAGCTTCAGATAATCGATTAAGGCAATTCATCCACAACTGGAGGCTCTACACCCCAAGGAAACAGAGGGCACAGCCAGACATTAAGCAGATGTATACACAGGTGTACGACGTTGGGTATGTCTACTTAACAAGTGTTATCACTTAATTAATGCTAATAACGTGAAAAAAAAATTGCAAAAAAGGATAAGCGTAAAGGTTTCAACGAATTAAAACCAGGAAGGGAGAAACGTGCACTTTCTATTAGCCCTTTAAAAAGAGCGAGCACGTGTTTTAACAATATAAGAGACATCAAAGCTGCGCAAAACTAGTGTCGAAAGGGTTAATGGTACCGTCACGAGAATAGGCGTACGAAGAGTTAAACGCACAGAGGTGTTGCCTGCGAATTGAACGCAAATAACATTACGAAGATATTCGATTCACAGCGGTTTGCGTCATGTGCGTACATTATAGCTAACAGACTACTTAGAAACCACGCAATAATCGCAATCGCCTCCAATACCTTCAATGAAACATACTAAATACGCATAGTAGTCGTGACTATCATGTAAAGCGCAGTACACGCCGGGAGGGCTGCGGTGCGAATACGTACTAGCAGACAGGTGTGAGCGCTATACCGAAACAAAAGTCCCCCAGGAAGATGCTCACCGTTTCGGAATAGAGAGATGATGCCCCTACCGCTGGCCAGAGGAGCCAGCTTTTGCCAGGCTGTCCTACACAAGTGCATTGTGACCACGGACGCAGAGCTCGCCTCAACTCGCAGCGAAATGTGTGACAGGCGGTGTGCAGGCACGAGCCGTCAGGCAGAAAAGGGGGGCGGGAAATCCAGCTTTGCGACGTCACACACAGGCGTGCAATAGCGCGTGAGCCGTCCCCTGGGAGAACGTTCTATTCTGGCAGTTAGCTGAAAATGCTGCGATTGCGAAGGGATAGGGCTAGGCTGCGTGTGCGCATGCGCCGAGTACATTATACCTTATTAGGGATTAAGGTAAAGATGCACTTTGACCTGAACGTTGCTGTGGATTTTTCGAGAAGGTGTGACATAGCGTCACACCTTCTCGAAAAATGGGCGCTATTATGCAACGGTTACTTGCAGGTGCAGTGGGCGGGTCCCGTTTTCTGCGCCGGTAGTCAAGCAGTAGTCAAGGTCAGGACAGGCGCTGGAGTGGAGAGTGACATGAAGCAGTGCGGAGATCGCACGCACCGTGTACATTCCTGATCACATCAGTCACACGTACACAGAAAGGTCGCAGTCACACAGCATGGGGTGAAGGCACCCATTCCTGCATGCTTTGTTACAGTGTCCAAGGCTTTTTTTTTCCTTTCCATTTTTGGAACCTCGTGACTGAGGTTGTTGTGTTTGCGTTTAGAATTAACGTTCTTTTTGCCGGTCAATGCAATTTACCCCCTAAAACCGTGTATTTGTGAAATGCTGGTACTTTTACAATTTCCATGCCAGAATTTTTATGAAGATACAGCATCAATCAAGACTTACTCTTAAAAATAAACATGTTTTTTTTAATTTCTTTGGAACTTGATTGCTGTCGCAGTGACATTACTGGGGTCTTTTTATTGTTACATTTTTATTTTGTTTTTTACTTTACAGATCACATAGTGACTAATAAGCTGGGCATGCATGATTGGGTGCAGTACCTGGAGACAACCTGCAGGGGAGCTCAGAGTTTTCAGCGGGGTCAGGATAAAGCCTCTACTTTGGATAAACTCCTTTACTTTGTACTGAGTGCTGCCATCTTGCGGAAGGCAGAATGTTTGTTTTTTGTGTGTTGGCAAATGCCTCCTTGATCTCTTCTTAAGCAGCTGGCCCCCACCATATTGAATATGGCGAATGTGACAGTTCCTGAGAGCGATCACACGGAGCCCCTGCAACTTTTTTTTTGTGTTGCTGAAAGCCTCAATATCGAGGCATTGCGGCAGCAACACTTGAGTAAATAAAGCAATCGTTTATCGCATCCTAAGCCTCTTTAAGTCCATCACATGCCAGACACCTCATTGGTAGTTACATTTGCCCATGTTTTTAAGATACCGTATTTGCTCGAAAAATGCTCTGAAAAATACCCCTCGTCTTATAATCAGGGTCGTCTTATAATCAGACCTCAAATAGGTCTGACAATGAGACGACTAAGATCCAGATCCCCCGCAGCTGCAGGGGACCTGGATCCTCCTGTCTCCCCCGCCCCGCTTACCGGTACTTCTGAGTCCCCGGTGTGTAGATGTCTACGCAATTCGCGTAGACAACTTCCGCTGCAGCAGGAAGGAGGCATGGCTAGCAGCGGGGGTTGTCTGCATCCATCGCACAGACCTTCTCCGGCTGTCAGAGTTCCCGGCACCGGGAACTCTGACAGTCGGGGAAGGTCTGTGCGATGGACGCAGACAACCCCCGCTGCTAGCCACGCCTCCTTCCGGCTGCAGCGCAAGTGCGTGGGATCTACACGCTGCCCTGGCTACGTGACAGGGAAGTCAGAAGCACCGGTAAGTTTGGGGGGGGCCGGGGGGAGTGTTAAATGGGGGGCATAAGGCATTTCTGGAGGCAGAGTGCTCTGTGAAATGCCTTTTAACCCCCTTAATGCCACTGCCTCCAGAAATGCCTTTTTAACCTCTATACGTCACTCTGCCTCCTGAATGCCTTAAACCTCCCTATATGCCACTCTTCCCCATAATATGCCTTTTAACCCTCTAAATGCCAGAGTGGCATATAGGGGTATAAGGCATTTCTGGAGGCAGAGTGGCAGATAGGGGGTCAAAAGGCATATCATGGGGCACAGTGGCATATAGGGTTAAAAGGCATATCATGGGGCACAGTGGCATTTAGAGGGTTAAAAGGCATATCATGGGGCACAGTGGCATATAGGGGGTATAAGGCATTTCTGGGGCAGATGTGCATAACTGGGGGGCAGGTTGGAAAATAGAAGGAAATAAAACCAAAATATTTTTTTTCAATCATAGCTTTTATTAGAAAAAAAATTGTTTAGATGAATTAACATTTACTGGTAAAACTTCTTTCCTACAGGGTCGTCTTATATTCAGGCTTTTTCTTTTTTCCTAAATTAATATTCAGATTTGGGGGGGGGGTCGTCTTATAATCAGGGTCGTCTTATAATCGAGCAAACACGGTATATCCTGTAAGTTGACATCCCATCACTATTACAATACCACATACGTATTTTGTTTCATTCCAAGATTAAAACAGCCTATTCGCATTTCTTTATTGTTTAAGAAGATAACCTGTGGTATTCCACAAGGGGGCAAACACTCATCCAGTCTTTAAACCAATTTCTCAAAATAGAAAAAGGCTCCAGGCACTCATGGGTTCCATCAGGCAGATTTATTGGAAGAGATGTACAACAACGTTTCGACCTTATCAAGTCTTTGTCAACTTGATAAAGACCTCATTGTGAGGTCGAAACGTTGTTGTACATCTCTTCCAATAAATCTGCCTGATGGAACCCATGAGTGCCTGGAGCCTTTTTCTATTTTGATTTACTGGGGAGCTGGCCCTTCCTGGCACAGCTAAGCACCTGAGTTCCTGTGGGGAGTGAGTGCAGATTCCTGATTCTGGTGACTTTAAACCAATTTCTGTCAGCCTGTTTGTAACTGTAGAATCACCCCCCTACCTATTGGCATTCGTCCTCATAATACAGCGATATTCCATACCTCCCGGCTGATGTGGAACATTGTAAATGTTTGGGCAATGTTCTGCCGAACTGAGCCACTCTTCTGCTTGTGTAGACCGTGGGGACCATGGGCCAGTTACACAGATCAGAGCATCTCCCCTGAACAGTCCACCAAGCTGTGTCACATCAACCACAGCTTCCTCGCTGTCCACATCCTGGCATTTTTCTGCTTCAATGTGTTCCAAAATAATTACATGGTCCTGACTGTACCTCTTACAGCAACAAAGGTGTCTACTTTCAGGCTGGAAGGTATGATATGTGGCAAACATAAGTCTGTCTCAATTGTACATTATGGGTACATTATTCCTAGTATGAGCATGAATTTCCTTTAAAAACCAGAAACAAAAATGCTTAACAGAACAGTTAAACTCTGTCCCATTGATGGTACATAAGCCTATCTACCAGGCTAGCACATAGTTGGGAGGAAACATGCTGGCATCGCTCCTGGCTAAGGGGTAACCAATGTGAAACACACACACGAAGGAGGGATAGGAGAATGGGACACTTAAATCTTGTGCGTGATTTTACTATGTACAAAAAAATACAAAGATGACAAAGAAGAAAATTGCTAAGGTATATGCAAAGAAAAATTCTGCTTAAAAGTAACCAGCAAAAACTTTGTGACCATCTTTAAGCATTAACTGCTTCCACTCGATAAAACAAAGTTGACTCAGAATATATATATTACCTCCATGTATTTATTAAAGAACAAAATAACAGATTCTTGTACTGTAGTAATAAGTGTCTTCCCATCACTTAAAGCTTTTAACATCTACCTGGGTAAAGATAAAAGAAAAAAATACGTTATAGCAAAACATACACACACACACACACACCACACTTATCTGAAGCTAACTGCGTTGCTATGGTCAGAGGTGGTGGGTGGTCTCTGTAAAATAGCCCCAAATACAGGTTTAGTATTGTTCGTATACAGACTAAAAATTCACTTACACAGTATGTCTATGATAGCATTCAATCACTCCAATCCGTTTCTCTTTTTATATTCAGCAACATCTTCATTGTGCTGTTGTATGAGCTGCAAAATGAAGAAACACGTTTTCATAAATATGTAACCAGACCCGTGCCTCCAGCTAGTGCTATGTATTCTTAAATAGATCTAGGGCTGCAACTAACGATTATTTTAATAATCGATTAGTTGGCCGATTATTTTTTCGATTAATCGATTAATCGGATAAAAAAATGAATGTAAATTTTTCATTTATTTAAAATAATTTACTAAACAAATGATGTTAAATACAAACAGCAGAATAAAAAAACTTTGATAATAAATTTCTTGTCTTTATTTCCCAACCAGCCCCCCAATATATGCACATTTGAGCCCAGGCTTGCTACGCTGCCTCCCAGACATGCCATGCTGCCCCCCCACATATGCCACGCTGCCTACCACAGCACTCCACGCTGCCTCCCACATATACCACACCACGCTGCCTCCCACATCTGCCACTCCACGCTGCCTCCCACATATGCCACGCCATGCTGCCTCCCACATCTGCCACTGTGCCTGATACGCCTTATATCCCCTGATACCCCACTCCATCCTCCCCAGACATGCCACCCTGCCTCCCAGACATGCCACTTCTCTACACCCAGATATGCCTTATACACCCTGATACACCACTCCGTCCTCCCCAGACATGCCACACTGCCCTCCCCACATATGCCTTATATACTGTATATGCCTTATACCCCCAGATATGTCACTTCACTGCCCCCAGGATTTAGATTCCCCTAAATTAACCCTAAACTCCCCATTAACCATAACTGCCCCTAAATTAACCCTTAACACCCCCTTAACCACAGCATCCCCTAAATTAACCCTAAAGACCCCATCAACCACAGCATCCCCTAAATTAACCCTAAACACACCATTAACCACAACTGCCTCAAATTAACCCCAAACACCCCATTAACCACAGCTGCTCCTAAATTAACCCTAAACACCCTATTAACATAACTGCCCCTAAATTAACCCTAAACACCCAATTAACCATAACTGCCCCTAAATTAACCCTAAACACCCCACTTACCATAACTGCCCCTAAATTAACCCCCACCTCTCCTAACTTTCAGTAGCCCAAATATATATATATATATATTACATACATATATACACATATATATATATATATATACACACACATATATATATATATATATATATATATATATATATATATATATACATACATATACTTACAGTTAAATGAGTGTCACAGCCATGTGGTTCTGGCCTGGAGAAGGAAGGGGCGGGGCCAGTTGTCACAGTGATTACAGGGAGGGGGAGTAAGTAGGAGCTGCTGCTGTGAGACGGTGAGTCAGACTAAACGGATTATATAATGAGGGGGATTTTTCAGAGCGTTTGCTCTGAAAAAACCCTCATTTTATAATCGATAATAATCGATTCAACTAATCGATAATGAAATTCGTTGCCAACGAATTTCATTATCGATTATTATCGATTTTATCGATTAGTTGTTGCAGCCCTAAATAGATCACACAGTTTCATCAAGGGGGAGCAAAATTGCTGGTGAATGTAGCTATAAACGGGGACGTACATACCTACGATTACACTTTACTGTGGAAAAGAGCACAACCCAACAACCAGGATGCATTCAATCAAAACAAAGACATGATAATTGTAATCTCTTGATTAGTTCAGTTGCCATGGTGTTTGCTTTTCAAAGTATATTTCATCACATTTGAATAGGAGCAATACTTCAAATCTAGGCTTTGCCACAAATCTGCTGCAAAGTTTGAAAAGTAGTTTTATCACCATAGCAACCAATAGACCGTTCCTCGCGAACAGACTATCTGGTTGGCTGTCAAAATCTGTTATAAACGGTGAGCCACTTTGGCTCTGGCTTTCTCTCCTCTGTTTTTGATGAGACATACCATGTGTAGAGCTCAAGCCCAACTCATAACCCCATCTGTCCCAGTGTCGGTAGACTACTTACCAGAGTCCAGAGAGCTACACTGCTTCCGAATGCCAGGCTGACACGAAACCAGTTTGGTCTAGAAGGATCAGGCTTCCTTGCCGTGAACATTGAGCGAGCAAAAACTGCAACCATAAAAACAGGTTTAAGTATTCATAGATCGCAGAAATGTAAAAAGAATACTAGTGCATCAAAACCAGTATCAGCACTTTGAGCTTGGATTCTTCTTCTCTACAAGGGAGCGTCAGGGAAAGTACGCTGGGTCTTCTAGGCTAGAGCAAATACTAACAAATTCTAAGCCTAAACTGGTTCAACATGTAAACCACACTAACAAAAAGTGCAACTCGTAACGCAACATATCACTAAGGATAGTTACACTTATTTTAGCAGCATCGATGGCTTGACCGAGGTACCAGCGATATAAAATAAATTAACTACACCCATTAAATAATCCAGGGTTGGGAAGTGTAACTTTAATAATGAAGCCAGTAGCACATTCATCATCATCATCGCTTATGGCTATATGGGGCACACGATACTAACAGTCATCAAGGTCATGTCCTGAGGAAAACAGAACTGATCACCTAGACACATTTCTTAATGATCCTATTTCACAATGGGCATTAAAGGGGAATCATTGGCTCCATGTCAAAGAAAGCAAATGACCTTACAGTTGGAGGCAAAGGTTATACACGTTGATGTGAACTAAATATTACCGGACTATGCAGTTCTGTCAGGAATACGGTTTCGGGACCGCTGCTGCTAGCGACGTATGTTACTTAGTAATAAGGTATTATTAAAATGATTAAATGCTATCCATTTGGTATAAACCCCGACAGCACACCACCACTATACAAAAAATATACACTATACTATGCTCAGATACGGATACCCACGTAGTATTGCTTATATAACACTCACGCATTATAGGCCTTCTAAGGCTCCCGGTCGCCGGTGACACCAACATGGCAGCTTACAGCGAGACCAATCTACTCGATCTCTCGGCGTTCGTTCTAAGGCTGAAGGAATAGCAGTCGAGCGCCGAACTATTCATAGGCAAAGTCAACCGCTGAGCTGCTTAGAAGGCAGGAAGCAACTTATATACAATGAGATGACAGCTGCACACACAGTCTTCTTTGCAATCAACTATACTTTGTGCATAAACATTTGTGAAGTCATTCACCATATATACGTCCAATTTTACACAACTCCTATTGCTTCATGCTACATTTATTGCACCATACTTATTACAAATGATGGGATCCTTAGGCCTGGTCTGGGACAGTAACGCTTGTGATTTATGATTTAACCATTTAAGTTCTGGGGGTCAAGACACTTTTATTATGTGGTTTAATTATGTGATGAGCTGCCCAAAGTCTGACCATTATGAGCACCCCAAACCACGCTACAAGAGCTACCTGCTTATACCACCACCTTCATAAGAAAATCCCTATTGTTTTCCAGTAATTACCAAACCTTGCGTGTGTGTGTATACATATATAATATATATATATTATATATAAACACACACATATATATATATACATATATATATATATAATAGGTGCGTGTGTATAGATAGATAGATATACACACATATACATAAATAAAACACGGGTATATGCACATATGCAGTGTAGAAAAATATGCAGGTTTCTAAAACACTGAACGCCGATGCAGATAATTCGCGCCCCCTCCCCAGCCTCTCCCTGACAGAAATAGAGGCGGGGCTCGGTGTGGGCGGAAGGTGTCCCGCACGGGGTCATGGCGCAAGCGCCATTGTACCCGTGACCCGGGAAGCCGTCCCTCCTCCTTCCGCCATTTTGGCCTGAGCCTCTTGTCGGGTTTGTTAAATTACCACGTGAAGTGCCCGGCCGGGGCCCCGATAGGGCAGTGAGGTTACGCGGTAGCCGTGCGATCCCCCGATCTGTGTTGCCGTTCTGGCTGTACCGGAGAAGTTGGAGGCCTGAGCGGTGATCTGGCTCTGTACCCGTTTCTGAGCGGCGCAGTACCGGGGCACAGCACGCGGACGGTCCGAGGCGGAGAACAGTAGGGCGGTACGCGGGAACAGCGGGTGGTGTGAGGAGCGGCCTCGAGATGCCGAGCGTCAGCCTCCCGCCTAAAGAGAACGCGCTCTTTAAAAGGATTCTGGTGAGAGGCTGTGTGCGTGAGGGTATGTCGGTAGCGAGTGGGACCTGTATGGCCTGTGACTGAGTCAGGTGGTGCGCTCAGCCTGTGTTTCGTGGGAGACGGGTTGCCAATGAATATCCGTTGATAGGCCTGTCGGCTGGCAGCTGCTGTCTCATACAGTTTGAGGGGGTGGGGGGATAGAACGGGAAACGTTTCCAGGTCACGTCTGAAAACGCGCTAAATGGTAATTCATTGCTCACAGGGTTTCTAGTACATTCAGTAGGGTAGTGTGTGTGTGTATATATATTTGATATTGACACCATGGCACTAATACGGCTACAACCTCTACTCCACTATATATATCTATATCTGTTTATATCTATAGGGCCTGTCTAGCAGGCATGGTTTGTGGGAATGGTTGCTATTGCTCTTGTGTGGCTGTTCTGCCAGTGTGTGTAAAGTGATGGGTGCTGTGACACTTCTGCTAGGTTGAGGGAAGTGTTTAATGTGGATAATGGTGACACATCTCAGATGTGTAGGTTGAGAATCAGATTGTATTCTGTGTTGAGAGTGTGATGCATTTGGACCGGTGGGATAGTGATGCATCTGTCAAATGCTGGATGACACGTGGGTAACGGGTTCCTGACATGTCTTGCGCACAAGGTTTTGAATGGGTGTAACATTTGGTGTAGGTATCGTACGTCATGTGTCTGATTAGTCTGCATGGCTGTCGTGTCTGGCACCTGTGTGTTGTGGAGCTTGGCTAAACGAAAAGCTTGTTGGAAGAGAATACTTCTTCTGATGAGACATAAGGTGAATGTCTGCACGGGGTTCCCACATAGGCCCACTGTGGAGGGGAAGGATGTGGTTTGAGCCAGTCCCCCCACCCATCTGCTACTGAGCAGGCATCTGGCTTGAGTCCATGCTGGTTGCCTAAACCGTAGAAAATCCCGTGTTAATGTGCGAAAGCACGAGATCGTTCCAGAACAATAATCTTTAATGTGAAGAATGTATTATGCAGATCAAAAGCTGCCACAATGAGTAACAGGACTAGATCTAAAGTTTGGAGCGAGTGTTAAGAGCGAACCAACATGAGAACAACTTCTTCCACATTTGTCAACATCTTGGTGATCGGGAGGCTTGGTGACAGCGGCATATATAGTATGCATAGGGGGTTGTGCATGTGCCTTAAGTAGCAGAACTCGTTAATATGCATACTATGCTTATGCTCTGTTCGTAGAGATTGTTGGGTATTCGTTGGAATAATATAACTTGAAAAAGTCTAGCATTTGTGTAGATTTGTCATCTGGCAGATTATGTAGATTTTTGGGGCCCAGTATACATTCATTAAGATAATCCTATGTTTATGATCTCCAGGCGAGATGTAGGAATGAATTTCGGGGTTGTGACTCCTTTGCTGCTGAGGTTTGTCAAGCACATGAGCTGAGCAAAGCCTTTTCAGCAGTCATCGGCAGGTTCCTAGAGGTTTGGAGACATAAGTCTTTCAGAACGGACATCTGCGCTGCTCAGAAGGTCCTGCGTTAGCCTTGGTGTGTGCGGGCATTTGCAATCTTCACCTTTTTAGTCTTTGACAGGAAGATGCTGTTTACTTGTGCATATAACGTTTAGCAGGCTCCTTGGATCACTAAGCAGTAATTCAATGAATGAATCCAGTCAGTCCGAGGGGGGAAAAAAGGGGGGGGGTGCAAATGCTTAGCAGGGAGCTAGTGGAGAGATTTTAAACGTGTTCTTGTGTTTAATTGGGAGAAAAACTTTAAAATGGGCGTTACTTTCCTTTTAGAAGAACCATTTAAACACAGATTTTGACGCTGTGCGCTTGTCGCCTATCGAGTTGGACGGCTTTCAGTCGCTGTGACCATTATAGTAACTGGCATGCTGTGACCTGCATTCATGTCTAGGGTGCTGCCTTTACTTGGCTTCACTGCCAAAATCTATTTCCTATGCAAGCTCCACCCGTGGGGATACCTTACCGGGATTCAGCAAGTATCTCCGTACTGCTGCTTCAGCAAGTATTCTTTTTCTATAGCACACGGAACAGGGAGTTTATTCACTGACGAGGAAGTTAGCAGGAGAGTTGCCGTTTCATCTGCCCGGCTTTACTTCGTGTTATGTTGGTCATTCTCTTGACTGGCTCCATGGAGTTTAGGAGTTGGATGGGGGGAAATGTGCTGAATCATCACAGCTTCTAAACCAAATGGATAAAGTGAAAGAAAAGAGCCTGTGAGCTGAGTGACAAGCATATGATACATGAAAAATCTGAATGACACGTGTACGATAAATGAAAAATCTGAATATCATATCTTTATATTTATCTGACGGGGTTAATTAAAAATTAATAAAATCCTGCATTTTGTCAAATTACCTTCGGGGATACAGCGTGTCCATTTCTTATAACACCCCTACTCATTTCTCCATGGCTTTTCTTGCCACTGATGGCTGGAAAGTGCTCCCATTGAAATTGATAGACTTTACACAGGCGCGCTGGCGTCTAAACAGATACCTGCATGCCGGCACTGGAGGTGAGAACAATAAGCGAACTGTGAGACAGTTCTGCTGCAGAGGACTATGGGGTAGCTTAGATCAACAGTGGTTAATAAGGAATAGGAAAAGGGTTGAACTTAATGGATGCAAGTCTTTTCTCGACCTAAACTACTATGTAAAAAAATAAAGCCAAAATGCAGAAGCCATGTGGGGGTAAAAGTGTTTGGGGGTTCCTATCACTACCGCTTTATAGATTCTTTAAAGTTTTTTAATGTAAAGTTGCAAAGTCGTTAGTGCCCAGAGGCTTAACAAGGTATGTACGCAACAAAACATTTCTTTGTATAAAGATTGCCCGCTCAGACGAAACACTTTATTTTATCTGATGTGTGTAGTCTGTCAATGCTGCAACTAGGACCCTACCACCCCACCCCCTCACACACGCCTGCCTGTCACATCGATTTTAAGATAGTCCACTGCAAACATCAAATAAACTTCAGATTGGCAGAAATACTATCAAGACACTTCTATCCTAGAATATAAACTCAGTAATAGATGAACAGAATGAAGCAGGCATTATTTGTCAGTTTAATAGAGTTTTGTTTATACATGTAAGGAGCTGTGTTGATCTATGCTAGCAGCTTAAAAAAGTCCACAGGTAGCCCTGGCTCTGCACGCTCTGGCATGATGTCGGGTTAAATCTTTAGCTCTGCGTGGCCTGGCGTGATATCGGGTTAAATCTTTAGCTCTGCGTGTCCTGGCGTGATATCGGGTTAAATCTTTAGCTCTGCGCGGCCTGGCATGATATCGGGTTAAATCCTTTGCTCTGCGCGGCCTGGCATGATATCGGGTTAAATCCTTTGCTCTGCGCGGCCTGGCATGATATTGGGTTCAGTCTTTTGCTCTGTACGGCCTGGCGTGATGTCGGGTTAAATCCTTTGCTCTGCGCGGCCTGGCATGATATCGGGTTAAATCCTTTGCTCTGCGCGGCCTGGCATGATATTGGGTTCAGTCCTTTGCTCTGTACGGCCTGGCGTGATGTCGGGTTAAATCCTTTGGTCTACGCGGCCTGGCATGATGTCGGGTTAAATCCTTTGCTTTGCGTGGCCTGGCGTGATATCGGGTTAAATCCTTTGCTCTGCGCGGCCTGGCATATCATCGGGTTAAATCCTTTGCTCTGCGCGGCCTGGCGTGATGGGTTAAATCCTTTGCTCTGCGCTGCCTGGCACGATATCCGGTTCAGGCCTTTGCTCTGCGCTGCCAGCATGCTTTTTGTGCATCCTCAGCAGTTCTGGGGCTTTCAGATATTTTCGCGTATGTGTAACCGAATCAAATTGTAATTGCCAGAAATGGCATTTCATTTGATTAGCTCGTTAATCATTAAACATAATAAATACTGCGGGCAACAACATTTCCAAAATACCAACTATAAGTCAATAATATGTCCAAGTAACAATATTTTGACCCCATTGAATTCATGTGCGGACTTCTTTCATCGTTTACATATGTTTTTAGATATGTAATATGGGTGAAGTAGAGGTGTATTTATCGACTTTTAGTTTGGACGCTTTTTTTTTTCTTTTTGGATGGGTGGAAGTTTGCTTTTTATGACTCTGTCATCTCCACCCTGTCCTCTTAAATATGATTCCTGTGGGTGCAACTAACAGGCTTTGCACTCCCAAGCTCGATTGTGCCGTGACTGTCTTTAAATCAAGTTCTAGAATTGTAAAAGGGAAATACGGTTAGTCTTACTCAGCAGCCAAGTGTGTTTGTGTATTGGGGGAAACAGAGTACCACAATATAAAATACCCTTTTATTGGACTAACGTTCCGTTTTAAGGATGACCTTTCCACCTCAAGTCAAAAGCAATATTAACTGTAAAACATGGACAGTAGTATAGGAGTAATGGAGAAAGATAGACTGATAAGGTAAAAGTCCCAGAAGTTTAAGGTGGTCATAAATTAGTTTAGCCATTGTGAAGAAATTCAAGGCCTATGCCACTTTGAGACTGAACTCCTTAGTCTTATTGGTACCACTGTGACTGTATGATATGCATAAGGCTGTCTTTACACCTATAATCAGACTTGGGAACTTCCCTGGCGGGCTCTGTGGGAGTTGGAAGGGTAGTGCGCACGGCCAAAGAACCCTACCCTGTACATAGAAGAAAGTGGTAACCGAGACTGGGTAAAACTGCATACAAAAGCTGCGTTATCGGCAGAAACACGACATGCGAATTCAGACACCGATTGTGGTAGACGGCAGCTAATGACTGATTATTAATAAAGCTTTCAGACCAGCCATTGATTTCGGGTTTGGAGGGTGTGTATGCATGTAAACATATGCTGGCAGTTTTAATTCTCGTCGTTGAATGTCTTTACTTGGATGAATACATTTTATACACCCGTTCCGACATTTGGCTGCTGATCATTACTCATTTATTTTGCCTCTTGTATTTGCAGAGATGTTACGAGCACAAACAATATCGAAATGGGTTGAAATTTTGCAAGCAGATCCTGTCCAATCCCAAATTTGCAGAACATGGAGGTAACAGCTTATAGAGACTTAAACAAATTCAAATATGAACTGATAGAGGTGTCTGGTATCTTTACAAATGTATTGCCACCCCTACAGAAACGCTGGCGATGAAAGGATTGACTTTGAACTGCCTTGGGAAGAAAGAGGATGCGTATGAACTAGTTCGAAGAGGGCTGAGGAATGACCTCAAGAGCCATGTCTGTATCCCTTTTCAAAATGTGCTTGGTATTGTGCATATTAGTAAAATTAAATGATGAAATTGTTGTTGTTGCCAATAAACATGTGTGATATCAGAGATGCACCGAAATGAAAATTCTGGACCGAAACCGAAAATTCAGGATTCACTTGACTGAAAATGACCACACACACAAAATTAAATAACCACAACACACTTTTAATAAAAGTAAGTAACACACCAAAATAGGACAAAAAATTCAATAACAATATTATGGGCATGGTAGGAGTGTGATTGTCAATTATTTATATATATTTATTTTTTGTCCACTATTGGTGTGTTAACCACACTAACACACCAAAATTGGACAAAAAAATCAACAATATTTATGTGTATGATGGCTAAGAGCAATCACACTCCTATCATGCCCAGACAGCCAGTGCATGATAGAACCTGAGCAAGATAGGAGTGTGTTTACAGACTCCCTATGTCATGCTATCCCTTACACATCCATGCTATCCCTTACACATCCATGCTATGACACAAACATTCACTCATTCATATACTCATTTATTCAGATAATAATCATTCACAGATACTCATTCCCTTAATCATGCATACTTGCTCATGTGATTTTTACATTTATATATTCTCTTCCATCTGAGAGTGTTAGCTGCCTTGACACCACTTTCCAGGCTGGCATGTATATGGCCTCTTGCAAAGATCAGATAAAAAATATGACGAGGCGATCAAATGTTATAGGAATGCCCTAAAATGGGATAAGGACAACCTTCAAATCCTGAGGGATCTCTCTTTACTGCAAATCCAAATGCGGGACCTGGAAGGTTATAGGGTATGTATGTGATTAAAATCTCACTGTTTTCCTAAACATCTTAAATATACCTCCCAAATGTTCTATTTCTGACATACTAAATTCCAATGTATATACTATAAAGTATGCATTTAGTAAAATGCAAAGGAGATTATTCAGCAATTTTTAGTAAATAGAAAAAAGTCCAACCTGGCAACTAAACCCACTAACAATAGACATTGTGTTCCTTTTGTCAGTCCAGTGTTTATGCTATGAACCCAAGCAGAGTAGAGTAGCTGACTGTTTTCAAGTGGTAGAAAATAAATGCAACACATAGGTAATATGACTCTTTATGTTCCCACTTCTATATGTTTTTAGCCCCAGTAATATGTTTCTCCTGCAGGAAACCAGGTACCAATTATTGCAGCTGAGGCCTGCACAGCGGGCATCGTGGATTGGTTACGCTATTGCTTATCATTTGCTAGAAGATTACGAGATGGCAGCAAAGATTCTGGAGGAGTTTCGCAAGACCCAGCAGGTAATGTCATAGAAAGCTGCTTAAAAAATGGATTTTATCTATTGGTATTTGTGTATAAATATAGATATCTATATATAATTACATGCATTAATGTATTAGTCACTGTAAGGATTCCTTTAAACCAACCCACGTCAGAGGAATAATTAATTTGGGCTAAAATAGCTTTCGTTAATTGTACCATAACTTCAGAGAAACACTGCATAGCTCCAACTATATCCCTTTTCTGATAGGAGTATTCAGTATTGATATACCCATCCAACAGAGGAACGTGTTAGTTTTCTAAACAAGCTACGTTGCCATCAAATCGGAATAGCTGGCTCAAGCGGCTCCACAGTTCTTTATGCAAATTCTGAAGATCACACCCTGCATTGGGTCGGTGTATAAATTCATCTTGTGATGTGCAGAAAGTGATAGAGGGCATTTCCAGATGTATGTTGATATTGGGCTATTTTGTAGTAAAACACTGTGTAGTGTTTAAGTTAAAAAAAAAAAAAAAAAAAAAAAGAGAACCTAGCTTTAAAGCTATAAAGCCTGGTGCCGCTAATAAATGCCCGGTGTTCAAGTAACGCAGTGGTTCTTAACCTTTTTGAAGTCACGCCTCCCTTGTGGGAAATCTTATGACCCACACATCCCATGTTTTAATGGCCCAAAATGTAGTCTTAGGCAGGATGAGTTTGCATGAAGCAATGTATAGTTGAAAGGCTACTCGCACTTCTCCTGGAGTCAGTCCAGGCCTCCCCTGAGGGGGCGCAACCCACAGGTTAAGAACTGCGGAGCTAATGTGTACTTCAAATTGATTCTGATGCAGTTTTTCTTTCTCCCTTTTTGTAATCATCATAGACCTCCCCAGACAAGGTGGATTATGAGTACAGCGAACTGCTGCTTTATCAGAACCAAGTTCTGCGAGAGGCAGAGCTCTTTAAAGAGGCTCTTGATCATCTCTGCACCTATGAGAAACAGATCTGTGATAAACTTGCAGTCGAAGAAACAAAAGGTATGAAATGTGCTGGGTAGTTTTTATATTATATAATGTTGTACCAGCATTTAGGCGCAGAAACATGTATGACTAATGTAATAGTGCTTAATAGCATAATACATTGATACATTTTACCTGTGGTTGAAATGATTTTTATTTTTTTTTTTGCAAACTAATCACCATATGTTTTCCTTCTCCTGCTTGTATAGGGGATTTGCTGCTAAGATTGGGGCGGTTAGAAGAGGCTACAGCGGTGTACCGAGCCCTGCAGGATAGGTGCCCAGAAAACTGGGCATATTACAAAGGTTTAGAGAGCTCTCTTAAACCTAGTGAGTATCCAGCCCCAGTAATCCTTCCAGAATTTTTGCACCAATACATTAACCTCGTGCAAATTGTATGTAAGCGAATTTGCTTAATGACGTAACACGATAAACTATATTAATGACTTAAAATGACCACACATTGTGAAATTGATTTGGACGTTTGCTGTATGTCGTGACGTACGTTTTTAGAGTTCTCCATGTAATGAGCTGTTTCTTGGTCGCTGTAGCTAGCATGGATGAGAGACTGAAGGTCTATGAGGACAGCTGGAATAAATACCCAAAAGGATTGGTGCCAAGGAGACTGCCATTAAACTTCCTAACCGGTAAGGTGGAATCTAGCAGTGTATCGTCGTGTTGCGGCTTGACAGTCTTGATTGGGGACCTCAAGCTGTCTGACACTGTGTTTGTTTCCAGGTGGGAAGTTTAGAGAGTGTCTTGACAAATATCTGAGGATGAATTTTAGCAAAGGCTGTCCTCCTGTTTTCAATACCTTGAGATCACTGTACTGCGATAAAGAGAAGGTAATACATATATATTTATTTATTTATTTTTTTTCTGATTACTTAGATTTAGGGATGCATATATATCATGTTGTATAGTCCTCTTAATAAATACCCTTTTTTGTTGCATTATGCATTATGTGCATATGTATTGCTGTTCACTTGGATCCTGTATTTTACTGTATGTTTTTTCTAGATCTTAAAGATGTATCTATTATCCGCGTTTCCTTCTTCCATGTCATTAGTCTACACTTGGCCTTTTTCCCTTGGTTATCATCTTGGGGGTTATTCAGTGAACATTTGGAGGGACCTGTGGTGAGATGCAGAATTTCTTCTCACTGATATAACCACATATTATGAAGGACTTACCTTTCTCCTGCTATAATGGCTGAGCCAGCCCTGAATAAACATGGATAGTGGAGGAGAATGCAGCTCTCCTTTTAGTGAATAAGCCACATTATGTGACCGGTTCATTGATCGTAATCCAGATCACACCTTTGGCACAAATCTTCTGTACCCACAGTGTAATATTTTTTCCCCAGATGAATTTACTGTTTTGTAAACCCACTTTTTTGCCTGTAAGGTGCTAACCAAAGAGTTATCCCCTTTCTCTAGGTTTACACAACAATTTGCTTGCTTTGCCTCGCCTTTGCTAGGGCTCTTTTGTGGACTACTATGATACCCCACCAGTGCACTGTACATTAAGGTCTAGCAATGTGCATTTGAACAGCTTCAGTTGTGCTTCTCTATCATTGAAATCATTTTCTCTTTGCTGTAAAGCCCTACAGATATTTAACTGTTGCCACCCTTTTTCCAATGTGCCCATCTTGTCTAGGTGACGATTATTGAAGACCTAGTAGTTGGTTACGAGACTTCTCTGAAGAGCTGCCGGTTATTTAACATTAATGGTAAGTATACATATATAAAAACATGACCCACCAAAGAGTATTAGGTCTGTGCCATGATTGGTAAACATTTATTTTATTTTTTGCATTATCGTATGTATCATTTTATAATTGGTCTCTGTAATTAACAATGTCCGTTTACCTTCACACTCATTCTTCATTCAGATGATGGGAAAGAAGAGCCACCAACGACTTTGCTGTGGGTTCAGTACTATTTGGCGCAGCACTATGACAAGATTGGCCAGCCATCCCTTGCCCTGGACTATATTAACGCCGCCATTGAAAGTACACCAACTCTGATAGAACTATTCTTAGTGAAAGCTAAAATCTACAAGGTATGGTCTTTTATATGTAGGCTCCAACCTAAAATCTGTAATAGGCAGAGCAAGTCCCCTCCCCCCCAAATGACATATAATAATTTAGCTAACCAGTTAGCATACACATTTCCTGCCAGTATGGTATATATTGTAACAGCATGTATTGTCAATACCATAAAATGCCATTTCACTAACAATGGGTTGGGAAACTTTTTGGCTGTTTTTTTTGCTTTATTTTTTAGCAGATGCCAATTTGATTTCTGCATCAACTATCACAATCCTTTAAAGAAAATGTGATTGTTTCTAAGTGCAACAACCTGCAGAACCTACACGATGTCTGACTACTCCCAGAAAGAGGAATCAGAATGAGATCAGATATGATTTTGACCGCTTTCAATTTAGACATCTTTGAGAGTAATGTGCAGTGATTTACTTTGCAGAAAGAGATATGCAGGTGTAGTTTGTCTCTACTAAGAATAGGCTACTTTTTTCAAACCAAGATTCAGAAGCTCATTTCTAGTTACAAAGCAATTTGTGGTACCTGAATTATTCCATTGAGTTATAAGCCTAGCCTGGCAGTGTGAGCCGTGTGAGAGATCTATGATGGCTTCTCTTCCAGCATGCTGGTAACATCAAGGAGGCTGTGCGGTGGATGGACGAGGCCCAGGCTTTGGACACAGCGGACAGGTTTATCAACTCCAAATGCGCAAAGTACATGTTAAAGGCAAACATGATCAAAGAGGCTGAGGAAATGTGCTCAAAGTTTACAAGGGTGCGTACTTTATATGGCTTCAGAAGTTGCAATAAGCTGCCTTTTTGGGGTAAAGCTGTCGGTAACGTTGCTGTTCGTTATGTTTCTTCAGGAAGGGACATCAGCAGTGGAGAACCTTAATGAGATGCAGTGCATGTGGTTCCAGACGGAGTGCGCACAGGCCTACAGATCCATGAACAAATACGGAGAAGCACTTAAGAAATGCCACGAAATTGAAAGAGTACGTATACAGTCGGCCCTATCTTATTGATGCCTTCTGAATCCTCGCGTGTGACTAGGATTAGCATGTTATAAGCACAGATATGGTTAGTAAGGATGCTTTAGCTTTATCTAAAATCCATAGTATTGAATCCTTTTCACCTTTCTGACTGAAACTGGTAGAGGCGTGTAATTGTTAATTAACACCGGTTTCCTGATCATGACGTTATTTTCAGATGTGTGCATCCGAGTCACGATCCGGAAATTGGTGTTGAATATGGCGAGACATGGTGTTTACTTTTCCCATGGTGTTTTACTAAAGCTCATATTTCTTTATATTGCAGCATTTTGTGGAGATTACAGATGACCAGTTTGACTTCCACACCTATTGTATGAGAAAAATTACCCTCAGGTCGTATGTGGACTTGCTCAAGTTAGAAGATGTGCTTAGACAGCATCCATTCTACTTCAAAGCTGCACGGATTGCTATAGAAATTTATTTGAAACTTCACGATAACCCATTAACAGATGAGAACAAGGAGCGTGAAGCAGACACGGGTATGCTTTTTTAAGAGATTCTTTAATTCTTTTGTACGGTTGCATGGATATTGAGAAGGAATAGAATATGCGTGTAAACGTTTAGATGCGCAGTTGTCATATAGAACAACACTATATGAGCCTGGTACTGCTTTTGTATATTTCTATAGTGTCTGGAAAAGTTAGGTGATTCTTACCGTTTCAGGGAATGCTAGATGCTGAAATAGGTCTGTAACATTCAAGGAGCCAAGGTGGCTTCCATAAGGCTTAGTAAGCACAAGCCGTAGGAGCCAGCTTGTACGTTTAGTTTAATACATGTACGATGAGCAATAAGCCAATCTTTTTAGGGGGAAATTAATGAATGATCCTATTGGGAAAACTGATGTTTAATGAAACCCTTTAGCAACATGAACATTTTCGAACAGTCCCAATTACGGTTTTAATTGATGCAAATTCTAAATCCCACGTACTGTATCACTGGACGTAATTGAATTTGCAGGGTTTCTCAGGGCTTAGTCAGTCTGACTGCATGTGCATTTATTTTCTCCTCTTTAACCAGCGCAATCTAAGTTTAGTATTTGGAGTTGAATGACTGAAATGCAATAGTTGCCTAAAATATATCAGCTTGTGTAATTACTGGTCCTTTGCTGCCTTTCCAGATGGGCTGTGATCGATAAAATATTAGGCGATCTCATGTTCTGATTTGCATTGTGTTGTCCCTCTCTCATAAATCCCCATTAAACTTTATCAACAGTTAAATGTATTTTAAACTCAGTCTTATTTTCTCTTTTCTGGTTCGGAGCTTGCAGGAAACTGACTATGTAATGTCTTATTTGTCATTAGGCTAATGGTGAAGGCAGTCATTTTCATATCCTTTTCCATCTGCTCCTGTTTGTTTTTGCTCGTTTTTTACACACAGATTTTGTTGACTTTTTCCTGTCTTACTGTCGTTATTTTACCCTCGTAGCCAATATGTCTGACAAAGAACTTAAAAAACTTCGTAACAAGCAGAGAAGAGCACAGAAGAAAGCCCAGTTAGAGGAGGAGAAGAAGAATGCAGAGAAAGAGAAGCAGCAGCGGAACCAGAAGAAGAAAAAGGAAGATGATGATGAGGAAATAGGGGGACCGAAGGAAGAGCTTATTCCGGAAAAGCTGGCCAAGGTATTTCTGAGCATTGGCTGTGGGTTTGACCCTAACATAAACATATCTTTAGCTATACTTGTCAAGCATCTCAGATGTTTCTTATACTTCACCCTTTGGGGATCTCCCCGAGTATAAAGGAGAGGAATACCAACCGTACCACACTGACGAGGCCAATAAACGTATCTTCAAGAAGGGCTGAGCAGGACCTGTATAATGCATAGCTCAATCAGTGAGGTGACTTTGGAGAAACCTCACTCATTTGTAATATGCTTTATATAGGGCAATCCAACTCATTCTTGGCCCATACACTCACAGGGGTTGGCCTTTCAAAAGGAAAAGTGAAGCATATAAGTTAAAATTGTAACTCTCCTGACAACTCCCTCTTTGTTTACTTGATAAAATGTATGTAATTTACACATTTTAGTTAGATTTTTGGCACTATAGAACCGATGAAACAATCTGATCTCTTACCATAAAAAAAAAATTTACATTTTTTGTTGAAATTATATGGATACCGGTATCTGCATAGAATTGGCTAGTATGTTTATAAATATTACTACATAAGTTGTTTTTATTGTATAACCAAGGAATATACTCATCTAAAAGATCCTAACCTCTATATACATCAGGAGTAGTTGCTGTTACCATGTTACACACCATGTTTCTGCACACATTTTTCAGGTTGACAGCCCACTGGAAGAAGCCATTAAGTTTTTAATGCCTTTAAAGAATCTGGTGAAGAACAAGATTGAGACCCATCTGTATGCCTTTGAAATTTACTTTAGGAAAGGTAAGCAGTTAAAGGTTCAGTAATAAAACGCTAAATGATAAAAGGAGCATCAGATAAGACTTGTAATTTAAGATATATCCTGGTTGTTTGCCTGTTCCCATCTCATTTTGAATTTGACCCAGGCTGTAAGGGGTTAAAAAAAACGTATGTATACGCTCATTGGCTGCTAACCTGTGATTCTGCGTTTTAGAAAAGTTCCTGTTGATGTTGCAATCTGTGAAGAGGGCATTTGGCATGGATCCCAACCACCCTTGGCTTCACCAGTGTCTGATCCGCTTCTTTTGCGCAGGTGGGTTTAATCATCCCTGCAGTACCTACTCGGCTGGCTACCATTTACTTTTATTGACTTGGTGAATTGGCACGTAAAAATGTCCTGTGTGCTCCTTCTCCCTCGTGGCTGCAACACTCTATGCAGATTGCATACTCCTGGAGTTAGGTTCTGCTTTGGTTCTTTAATATCCAAAGTCAAACCTGCTGTAGTTATTGCCTTGTCGTAACAGTTCCGTCATCTGGGCGCTCATACACTTTTCATATGAAAGTAATGGACACGGCTAATCTGCACCTTTGACTACATGTTGGCGCGTTATTTAGGAATGATTTGGTTAACAGCACCCCCGGTCGATGGGTACCCCATTGAGCTCTTGTAGACCGTATGGCTCTATTCAGTTGGTAATGCTCAAACTTATTGCTCTTGTCCTTGCAGTATCCGATAGCAAAGAACTCAACGAATCTATTAGAACAGTATTAAAGCAAGAAATGAACAGACTCTTTGGAGAAACAAGTCCAGAAAATTTTAACAACTCTTTCCTGAAAGAAAATTCCAAGTCGATACCCCACAGACTAGCAGGTAACCTACTGTAACGGTAGGGTGGGAGCCGTTTGTTTGTATTGACACATCTCATACGGTACCAGAGCACATGTTTGCTTCTATGACAATAGCTGATACGTTGTCTACGTATTTGAATATTAAGGATAGGAGCTGTAATGATCTATTCATGGTGCGCCAGCACATTCTGTAAACCATCTCACTTACATTAAAAACTCAGCATCGTGTATCGTTTGCTCCTTGTTTGTTTTCTTGAATGTATGTTGTGTTTATGCACATCTATAAAATCTGGAAACTCTCGTAAATGTAAATATTTGCTTTCAGCTGCCAAGATGATGTATTATCTGGATAGTTCAAGCCAGAAACAAGCTGTCGAGCTGGCTACAGCCCTTGATGAAACCCTGGATAATAGAAGTCTTCAGGTAAAAACTTTCACTATAACGTCGTTGCTCTAAATAATCCATACTGATTGGAACACTGTCTCTGAACATAGGTCTTGTAAATTTCATTTAGACCAGTTTTCTTTTGGGGGGGGGGTATTTTCTACAAACCTGCACAGTTTGACAATCTGAGTCTAATTGCAAATATCTGTTTAGGGGGAAAAATGCGATGTACTCTGTACATAACCGACATACTGAGCCAGATTCTGCGCGCTCTATATGGCAAACGCTGTAAAATAGTTTCTGTAGTTTAGATGGTCATCCTTCAGCTGCTACCCTAGTGGATAGCGCGTTCCCTTACCTCTCTGCTGCGAGTCTCTCATGTTTGTGTATGCACAAAGAGAAAAGCCTGGTATTTACACTTCAACAAGCTGGCTTCATTTGTAGTAAAGAGAGAGCTGCTGAAAAGGGATTGATCAAAAGCTTCTGTAAGAATAAAAGTAAAATGAAATCTGCTTGCTGATGCATGGAGCAGGCAATCTGATATGGCTGTTTGCTAGCATAGTAACTAATAGCTAGCATGCTGCCTGCTGAACTATTGCAAGATCACCTGGCCAACATGCCACCAAACCTGATCCCTGAAAAAATACTAGTCTAGGGCTGCAACTAACGATTATTTTAATAATCGATTAGTTGGCCGATTATTTTTTCGATTAATCGGATAAAAAAAATGAATGTAAATTTTTCATTTATTTAAAATAATTTACTAAACAAATGATGTTAAATACAAACAGCAGAATAAAAAAAACTTTGATAATACATTTCTTGTCTTTATTTCCCAACCAGCCCCCCAATATATGCACATTTGAGCCCAGGCTTGCTACGCTGCCTCCCAGACATGCCATGCTGCCCCCCCACATATGCCACGCTGCCTACCACAGCACTCCACGCTGCCTCCCACATATACCACACCACGCTGCCTCCCACATCTGCCACTCCACGCTGCCTCCCACATATGCCACTCCATGCTGCCTCCCACATCTGCCACGCCACGGTGCCTCCCACATCTGCCACTCCACTCTACCCCCCACATGCCACTGTGCCTGATACGCCTTATACCCCCTGAAACACCACTCCATCCTCCCCAGACATGCCACCCTGCCCTCCCCACATATGCCACGCCATGCTGCCTCCCACATCTGCCACTCCACAATGCCTCCTACATATGCCACGCTGCCTCCCACATCTGCCACTCCACGCTGCCTCCCACATCTGCCACTGTGCCTGATACGCCTTATATCCCCTGATACCCCACTCCATCCTCCCCAGACATGCCACCCTGCCTCCCAGACATGCCACTTCTCTACCCCCAGATATGCCACTCTACCCCCAGATATGCCTTATACACCCTGATACACCACTCCGTCCTCCCCAGACATGCCACACTGCCCTCCCCACATATGCCTTATATACTGTATATGCCTTATACCCCCAGATATGTCACTTCACTGCCCCCAGGATTTAGATTCCCCTAAATTAACTCTAAACTCCCCATTAACCACAACTGCCCCTAAATTAACCCTTAACACCCCCTTAACCACAGCATCCCCAAAATTAACCCCAAACACCCCATTAACCACAGCTGCTCCTAAATTAACCCTAAACATCCTATTAACATAACTGCCCCTAAATTAACCCTAAACACCCAATTAACCATAACTGCCCCTAAATTAACCCTAAACACCCCACTAACCATAACTGCCCCTAAATTAAATTACATATTACATATTACATATATATACACACACATACACATTATATATATATATATATATATATATATATATATATATATATATATATATATATATACTTACAGTTAGATGAGTGTCACAGCCATGTGGTTCTGGCCTGGAGAAGGAAGGGGCGGGGCCAGTTGTCACGGTGATTACAGGGAGGGGGAGTAAGTAGGAGCTGCTGCTGTGAGACGGTGAGTCAGACTAAACGGATTATATAATGAGGGGGATTTTTCAGAGCGTTTGCTCTGAAAAATCCCTCATTTTATAATCGATAATAATCGATTCAACTAATCGATAATGAAATTCGTTGCCAACGAATTTCATTATCGATTATTATCGATTTTATCGATTAGTTGTTGCAGCCCTATACTAGTCTATTACGTCAAAAGTGCCTACCCTGGCTTCTCAAGGGGTTAAGAGCTTATTCTGTTGATCGCATGTGAATTTGAATGTGCTAATTATCCATGTTTTTATTTATTTTTTGTTTGTGTTGCAGACCTGTACAGACGTACTAGAAGCCTTACGCGATGGCAGCTTAGACTGCAAAGAGGCTGCTGAATCTTATCGAGCCAGCTGCCACAAGCTATTCCCTTATGCTTTAGCTTTCTTGCCACCTGGATCTGAAGAGGACATGACTGTCACAATTAATGGCGATAGTTCTGCAGAACAAGAGGAACTGGCCAATGAAATGTGAACGAACGTCTAATGAACAGACATTGGACCATATCAACTATCTAATATTTTTGTCACGCACCTGCTGTATTGCTCTGTAACTTATGTGGAGAATGAAAGGAGTAAAAAAAATATTGTTGCCTTTAAATATTGTTTTACTTTTTTACACCCTGCTGAAGATTTCTATATACTAAATACCTAATGTAATACAGGATATATGTGAGAAACACCTTCAAAAATTGCTGCTAAGAGTTGTGAAGAGGGAAACATAATCTGAATAGTTACCCTGTTTTTAAAAAAAATAAATAAAAAAAGCGAGGGAGAATTGCCGTTACAGTAGTCAGAGCAGGTGTGTGGCAGAAATATTGGTAAGAGTTTTGTCTTTTTAGAGATTACCGATCACGGACAGCACGCTCCCACCAGTCTCCGAGGTGCCGGCGGTTGCTAGCAGAGCAGACTCCTCAGACGTTGCAGGGATTTAAGTTGCTGTTTTAGCACTGGATTTTTTTTCTTTTAATGGAGCACAGCAGATGTTTGGAGTTTGGCTTCTGCCCATTCCTGATTTTTCTTATGTACTCCACATGAAATGCAGTTTAAAGGCCTAAAGCTTAAAGTGTTTAAAAGTTTTTGTTTCAAGCCCCCCCCCCCCCAATTCTTTCTCTGTGTGGGAGCACTGAACTTACCATAACTGTCCTTAGAATAGAGGGATATCTGTATCCAGAAATTCTTTGGATAGTTAGGAGTTCATTGTGCTTTTACAGCTTTTTTTTTATTATAAAAAAAAAAAAACCAACAATTTTAGAATAACCTATTGACACTCAAGAAAGAATCCTGAATACTATTTTTTTTTTTTTTTGCCAAATGTATTGCCAGTACCAAAATAAATCCTGCACTGTGTCACGGCTTAAAATGAACAAGTTTTTTTTTTCTTTGGAAATCTGCCTTGTTTTTCCTTCCACTAAAGACAGGCAAGGTGTTTCATCAGCAGTTGGGTTTTGTGCCGGCGACTTCTTGTTAGTCTTACGGACTTTTAAATGGCGGTCCTCCCCGCAGGCCTTGTTCATGTTGTGTGTATGCAGATAAGGTGTACTGCCGATTAGATACCTCTGGATTTCATTTCCAGTTTCACAGGTTTGTAATACTTGAAGCCATTCTATTTTTTTTTTTTTTTTTTTTTTTTTTAAGAGATCTGTTTTGTGCTTAAGTATTTCAGACAGGCTCCATACTTTGTGATAAAGGAGCACCAGGCTTTTTTTTTTTCTTCCTTCCAATACCAGACCAGCTTCTTATTCCTGCAATTACACATGTAATATTCCTTTTTCTTGTCAAACATAAGGTACCAAATATAATGCAATAAAACCTTTTGAAAAACACTTCTGAGTAATTTAAACAGCCGGTGGCATAGGGGAGTTCACTGTTCAGGTCTGACATGAGACTTGGCTGCAGTGAAGGTACTTTATAATAAATGGTGGAGCTCTAGGGAAGATTATTTTACGGACACGCTCAATGTCTCCATGCATGGGTTAAGGTGCAATCTTTCAGACATATTTAATAATTATAATAAGGTAATATCGCAGATGTCAGCCACAGGCTATTAACCCCTTTTCAGGCGATGCCAGTTTTAATACACAGCTGGAAATATAGTTGTTAGTCTTCACATATCACTATGGCAAGAGCGAGCGGCCGGATTGTAGATGTGATGTCAAGTTCCTCAGGGTTGGCTCATTTACAAATGTCTTGGGTAAAGATATTACTACGTCTTACTCCATTAGGCAAAGTCTTTAATATTCTGCTACTAAGGTAATTTCTTTTTATAGATTGAAAGGGTATCTTAATAAGCCCCTTTTTTTCTCTGTCCTATAATGGATGTAATCCAAAGGAAACCTCTGCCGCTAATCGTGTTACTGTGTGGGTAGAAAGAACAGGAGATCTAGGTTATCGTGGCTCAGATATAATTGTACCGTTAACAGAATTCAGCACGTATATTGGCATCCTCGCAACACCCATAACTACAACACTGAACCAAAACACATACCCTGTTTTATCCTAGATGGGATTAATGATTGCCACATAAAAACATATGCTCCAAATTCAAGTAAGTCGTGATGAATTCGGGAAAATCCCTTTTCTGAACAATTTCCAAAAATATTTCAGCTGCTGCGTGGAGCCTGCGTTTCTCCCTAGAAACAGAATGAAAAACAATTATAGCACTCAGTCGCTATTTAAAAAAACTAATAGGGCATTGTAGTTCACATTGGAGGGTTTTCCCCTTTTTTGTTAATAAGCAAACTGTTTATTTGTTCATATTTGGCCCATGGAGATTACATTTGTTGTAATAAACAAATTCAGCCCCTCCTGTTTAGCCATACTAATGTACGCGGCCACCCAACCATGTTTACAGTGTGAAAACGGCGTTAAAACACTTGGCTGCAATGAAATGCACAGGTCAAGAGTCATGAAACTTCTCAGGTTCTGTTTTCTTCAGTATTTTGGAAAGATTAGTTAAGAGTGATTGATGAGTCCTCACCTTTCAGATGCACCCACTGCCTCTTCTAGCTGTAACACCACTTCATTTGTCAGATCATGGACCAGGCTTCTTGTAACTGTTCTGTTGTCATCTTCTAACTTGACCTGATGCCTTATCCATTGCCAGACCTATAGGCCCACAAATGTACATTGTAAATGTAAAGCTACTTAGGCTGTTCAGGCAGACCTCTTCTAGCTGTAACACCACTTCATTTGTCAGATCATGGACCAGGCTTCTTGTAACTGTTCTGTTGTCATCTTCTAACTTGACCTGATGCCTTATCCATTGCCAGACCTATAGGCCCACAAATGTACATTGTAAATGTAAAGCTACCTAGGCTGTTCAGGCACGCATGCTGCCGCACAATAGTGCATCAGCAGGGCAGAGGCGCAGGCAATATATCTATACGCTTCTAGAATCTCAGAAATGTCTCCAATATATACCGTATTGGCTCGGATATAGGCCGCCCCCGTATATAGACGTCACCCTAAAAGTTTGGTGCTTTTTTAAAGAAAAAGTTTGTTTAATAGACATGCTGCCACTCTGCCCCCCCCCCCGAGATATGCTGCCACTCTGCCCCCCCCCCCGAGATATGCTGCCACTGCCCCCCCCCCGATTTATCAGAGCAGACTCCCGTGTGTCTTGCGGGGCCGGCGGGGGACATCTATGCAATACGCGGAAACAACTTCCGGTGCCAGCACTCAGCGGATGTGCCGGCACCGGAAGTCGTATACGCGTATTGCGTAGATGTCCCCCGCCGGCCACGCAAGACACACGGGAGTCTGCTCTGGTAAGTCTTGGGGGCAGAGGTAAAACGCATCGTGCGGACGCTCACCGGCTGCGGCGATGCGCGTAAACAACCTCCGCTGCCGGCATGTCTGCATGATGTGCTTTAACAATGTGATTGTTAAAGCACATCGTGCAGACGTGCCGGCAGCGGAGGCTGTTTACGCGCATTGCTGCTGCCGGTGAACGTCTGCACGATGCGCTTAGACAATCTCCCGTGCCGGCACTCCCACCGTGGAAAGTGCAGGCAGGGGAGGCTGTCTGAGCGTATCGGAGAGTAGGATGCAGGTCCCCTGCACCGCTGCGGGGGATCTGTATCCTAACCCTGCTGCCTGCCCGGCGCCCGGAACTGCATGTCCCGGGCATCGGGCGCTAGACCCCGAATATAGGCCGCACCCCCACTTTAAAGACTTAAAGTGGGGTAAAAAAGTGCGGCCTATATTCGGGCCAATACAGTATATGCTTATTACAGATTGTAAAACACACACTCCCTGCCTTTGCTCAATAACATATCCTTGGAAAATCTCAAGATGTCACTGAGTTTGTACAGTCTTGAAAAGCATACTCTTCATAAAATTATTAAATGAATACTGTGATGTTGAAGAAATTGAGCAGACCACCATAGCATAACTTTTACAAAAAAAAAGCACTCCAGAGCACTATTCCTAAATAGGTAGAATTTATTAATACAAAAACATTCCTTCATCCCACCAATCAAGTACATGGTTTTGCACCAGTGAATTGATTACACAGACATATTAGTTATTAATATAACACCAAACATATAATAAACTTCCTATACTGCTCTTACACACCGGCCCATATACACACACAAGCTTACTGTGTCTCGCAGAATGCATTACACATGGCTATGTGCAATTACATAATAGGCGGCATGTATGGGCATGGATGCAAGAGAAAACACATCACCGAGGATAGATTGCTATTGATTTGCTAGCAATTTAGCTTGGAAGAATAATTCCCAAAATTAAAAGTCTTACCTGAAAGTCCAGGCAAAAGCAAACAGTGCCTCCAGAAATAAATACGACTAAAAAGGCAATTCTTTTCAAAAGCTGATGAAAAGCACATGAAATATCCCATGATATGTTTTCCATCTCATGGGATATGGATTACTGGTTGTCTTACAGACACTGTTATCTGGCATGGTCCAAGTGAAGCGCAAAATAATGAACAATAGAAAACTGTGGTGGAAGGGCTGCATTGTGAGATGAAGAGGATAGAAAGGTTTTGCATGTACTAGACAGAGGTGCACAGCAGGGTTCGATCAAACTTCTCTTGATGTATTAACAGCCATTGGCTCAGCGCAGGCAATTTCTGACTCTTACTATACCTGGGATCTGGATATTTCTGCAGTGGCTGAATCCTCCACCTTCCCACAGTAGAAGAAGTGTCCTTCACCTAAAAAAACATATGGACAGTGTCACGTTAAAGAACCTAGACTTTGGGGAATTAACGATAAGACAGAAGTAACAGTGTTGCCATATTGGGTGGATACACAAGAAATGCTGCTAAATGGCATCTGCAAGGTGTTGCCCAGCAAGGTCTGACTGGCCTACTAGCATAATGGAAGACTTCCCTGCAGGCTACCTGCGGCTGGTGTAGAGGTCAGCTTCCTCCTTGTAGCCTGCAGCCTCAGTGATGTATATTCTAGTAACCCTAGAAGGGCATTTTACAAAATTCGGAGTCTTTAAATCTGAGCCCATGTTCGGTTTTGTGGTCTGCAGCTTACCTTTGAGCCATGCTTCAATGAACTGAATACCAACAGCAATATTATACTTCAGTCCATACAAAGTGACGCCTCCCTATCAAGTGGAAATTGCAGCATTAATTATTTTAGATATATAGAGAAGACGCATGGAAGCTCGCACAGAGATAAAGGCTCCCTGTGTGGTAAGAGGGAGGAGAGCAGGGGGAGGAGAGCAGGGAGAGAAGAGCTGAGGGAGAGACAGAGAAGGGGAGCTGTGAGAGTGGGAGAGTGAGTGTCTGTATATACTGTATGTGTGTGTATAGTGTAGAAAGAGTGTGTGTAAAAATATATGGTGTTGTTGTGTGTGCATTAATGTTTGGAATTGGCATAGGTATGGATGTATTCTGAAAACTGCATAGTGTTAGAGTGCGTATATGTTATTGTATGGTGTCAGCATGAGGGAGTGTATCACTCTATGATGTATGTGGTGGAGTGTCAGGGGTGAGCCTAAATGAGTGGTGCCTAGGAGAGAGGGAGAGAGTATGTGTATAGGTGTAAGTGTATGGTGTTGGAGTGAGTGTGTTTATTAGCGTATAGTGCAAAAGGCGGAATATATTTCATTGCCGCCTTTTCCAGTTGCACAAGACACTGCAGAGGCAGGTACACATACAGGCTGCCCGTGGTATAAGTGGCACCACTCATATTAGGAGGAAAGCCACAAGCAGGCAAGTAAGTTGAAATATAATATGGTATTTATTAAATACTATGTACTATTATATATAATACACAAGGTGCAGGACATCTTACAATTATTATTGAGCTTTACGCCTTTTTTTGGAACCTAACAGTATGTTACGTGATGTTGTCACCAATAAGGGGCCTCGCAAAAGTTAAGTCCCCCTGGACCCCATACGCCCATAGGGACAGCAATACTGGCATATTATTCTAGAATGTTTTGTACTTACAGCAGGCATTGCAAGCAGATCAGACCGTGATATGGAAACATCTGGAATGACGTGTAACTGATTGGGCCCTTTGGTTTGCGCCTGAAAAAGCTAAACCAAGGGCATAAAGCAATCAGCATTCATCAGCCAAAGCTGTAATTTGTCATATACATGTAAATAATGATCAGTTACAAACTAATAGACTGGGGGGTAATTATGCAGAAATTATCTGTTCTCAAAAATATTTTATAATGTAATATATTAAATGTAATATTTTTACATTTAGAATGGTTCTCTCATATAGTAGAAACTGTAATTTTGCCTGCATTCATACAATGTAATAAAAAATAGGAAATACACATACAGTAACGAACGATGTAATACCTCCTGCATAGGTGCAACCAGGTCAATGTCATACACCATAAAACCATCCACTCCTGCCTTGATTTCAAACAATTTTAACCTAGAAATCACAGATAGAGCATTATATATATTTATAATACACTTTGAAGGCATTACTAAATTTGTAGAAAAGCTTTACACACAGTCTCATGTTATTTTGTACCATTTACAAAACCACTAAACATTATTCTCCTGCTTCCTGAATAGGGGAAGAGGTTGGCATCACAGCTGATACTGGTTTACTTGAAGGATGTTCTTCTCAGGATGAGATGTAAAGCTCTGGAATTCACTAAACTGGATTGCTTTTCAGGAAGATCAGTCTATAGTAATTTAAAGGTTGACGATTCAGGGATTATTCTAACTGCCCATGGAGACATGAAAGATTTTTCTTTCTTCTCCCTTATGAGCTAAATTGCCATTTGGATACATACATCATTTGGTGGCTGCTGACAGGGCCTTCTAGTCATCCCCTGTCCGGTCCTGCTTATGACTGATTATGTTAGCTGTAGAAATATATTTTTCACCTTGTGACAGCTTCCATTATGCTTTGGTACTCTTCGCTTTCTTTGTTCTCTGGTAGTAAGAGAGCAGCCATCCCTCCAGTGGCCAGTGCTCCTCTACGATGGCATGTCTGAACCAACAAATCCATGTAACTTTTAAGGAACAGTTTTTCCATATTCACATATTTACTGCGATCAGGCAACAAAAATTCCAAACGGTGGCCTAATATTTTTCAAAATGAAAAACAGAAATGAAAAAAGTAACAACAATACAACAAAACTTGTTTATATATGATAACCAACATCCTCACCAAACTTGTTAACAAAGGAGGCAGCGTAGTCCCATATGCCACAGTTCAGTCCCGCTGAGTGTTCTTTTAATTCATATAGGATTTCCTCCATCTCAAAGGCAGCTAGCACACTCTCTATTAGAACCGTTGCCTTAATGCTTCCGATGGGCAGCTGTAACTATGTGATAAAAGATAAAGAGAACTTTGAAGTACACTGTGTCCAGGGGAGGGCTGGCAAGTGGGTCGGTGGGCAATTGCCTCCTGGGTTGCTGTAATTGATTTTGGGACACTGTTTTGCTTAGGGTGACCACATCAGCCATGTTTTCCAGGACACATATAATTTTTACATATTGCTGACCAGCCTGGATAAAGTGCTGCCCTGCAGTATTGATGACGTATAACTGACTAATTAGTTCCCTTCCATGAGTCTATACATCCCACATACTGCAAGGCAGCACTTTACCTGTGCTGGTCATCCATATGTAAAACTGTGGTCACCCTAGTTTTGCTTGCAATGCCACCTATAGCCACAAGAGTGTCAAAAGTAACCATGACTATAGGCAGCATTTACATGGCTAGAGCATATTAAACAATTTTTTTTTCAACTGGGCCACTTGGCTAGTATTGCCCCCGTGTATTTCTTGCTGCTACCCTACTTTATTTTACATATAAGGTGATAGGATCCTATACATTTGTTTTGAAAGACCTCATATGAGCCAAGGAATAGCTTGTCTAATAGCTTAATAATAACAGTTTCCAAAATCAAATGGAACAATCATAGCTATGTGTCCAAGAGATACTGGTGTCAATATTTTTATATAGAATATTTATACCATGTCTCTTCTAGTGGCACATATATGAAGCTGTTTTATTTTAAATATTTTATTTATTTTGTTTTGTTTAAAGTTCAGCATATATGATGGTTCTTTGTGGATGTGATCAACCCATTCAAGAAGCAGATAAGAGGAAGCCACTGATGACGTATCTACAATCAACTAGACGCCATTTGTAATTTGGGTTCCAGAAACAGTTTTATCGAGTAATGGAGTGAGGGCAAATATGTAACCACTATAAAAAAGAGAAGGTGCAAAACATTTTTCATACATTTTAGGCTGATAAACATATTGTTCAAATGAATCCCTTAACAAGCTAGTCATGTAGACGATCTCACCTTTTCCTCAGTCCAGACAAATATTTTATTCCAAAGTCTGGCCTCTAGCAAACTCTCCACCTAAAGGAAATTAACACAAAAGAAAGTTCCAAAAATTAGACAAAGTTTTCTAAAACAGAATGGCCATTGTATTACTTGATTACCCCTCAGATGCCTGCTAGTCACGTACTAGTCACAAAGGTTTATTCTGAAGGCAGAGAATACAGAGTACAGTCATGTTTTCTGCAAAGTTGCTGTGTGCTCACCTGGGTACAAGTAAAAATATATGCCATATTATATATGCCTCCCAACTGTCCTGCTTTGCGCAGGACAGTCCATATTCTGCCACTCTATCCTGCTGTCCCGCTAAGCTCTACCTTTTGTACATGAACAATGTAAGGAAAATAAAACATACATGCAAAATGTCCCTGTCTAATTAGACCTTGCAACCTAAATTCCTCTCTCTCTTTCCTGCCCCACAATCCCTCTTGTATGAGTATGAGAAAGAGCAGAAAATTGGTTATATATATATATATTGTAAAAGGGTGTGAGCTTCCTGGACTGCGCCATAACTGTCACCTGCGGCTTTCTTCACTCTTCCGTGTATAGAAAACCCACAGACAGGTACAGCTACCTTCACAATTCAAGCTTTCATCCCAAACACACTAAACAAGGTGTCATTTACAGCCAAGCCATCAGATACCACCGTATCTGCTCTGACACTCAGGACCGAGACAAACACCTGGGCGCGCTGGCAGAGTCATTTCAGACGAAGGGCTACAAGGAAAAAACTATATCCAAAAAAATTAAATCTGCTGTAAGAACACCACGGGAAAGGCTTCTAGAATACAAAAAAAAGGATAACACAAGCAGGATCCCTCTGGTAGTTACCTACAACCCAACTCTTGAGGAAATCCGCAAAATTATTAAAGACCTACAGCCGATACTCTCAGAAGACCCCATACTGAAAAAAATATTCCCTCAGCCCCCAATACTGGCATTCAAACAACCACCAAACCTGACGAAAAGATTAGTGCGCAGTAGGGCTGCAACTAACGATTATTTTAATAATCGATTAGTTGGCCGATTATTTTTTCGATTAATCGATTAATCGGATAAAAAAAATGAATGTAAATTTTTCATTTATTTAAAATAATTTACTAAACAAATGATGTTAAATACAAACAGCAGAATAAAAAAACTTTGATAATAAATTTTCTTGTCTTTATTTCCCAACCAGCCCCCCAATATATGCACATTTGAGCCCAGGCTTGCTACGCTGCCTCCCAGACATGCCATGCTGCCCCCCCACATATGCCACGCTGCCTACCACAGCACTCCACGCTGCCTCCCACATCTGCCACGCCACGCTGCCTCCCACATCTGCCACTCCACTCTAACCCCCCCACATGCCACTGTGCCTGATACGCCTTATACCCCCTGAAACACCACTCCATCCTCCCCAGACATGCCACCCTGCCCTCCCCACATATGCCACGCCATGCTGTCTCCCACATCTGCCACTCCACAATGCCTCCCACATATGCCACGCTGCCTCCCACATCTGCCACTCCACGCTGCCTCCCACATCTGCCACTGTGCCTGATACGCCTTATATCCCCTGATACCCCACTCCATCCTTCCCAGACATGCCACCCTGCCTCCCAGACATGCCACTTCTCTACCCCCAGATATGCCACTCTACCCCCAGATATGCCTTATACACCCTGATACACCACTCCGTCCTCCCCAGACATGCCACACTGCCCTCCCCACATATGCCTTATATACTGTATATGCCTTATACCCCCAGATATGTCACTTCACTGCCCCCAGGATTTAGATTCCCCTAAATTAACCCTAAACTCCCCATTAACCATAACTGCCCCTAAATTAACCCTTAACACCCCCTTAACCACAGCATCCCCTAAATTAACCCTAAAGACCCCATCAACCACAGCATCCCCTAAATTAACCCTAAACACACCATTAACCACAACTGCCTCAAATTAACCCCAAACACACCATTAACCACAGCTGCTCCTAAATTAACCCTAAACACCCTATTAACATAACTGCCCCTAAATTAACCCTAAACACCCAATTAACCATAACTGCCCCTAAATTAACCCTAAACACCCCACTAACCATAACTGCCCCTAAATTAACCCCCACCTCCCCTAACTTTCAGTAGCCCAAATATATATATATATATATATATATATATATATATATATATATATATTACATACATACACATATATACATACATACACATTATATATATATCTATACACACATACACATTATATATATATATATGTACATATACTTACAGTTAGATGAGTGTCACAGCCATGTAGTTCTGGCCTGGAGAAGGAAGGGGCGGGGCCAGTTGTCACAGTGATTACAGGGAGGGGGAGTAAGTAGGAGCTGCTGCTGTGAGACGGTGAGTCAGACTAAACGGATTATATAATGAGGGGGATTTTTCAGAGCGTTTGCTCTGAAAAAACCCTCATTTTATAATCGATAATAATCGATTCAACTAATCGATAATGAAATTCGTTGCCAACGAATTTCATTATCGATTATTATCGATTTTATCGATTAGTTGTTGCAGCCCTAGTGAGCAGCAAACTGGCCCCAGAACAGGAGCATACACAGAATGGCACTGTACCGTGCAACAAATCCCGCTGCAAACTTTGCCAACATATATGTGACAGTAACAGAGCCAGTCACAACAACAAAACATACATCATCAAAGACTCTCACTCATGTACATCGGCAAACGTGGTGTACATGATACAATGATCAGCATGTGACAGAGGGTGCTACATTGGAGAAACGGGGCTTAAGCTGCACCTTAGAATGAACCTGCACCGAAGCTCTGAGGAAGACAAATATTCCACCCCGGTAGGACATCATTTCACACAGAACAATCACTCCATCCAAAACCTAAAAATTAAAGTACTCAAAGGAAATTTCAGAGACTATCAGGAAAGAAAAACATTTGAGATGAAAATGATTACACATTTCAACACCATAAAAGAGGGACTTAATGTGGATTCTGGTTTCCTTACACACTACCAGAACTTCATATGAACTTCATCTAAACATCCAATTTGCGTCTAATTGCTGTTATTATCTTTGATGTTTTACTGTGGTTATTGGTTTCCCTAAGTTTATTTGTTCTGCCCCTGGGTTATCTCTCTACCTCTCTGCATTTCTCACCTCCAGACCTATTATTTACGACACCCCACTCACCCCCCCCTTCTCTTATACCATCACTTGTTTTAAGTTGTAACCTCTATCATGTTGATTAGTATAGCTTCGGACCTGATGAAGGGAGGATAACTCTCGAAAGTTTGTCTTTTTAATATTATGTTAGTCCAATAAAAAAGGTATCACCGCATACTCTGCAATACTCTATTTTTTGACATCGTATAATCCCCCCCACTACCACCCTATCTTAAATATCGAGTATGGGGGCCTCGATGACAAATGAAGGCCAGAAGATGGTAATTATCTTTAACGTCATTAATGTTGGCTAGAGAAATACCTTAGATAAATAGAAGAAAGGGCCACTTTCACTTTCATATAGTCTTCTTCCAGTATGGAACATCAGCAAACCGTAATCAAACAAGGGGCCTGGGATTTCCCTGCCATTTACCTGTCGGCAAATGTAAGATGGTAAAGATGTTTGATTTACCAAAAGGCAGCTCCTGGAAGACCACAAGAATTCTAAAATGACATATAACCAATTTAAACAACGGCATTTAACTAAATTCAAACATAAGAATGACTTTTGTATTTGTTGGCAATCAGTGGAATTAGTGTTGGTTGTTGTTTAGTTGAATAGTAAACATTGTGGAAGATTTGTGTCTCAGACTGATTATCCACCTGATTTCTGTCTTCATGTTATTTCCCTTTTTTGACCAACTTTTACACAGTCTGTCTGAAACAATCAGCAATGTAACAATAATGGAAACTGAATGGGGAGGAATAAACAAGTAGATCCAGACAAAAGAAAGAAAAGCTAATTTCCCACATGGTATCCACATGAGGTGGGTTTTTAATAGTATATAGTTTATTTTAATTTGTATACTCAGTTACATAAGTTTATTTAGTGTATACACAAGCACAATGTAGAATCTGATAAAAGACCTGCTTTAGTTCATCCAATGAATAGTATGTCGTTCTATGATTTCTTTTTGGCTTTAAATCTTACTTTTGGAATCAATATTATATTTTAATGACTCCCTTACTTTTTGTTTACAGTTCTATGAGAAACAGATGATTTCATATTAGCAAGGGGCAATGAATACATTACCAGCATGTTGTGCTCAACCATGTTCCATGCCCTTGGTCTAAGCATTAATACAGGAGCTTTGGAAATCGGGGGTATGCCTGAGAGATAATACATACATATAGACATCAGTATAACCATTAACTAGCAATAAATAATATTATTGATATTAAGGTCATATACACTTTATGGACAAAAGTATTGGGACACCTGACATTACGCCAACATGGGCTTCTATAATATCTCATTCTAAATACATAGACATTATTACGTAGTTGGTTATAATAGCGTCCACTCTTCTGTGAAGGCTTTCTACAAGATTTTGGAGAGTTTCTGTGGGAATTTTTGCTCATTCATCCAGTAGAGCATTTGTGAGGTCAGGCACTGATGTTGGATGAGAAGGTCTGGCTCGCTATCTCCATTCCAGTTCATCCCTAAGGTTTTCAATGGGGTTGAGGTCACGGCTCTGTGTGGGTCAGTCAAGTTCTTCCACATCAAACTCATCCAACCATGTCTTTATGGACCTTGATTTGTGCACTGGGCATAGTCATGCTGGAATAGAAAATGGCCTTCTGCAAACTGCTCCAACAGTTTGAAGATAACATTGGCCAAAATGTCTTGGTATGTTGAAGCATTAAGACTTTCCTTCACTGGAAGGAAACCCTGATTTTAATAATTAAGAGGTGTGTCCCAATACTTTTGTCCATATAGTGGTACACTTATAATCAAAGTCCCTGTTGGTGTAATGGTCAATTGTCCCAATACTTTTGTCCATACTGCAAGTATGTATAATGCAACAACACACAAGTACTATCCTAAAATGTTAGAATTTTAGTATTATCTGTTGCCTTGTACAATTGTGTAGCGTTTTGATGGTGTATGAAGGGGCAATGATTACTAGAGAAAAAACAATCCAGAATAGGGCTAGCATCCTCACTCTTGGGAAAACTAGGGTGTAATTTGGAGTGTTTTTCTGTGTTTTCATTATCGGTTTGTATAAGATTAAGTTAAATCTAGCATGGGACAGACATCAACCCTATAGCTAAATAACTTACCTGGAACCTTGTCGTACACAACCTGGTATATATTAAATATTCCTTTGATCTGATTGAAGAAAGTTGGACAATTACCATCATCAAAATCTACCTAAATGGAAAAAGCCATATAATTAGTTATTCTGTATTACTTTGGCTCAACTTTCTTGTACCTGTGTTACACTTCATGAGAGAATGGCGAACTACAATAAATTGGATTCTTCAGCCCATTTTCTTGAGACACAGAATTTTAAAGCAGATACGAAACACTCAACTGAAGTCTGTCTGTTTTTTACCTACTCTAAGACCTCAAGCATTATGTGGTCCTTGTCTTATGTTGAAGATATCTTTAGAGTATGTAGGGGGAGAATGTCTGAAACATCTCTTGCCTATAGCCCTATAAACCCTATGTTTATTTCCCTACAATACATTGCCCTCTACCACCCCTACTAGAATCCCATTCCACATATCTACCACCTTTTAAGCCTTCTATTCTCCTAGTTTTAGAATAGCATTTATGCTCCTAGCATCTATGCTCTTTTTAAATACATGTCTTCCTTTCTGTAATGTGTTTAACCTTTTTGCATACCTGTATGTTTCTATCCTTTTTTGCATCCTTCTTCCAAACAAAGCAGGTTAAGATCTTTTAAGATAATTTTATCTTAAAAGATAGCGGGGGCAATATTTCACTAGAGTGCCTCGTGTCTAATTTATATTTCCATTATACCGCGCCGCAAGCCAAAGGTTATCAACATGACAGAACATGAGCAGAAGGTTATGGACACCCTTTTGTATGACCTACACAAGTTGGGGTGCTGTGGCTTTGTGGCTCTTATTTAACTTTTCCTTCCGATCAGGCTTGGTGAATGCACTAGGTGAAAGCTAAGGGCTTAAATATAATTAAACACTTATATATGGCAGTCAAACAGTGGCACAAATTTTGGACTATGTAGGAAGAGGGCAGCTGTAGAGATGTAGCTTTCTTCAATACCCATTAAAGAATGCATATTAAAGTACTCACAAAGTAGTGGCGCTGACAGGCAGAGCAAACTGTCCCTTTAATTCTTTAACCCAATGCAGATACAATGGTTGGAAGAGAAGATTTATTACACTCTTGTCTTTGTTTTAACTTTCTAATAGTTGAGGAAAAACATCTTCTTTTCAGAATACCTGAACGCCTTGTGCAGAAGACAGCAAAGCTTTGTGGAAGCGTTCGGTTTTGCACGGTGCGGTGTCCCCAATATCCACGTGCCTTTTCTCCAGCCTTCTTGGAACAGGGGACACTTTCCAGCTTAAATCATTTCTAATGCGGGAATTCTCCAGAGCAAAATCAGGATAATTATTGGTCAGATCAAGTTGAACTTTCCGAGAAATGCGATGCCACAAAATCTGTAAATATTAAATATTAACTATTATAAAATCATATTTCTTGGAAGTCAATTCAAGAAAACATAGGACGGTGTTCATTTTGCATTTACATGTTATGACGTGAAGACCTACGATGCAAAAATAAATACAATGCTTATGCTATGTGATTAATATCTCATCATTAATTATACTTTAAAAAACCTACCCTTCATTACACTGCTGCTTTGTAAAATACAAAAAGTACTGTCGATACCAAAGCGGAAAATTCCAATAATAAAGCTTTACACTGTTTTAAACACACATTCACACTCATACACATACCATTCTTAAATTGTGATAACACAATGTACATTTTTTAGCAGATAAAAGAGACAATGGTAGGAAGAATGTGTAGAACAGAGTAGGGAGAGCAGGAGAGAAGGCAGATGTCAGGAAGAAAGAAGAGCGTCCAGATGTTAGAGGATAGATTTATAATGAGGATAAAACTGGTGTGTGAGATTATATGAAGTGTTTTAATTATGCATTATACAGGGTCAGACAAGCTTTTCTTGCAGCGGACACTTATTGAGTTGGCTAGGACTTAAGTGACCAATGCATGATAACATCAGGGACTCTAGATCGTAAGCTTGTTTCCTCAAATGTGGTTTCTGTAAGTCAATTTGTTATGTCATATAATGGAAAAGGAAGGATCTACCTCAAAAAAACAAGTATAGCATAGGTTTAAAAACAACTCACCTTATCAACATCTTCATTAAATGCACATGTAAGTTCAACCAAAAATTGGATCGCATCCGGGGTGAGAAGGGTATGGAACTCAGATTCCAAGCCTGGTGGAGGATGACTCAAATCCACTTTATCCATATCTAGTGATAAAATTCATCCACAAAGAGGAGTTACACTGTGCCACCACTCTTACCTTCCTTTTTATTACAGATTTAGTCATCTGAAATGGCCAGCCATAAGACTACAGTGCTGTCTAAAGACCAAAAGGTTCACCTGAGAAGTCTGCCCGGCCCCAAATAAATAAATAAAGGTGGTGGAATTTTCAATTTCACAATCTGGTAAAAGACATTTTATTAGCCCAAATCTAATGCAGCTCTTATAAATATGCCACCCGCTTGTCATTCAGAATATCAAACCCTTTTGATCTGAGGGCCATTGTATAATGCTAGTCGGCCGATTATTCTGCTGTTAGCGTCTGTAAAAATAAATCAGTTCGCACATGGCGTTACTACGTTGAAATTGTGGCCATAAAAATACATATTATGTAGTCAGAGCCATAAAAATACTCACTGTGTTCTGCACGGTTGCTGTGTTAGGAGTATCATGAGTCAGATTCTGAAGTGCAAGTGCGTTCCTATCAATATTTAACAGTAATGTCCACAGACTTTGAGCTTTGCAAGCTTCCCACACAAGAACACTGTTTGTGCCATGGTTTTCTGGCTGGCATTATGTGGATCAAAACACACACACAGTGTATGTAAATATTTTAATTAAAGTGTGTTTTGAAACAAAACGTGTTGGGCTGTAACTGTGTAGCACATATTTATAGGTGGGTTTTATTTTTTTTTAGTTACTTTTTATGTTTGTACCTTTACCAAAAGGCTATAGCCTCCAAGTCATCATAACAATAAAGAATAGAATACCAAAAGTCCCAGTTTTCACAGAACAGTCTTGACCTTCAGGCACTTTCCCGGGTAGATGTCCCACTTTTTGAAACAGTGGGAAGCAAGACATCTCTCTGTCCAGACCCTGCTGGCATCACTGATTCCCCCTGCTGGCTGATCACACACATTGCAACAAGCAATGCCAGACTATGAGTCCTGCTTGCTCTCTTTGAGAGATCAGAGGGAGGGGGGAACAATAATTGCCCCTCTTCATCTTCTTCAAAAAAATTAAATGTAAATAGAAAAAATAAATACGTTTAAAAAATTGTGAGCCCAAGCCTATTACCATGACATCACTGGCATCCATAAGGTAAAACCGGGGGGAAAAAAGGAGAATCATGGTTTAACAAACGTATAGTAAAAATGATGGGGTATTAAAAAAAACATCAGCCCTGAAGGGGTTTAACTTTAAATCTCATAATAATGTATGTATCTTAGTTTTGCTAGTTCATAAATATAAATCACAAAGGATAGAAGATAGCGGATGTTTACCCACCTTGGTTCTTGTCAAACAAGGAGCACAGCAGTGTAACTTTTATTGAATTCAAGCAAGAAAGACTTTTTGGGATTATTACTGATAAAAAAGTTGAACAGTCTTGCTTATGTATCTATCCTTTTATCCACTGTTACTATAGTATTACCAAGTCATTTTTCATTTTTTTTTACTGCAACGTAGAGATTGGTGGATTGCTTCTACCACTGCTGGCTTATAGATGACGTCTATAAATACATTGACTAAGATGACAGTTCCTATAAAGCCTTTTCATTTTTACTCAGCTGTGCACTAAACTGTCATCTGAAGGCGTGATTCTAGGCTAGACACCACAATGTTATCAAGTTCCTCTTAATATGGCTGTAATGTTAAAAAGGACATTATGGAATAAGAAAAAGTTAAAGGAGGGCTACGAAATTAATAAGGGGATTGGGAGATACTAGTTATGAAGAGAGACTAAAAAAGTTTATATACACTTGAAAAACGGCATCTCAGAGGGGATATGATAACATATAAATATATGCAGGGCCAATATAAGGAGCTCTTCAGTGACCTGTTCATTAACAGAAATGTACAAAGAACAAGAGGTCACCCTCTGAGACTGGAAGAGCGCAGGTTTCATAGACGACAAAGGAAGGGATTCTTTACAGTGAGGACAATAAAGGTATGGAATTCACTGCCAAGGCAGGTGGTGTTATCAAATACATTAGATGCCTTCAAAAGGGGTCTGTATATTTTCTTAAAAAGGCATGACATACAGGGATATAAATAGAATAACATTAATATTTTAGAGCTTCTTGATCCAAGGAGAAATCCGATTGCCTCAAGAAGGAATTTTTTCTCCTGATGGCAGAATTTGAAGTAATTTATTTAGGGAGGGGGAGGGTGCCTTCTTTTGGATCAAGAATAGGAAGGTTAGGTAGAAGGGTTGAACTTGATGGACTTATGAACTTCAACTTATGGACTTCAACTTTATGAACATTGTAACTATGTTATTGGTTCTGCATTTATTTTACACCTGTTTCCTCGGCCAGAGCTTTGCGCTTACTGTACTCAAACTGCCAAACTAAGTAAAGGGATTTTTTTTCTCTTTGTTTATGGTCATTGTTGAGGGTCACTGGAGTCATCTATGGTCTAATCAATCATTGTAGAGTTACGTATCTGATGGAATTTCAGTTGCATTATTAGCTCTGTGTGCGATTTAGTGGTGGTCACTTTTTGAACAAATATGAGATGTTCCATTTTATGTAAATCCAATGAATCTCCAAAATAAGTTATCATCACTGCCACTGTTATAGAGAGCATGGAAGTTATCTGGGACTGCAAGGAGAGTCTGCAAAATGTAATATGCCCAAAAGCTATAACAACAAATGCCATCCTCACCAAGCACTGTCTTGTGTTAGATTTCCAGGGGACTAACAAGACCCCATCATTTACATGCACAGAAAGTATTTGTATTGCTTTCATCGGGAGCACTTCCTGCTAGCAATTGGCTGCTTCACGCAGGTACAACTGGCAAGAAAGTCAGATATTAGAGGTATCAATTCACTGCAGCTCAGAAGATGCAGCATTTTAGGAAGGGGTGTTGCTAATTATCCAGGGAAAATCTGGTTTCCTCAACCAAATGGAAGCATGGACCCATATGACTATTCCGCCTTCTTGTTCAATTCTGAAGCCTACCAGCAGCATCTCCATTATGACAAATGCAGGACTTGGTCCTAAGACGCGTGGAAGATGGGACCTTACACATTTCCTGCTCTCAAGGCCATTCAAAAAGCACGAAAGCACTGGGTACAGGATTTAGTTCTCATTTACCTGTGTGGCCATCACAGGTTTGGTATGTCTCTTCTGGAATTAATCAAAGGCCTGAAGATTCTGCTGGGCTTCACAACGGAATGCTTCCTAGGTCCATAGCATCTCCTTGCCCCTCTTATGCATTCCACATGGATTATAGCCTAAATCAGGATCCTTCAACATAGGCCAGAAACTAGATCGCTTTTTCCCTTAGAACTTGTAAATATCAGCAGTATCAGGCAATTGTGGAGGATTATATACTGCATGTACATGAGAATGAATGTCTATGTATAAGTTAGCATAGATGTGTATGTGTGGGCATATATATATATGTGAATGGTGTGAGATGGAGTGTGTGTTATCATGAATGTGTATGCGTTTGTGAATGAATGTGTATTTATAAGTGGTGTGAGAGGGAGTGTCTGTTAGAATGAGTGTGTGTGTGTGTTAGTATGAGTAAGTGCACTATATGAACAAAAGTATTGGGACACCTGACCATTACACCAATATCCAGTAGAGCATTTGTGAGTTTGGGCACTGATGTTGACGGGAAGGCCTGGCTTGCAATCTCTGTTCCAGCTCATCCCAAAGGTGTTCGATGGTTGAGGTCAGGCCTCTGTGTGGCCAGTCAAGTTCTTCCACACCATACTCATCCCACCATGGCTTTATGGACCTTGCTTTGTGCACAAAAGCATTGGGACACACCTCTTAATTTTTGAAAAAATTTTGAGGGAACAGTTTGGGGAAGGCCCTTTTCTATTTCACCGTGACTGTGCCCCAGTGCACAAAGCAAGGTCTGTAAAGACATGGTTGGATGAATCTGGTGTAGAAGAACTTGACCGACCCACAAAGAGCCCTGACCTCAACCCTATCGGAAACCCATTGGATAAGGCTCCTGCCGCACAGTTTTTATTTTGATATGAATACCAGTGGAAGTGGGATATATTTCTTTACTAAAAGTTGGGGGCAATTTTCACACCAGGGCCCTGTGGTTTCTAGTTAGACCCCTGGTCACGTGCTTCCCCTCTATGCACACAACACTGCGAGTAAATAAGGTGGCCACGTATTGCCATCCATGGCTTTATTTTCAGCAATATGCGGCTTGATGTAAGGGAAGTCTGATGTCATCAGTTGATGTCACCTTTGCATTTGGTCCATAGCCTGGATAGGAAAAGCGCTACTAAAGAGTTGTTTAAGACTAAACAAATAGTGTCCTGTGGCCATGGGGGGCCATGAAGCAAAGACACTCGTAACTTAAGGAAAGCTTTCCAACACACTACTTCACCAGCTAAGCAGACAACAGTAAGTGACACAACTACACAAAAAGACAACACCCCTCTCACTGCCTACAAATCCTAAAACAGCAGTCTAGGCCTCCCTCATGGCCAATAAAACAGCAGAACATTTAAGTGACCCCTTGAGGCCCTAGTGAAAACCCAAGCCCCCTGCCCCGGCCTATGTGACATTCGTGAAACTTTACGCACTGGGCGCGGCTAATTTAATGAATAAAATATCCACCTGCGGGATGAATGTATGCGCGCTCCGCCATCTTTGATTAGGGAAAACAAATATAGCAGCTCTACAAATATTCCTGCGCCCCGTCGTTTATTTTTCACGATGTTGGGACGATTTTCTCTATTTTGTACGCCGCATTTAGCGCCAGTCTCAAATATGTCCGCCGCAGCGCTCCCCCACCCGGGTGGTGGGAGGAGTAGACGGGAGGCACCGCCCTCTCGCAGAGCCGGGGCAGGACGGGCAAGCAGAATGCCTCATCAGCCAGAGGGTCGCTGTCAGAGGTGGTCGCGGCGGTGTCTGGCTGGGGCAGAGAAGTGAGGGCCTGAAGTTTTATCCGCACGGCAGATATTATTCCGTTCCCGTGGTTATTTATTTGCTTGCCGTTTGCACTGCTTGCTCTGGGGCGCCTCTGGTCTTCCTGCTGTTCCGGAACACAGCAAGGCGCTTGCTTGGTGAGTAATCAGCGTGCCCGGGCGCTCTCCGGTAGCGGTGACCGAGGTCGGTGGGGTTTGGGTTTGCGACGTGGCGCGTTCGGCTTTTCGTGCCTTTGCCGTCTGGGAGCGGCAGTGATGCGGAGCATCGAACCCCCCCTCCCGACTCCCTCCATTACATCTGCTAACCCAAGCATTACACAGCAAATATGAACGGAACGCCTACACATATCAGTGTATATGTATAGAATTATATACAGTCCTTTACAATATATGTGCGTTAACATGTGCAGTGGCGAGCTGGTAGTCTCAGGGGGACAATAGCCTCCTGGGCTACTGCCACAAGCCATTTCTGGATGTTACTTACAGTTCCACATCTAGTCACCAGGGTGTGTATGCCTTTAAACAGCATTTACATCCTGACTGTATCCTTTTCCAGGCTCCTTTTATGCAGTCTATTTAGAAGCTAAATATTTTGAGATGCTGTATTACTGTCCCCTCCTTCACATTCATAAACTGGAAGTATAACGCAGTATGTTTGTAAGAATCTCTATATAGATGTATTGAAATGCTTAAAGGGATGGACTTTAATACATATACTAGCTGACTGGCTCTTTTCCGTGAATATGCGTGGAGCAATTCCCTATGCGCTTGCATTAATTCCCCAATGCCTGCTCATGGGGGATAAAACATACCCCGGTTTGCCGCTGTGCACATGCGTGATACTCGCTGGCTGTAGTGAGGGTTTTAGGGGGTCTAACAAGACACTACCTCCCCTGCAGAAAGTGAGGACGATCTTTGCAGCCGCTGATTGTGCCAATGGACAGAGGAGAAGGAATACGCAATAAAGTACTTTAACGCACGGTCTTCATAGGTGGTGCTGTACGGAACATTAGACGTTCTCTTTAATGACTGCAGTACGTAATGACAGAATGGTAAATAATACCCCCTAAAAGTGCGGTTTTAGTGACTGGGTAAAGTCTTTTGTTACTGGCCTTGGGATGCCGGGCAAGAGCTGCGGGTTCTGCCATTGGGCCGGTGATCCCTGTGCAGGAAATTCACGTCCCTATCGCCTCCCGTCCCTATCGCCTCCCGTCCCAATCCCATGGAATGATAGGAGCAACACCTTGTGTGATTTTTAATGTAGAAATGAAACGTAGGACTCTGCAATACATCACCCGCTATAGCCGGATCTGATGCTTTGGGGATGGACATGAAAGTGCCGTACAGTAACATGTATAATTTATATCTGGGTGGAATCCCCGTAGGAAGCACAATAAATAATTCATTTCCATAATTACAAACTTACAGTGGAATTCCTAAATGTCTGGTACGGAACGCAGTTTGCTGCCAAGCATTTTCCTTGTGTACTTGGCACAAAGAATATGTCCCCCTAATAATAGACATTTACGGACTTTCTCGTGTAATATTTTGTTTTTGCTACATCGGCTGAAGCGATAGCGGCTGTCATCGCCTGCACTTTTTCCTTGTAACTCCCCAAATCAATTTTGTGTTACAGGTGAATATTGTTGCAGTGTTTAATTTACTTTGTTTCTCTTTCAATGAAAATGTAGGCTTACAGACATCAGATCAGTCAGCAAAACACTCGATCTATGAAAACTTCTTGGTGAGCGTTGAAGACCATGCCATTAACTACATGATGAGCTCAGAGCTCATGGCACAGTAATTGACTCCAATTAAATGATTCCATGTAATCTGATACGAACTCAGACTTAATGCACCACAGGCACAGAACATTAAAAAATAAAAAGTGAAAACAGTATTATATTGGTGTATATGACCTGATGACAATAAAGATGCGGAGTGTTGGATGAGGTACTTTAGGTTGGCAAACACAGTTGGTTCAGTTGACGTGGTGTGACATCAACTGATGCAGAATGTATGAGTCTGACTAATGCCGATAATAGAAATTCTATTTATTTTTTTAAGTAACTTTGTGAATGTCGGTAAGAGCTTGGTATCCTGGTATCAGTGTCATGGGCTGTTTGGTTGGAGGTCATGTTGGCCCAAGGGAGTATACATTGGAATAGAGGAAACGGTGTAACTATTAAAGCTCCAAAATTACCTAATTGAGCATCTGTAAGAAAAACTTATTTACTGTTCCTTACCTCTGGTCAATAAATATTTTTCCTTTGATGCCCCAAGTCTTAAATAGGCTTGATAGTGTTTTTCTTTAAAATATCTGATAACTTCCCCTAAATGGCTCCATAAAAATATATCTTCCCAAAGATGTCACTGATCTGGCCAGATAGTCCACTGTCTTCTCCTGCTATGTGCTACAGATTTTAGAAGAGGTCAACAAACAATACAACCGATCAGATGCCATGTCTAGCCCGCTTAGAAATTTCACCTGCCACTTCTGGGTTTTCACTTACCATCAACATGATATTTTTGAATCCATGTAGAAATGTATTGCCTGTTAGGCTTGGAAGGACAAGCAGCCTGACGTTCTGTATGTGTGAGCAGAGCACTGGCTTCAAATCTCAAACATGTTTTAAATTATTAATCATGTGAAACAGTATTTTGTTCTGTCAGCATCTTCGTTAAATGCTTGTGAAACAGAATAATTATGTTTTATATATGTTTTAAGGTCAAAGGTGGTGGACATGATGTCGACAGGCCCCAGTAGAGACGAAGTAGGACTGGAATCCTCGCTGGAAGCAAGCATCGGGAGCACATGCTCTTTTGGTGTCAGCCGCGCAAGGATCTTCAAAATAATTGTGATCGGTGACTCAAATGTAGGAAAGACTTGCCTGACCTACCGGTTCTGTACGAGCTGCTTCCCCGACAGGACTGAGGCTACGATAGGTGTGGATTTTAGAGAGAGAAGTGTGGAAATAGATGGAGAAAGAATCAAGGTAAGAATGTGGAATAATAAGGCATACTGCTGAAGGGTGCGTGTCTTTTATTGCAACAGTGATAAAGATGTACATTAAGAAAAGTATTTGTTAGCATGCGTCAAAGAGGGCTAAAATGTACCTTTCTGTCTTTTTTTTTTTGTTTGTTTTTTTTCTGGTTTCCAGATTCAGCTTTGGGATACTGCGGGACAGGAACGCTTTCGTAAAAGCATGGTGCAACACTACTACAGAAATGTGCATGCGGTGGTCTTTGTGTATGACATCACTAACATGGCTAGCTTCCAGAGCCTACCAGCCTGGATAGAGGAATGCAAGCAGCACCTGCTTTCAAATGATGTGCCCCGTATCTTAGTTGGCAACAAGTGTGACCTGAGGGACTCCATCCAGGTACCCACAGACTTGGCCCAGAAATTTGCTGATGCTCATAGCATGCCTATGTTTGAAACCTCTGCTAAAAATACAACGGACCACGTGGAGGCCATTTTTATGACATTAGCCCACAAGCTCAAGAGCCACAAGCCGCTTATTTTGAGCCAGCCTCCAGAAAGTACAGTGCAGC